>NC_043003.1:39191871-39256871 GCF_006345805.1 Octopus sinensis | reverse complement strand
TATATACATATATATACAAGCATAGATATATATATATATATATATATATATATATTATATATATATATATATATATATATATATATATACCTATATATAGATACTTACTTACGTACATATACATACATACATATACATATATATAATATATATATATACATACATATGTATACATAAATACATATATATACATATCTGACCAGCCCAGATTTTCCCACTCCCACCCCCTCAAGAACTCACAACGACCTCGAATACACAAGTGCAAACAAGGGAGTCAGAGAAAGGCAGAATACCACCTATATCTGAACACTACTATGGAAGTATTCCTTTAAAAAAACCTTTCTTCTAATTTTTCTAAATTTTTCTAAATTTAATTATTTAATCGTTACAGTTGAAAAGGTCTCAAAATGACCGAAACCGGTACTGAAAGATTCATTATAAAATCATCTTAGCATTTTCTATTTTTGACTTGTTTTTTCATATATATATATATATATATATTTCTTTACTACCCACAAGGGGCTAAACACAGAGAGGACAAATAAGGACAGACAACTGGATTAAGTCGATTATATCGACCCCAGTGCGTAACTGGTACTTATTTAATCGATCCCGAAAAGATGAAAGGCAAAGTCGACCTCGGCGGAATTTGAAATCAGGACGTAACGGCAGACGAAATACGACTACGTATTTCGCCCGGCGTGCTAACATTTCTGCCAGGAAAGTGCGTGTCGTGTGTCGTGTGTGTGTGTGTGGTGTGTGTGTGTGTGTGTGTGTGTTCTTAACCTTTCCAGAAAGCAGCAACTAGTTTGTCTTATATACATAGCGTAGAAGGCAGCGCAAACAGTAGAAATAACAGCATCAGCTAGCATAATTATTCTGGGCATGTTGTCTCTTGTTACAATACCAGTTATGTCTGTCATGTAATTGTTTGTCTACATTTACACGGTTGGGCTTTCTTCTATATTTACACACGCGCAACACACACTCACACACACACACACACACACACACACACACACACACACACTTACACTCACACACACACACACACACAATTCACACATGTTTGTATATGTCTGTATAGGTGTGTATGTGTGTGAATGTGTATGTGCGTTTCTGCTTAGGAATACCATCGAGAAAAAAAATACGCAATATTCGTATTACACGAACATATTTATTTGTGTAAGGGATGTGATTCACTCAATAGCTACTCAGAGTTTTACACGAAGAGTTCGTTCAAGCAATCATAGAACGAATCCCTGAGGAAAAGTAACGATCCATCAACTTTATCTATCTATCTATCTATCTATCTATCTATCTATCTATCTATCTATCTATCTATCTATCTGTCTGTCTGTCTGTCTATCCATTTGTATATCTAAATGTCTGTCTATCCATTTATCTATCTATCTATCTATCTGTCTATCTATCTATCTATCTATCTATCTATCTATCTATCTATCTATCTATCTATCTATCTATCTATCTAAATGCTTGTATGTATCCATTTCCAAGTAAGTTTTAACTTCATAATTTCGATGCGCACTCTTATCTTATCTCTATTCTTCTATCTCCCTCTCTTATTCTTCTTCCTTTCTGTTTTTCTCTCTCACCCTTTCTCTATTCTTCTCCCCACCCTTCATCGTTCCCTCTCTCCTCTCTCTCTCACTCTTCCTCCTTGACTCTCTTGTTGCTCACACGTGACCAACGGTTATCTATCTTTCTTTCTTCCACTTCCTTCCTAAAGACAAGACGTGCTTTTACCTCAAAGTTCGTTTTTCCAGCGTTCACCACATCACATCGTCTTGGCTTAAGAACCCTCACCGTTTGTTTTTACTGTTTTGTTCTTCTATCCTGTTCTTGTTACCATTTTAACCCTCCGCAAAAAATCCCAAATGTTATTTAATTTGCTTTCCGGGAAGGATTGTTTTAATGAAGTCGTGTCTTGTCCCTACCTTCGAAACACGTAGTAGATAAAACAGGGGACAACTCATGAAGGGAATGTTCTCTATGTTGCTTGTCTTGTTTCTTTAGTTGTTCGGAAAAAGTTTGTTTTCTATGTTTTTGTTTTTTTATGTTCTCGAAGCAGACGTAAAGCTATGATTAATAACATGTAAAAACAAAAGCCGAAAACCTTCGACTGAAAGAAGGCAGCTTTCGACATTTCCCTTATTTATATCGGTGTATTTTTGCGTTTGTCACCCAACAGGTTGTCAACCGATATTAGTTTGTTTACGTCCCCATAACATAGCGGTTCGGCAAAAGGTGAGATAGAATGAGTGCCAATCTGGGAATAGCGTACTTGGGTCGATCTGTTGACTACTCGCAGTCCAATAACTGACACCAGTAAAATATAAACGATAAAAAAAGTATATGCATGTGTGCGTGTGTATGTGTTTAAATGTGAATATCTATGCGATGTATGTAAGTATATAATATATATATATATATATATATATATATATATATATATATATATATATATAGGGAGAGTTTACGAAAAAAAAAAGACGAAGACGAGTGGTGTACAAAACAAACAGTTGTATTAGTATAACGCCAGGAATAGAAAAAAGTCTTTTATGTTTCGAGCCTACGCTCTTCTACAGAAAGGGACACAGAAAAACATATATATATAGATATATATATATATATATATCTCTGACGAAATAACTATTAGTTTAAAATAGCATGTGCGTGTCATATCTAAAGTAGATACATCGTTGAAAGCCTAATACACTGCAGTATTCCCCCAGGAATAGCATTTCTATCGATTAATAGTGTTAGGACACAGGCGGAAATTGTTCAGTAACGGTAATAGCCTTGCTGAATGCGCGTTTCTGCCTCACGACGCTTCGTCGGTAATAAGTATCCACTGGCAACCGCATGCTAAGACAAAAACATTGATTAAAAAAACTATTAGTGTCACAATTAAACGACAAGCTGAATTAAAATTCGTAATGTGCGACAGAAGTAGCATAAATTCAAAGCATTCCAAAATATTTCAAAATAATTGCAACAGCAGTGATTTCTCAATGCCTTTAATTGCACGTCGTTATTTCTGTCTCTAGTTTTCTATTCTTCATAATCGTCTTATATTTTTTTTCTATCGCCTTTTCTCTCTATCATTCTCTTCGTTCTTCTCCCTTTCATCATCGCAGTCTCTTTGATGTTTCTCTTGGCACACCCATTTCTCCTAATTAATGTCTTTTTGTGAATATCGTTGTGTTTATTGCTACACAAAGTTGAATACCTTCCTCTCAGCCTTTCTTATACCGCCCATCTTTCATCTTGCCTAAACTAAACAACCTCAACGCTACAATCGATTTTATCAAGTAATATACGTGCATTTCTGTATTTTATCCTTTTAATTTTTGCCTTTCATTATGCGCATCTCAATATGGTTACTTTCTCGCTACCGCATTATAAGACCTTGTACAACCGAGTTTATCCAGGTGCAAGCGTATAACATCTTTCGAAGGTCTTAATGAAACGGGTCGCATTTGGGTCTCATTTAATATCGCATTAATTTTGCATAATCATTGTTTATTTTTGTTCCAGCGATTTGAATTATCAGTCCAACATGTTATTGAAACGATCGAAAGTGAATGATAAGTGTGATACAAGCATCATACCTCCTACACACACACACACACACACACACACACACACACTGAACACAAAGCATGTTTTGATTTCATTCCCTCTTTTATCCTTTTGATAATAAGTACTGTATGTAGAATTAAAAAAGAAACATTTTCTCTTATTCAAAGACGATCTCTATATTTAAGCCGTCGTCACTTTTGTCAGCACCGATTCACTAGCAATAATAATGGTAAGAAAATGGATGATAGTGATGAGGAGCAGATTGTGGATGATGATGATGATGATGATGATGATGATGATGACGGCAATAACGGCAATGACAACGATGACGAAAACAACGGCAATAGAAAAAAAAAGATAATATTAATAATGGAGGGTGGGAAATGTGTGCAATGTTAACAGTCAGCAGTTGGGTGTTTGCCAAAGGTTTTATACCCCCTACTCAGCAAAAGAGGTTACACTCCAGTGGCAAGACTGGGCTGTCAATTGAACGATGGTGTTTGCAGCAGGTATTCTTAATGAACGCGATACTACTACTATTAATAATGATAATAATAATAACAACACCAGCAGCATGAACAACAACAACAACAACAACAACAACAGCAACAGTAACAACAGTATCTAGAACAGCCGTAATGGTTTCTTTTTATAAGTGTTTTTCACAGAAGTACTTTTTTTACATCTCCCAGAATACTCGAGGACTGGGGTAGATGGAAGAACATACGGTTGTATTTGTGGAAACATGGCAAGCAATTATTCCGTATTTAGTTTATGGTTACAACAATCTCGTGTGGCACGTAGAAAAAAATTAATAAACTAAAAAAAAGTAATAACGATCTGCGTGGCACTCTGGGCAAGTTTCTTCTGCTATAGCCTCGGGCCGAACAATACCTTGTGAGTGTATTTGGTAGACGGAAACTGAAAGAAGTCCGTCATATATATGTGTGTGTGCGTGTGTGTGTGTGTGTGTGTCTTTGTGTCAGTGTTTGTCCTCCCACCATCTCTCGACAACTGATGTTGGTGTGTTTACGTCCCTGTAAATTAGCGGTTCAGCAAAAGAGACCGATAGAATAAGTACTAGGCTTACAGAGAATAAATCCTGGGGGTCGATTTCTTCGACTAAAAAAAAACCCCTTAAAGGTAGTGCTCCAGCATGGCCTTAGTTAAATGCCTAAGATTAAAAGAATATGAAACCATAAAGTCTATGATTTTTAAAAACTGTTATGAGTGCAGCCACCTAGAAGTTCTGAGTTCAATCGCAGGCAAAGCACTAAGGTGAATCGTAAGACACCTGAAGAAGGCTGTAACGTACCCCAACCGAAAGTAACAATCAAGTAACAATCAAGATAAGGACACCACTCCGACTAAAATTTCCTCATCTCAGAATATATAGAACTGTTATGAGAAATTGAGTCGTTCATTACAATAGTGAGATAAATTATGTAAAGCAGTTCCACTATGGTATGGAACCCATGTCGCATTGTTGACTTAACAAAACGGTACCTGTAACATTGATTTCATTAACGGTTGGGTACTTATCGCCTTGCGATATAGTATAGTAATTGCTAATAAGGTGGCAAATAGAGAAATTGATATTTTAGATAGGTTTACTCGGCGGCGAATTAGCAGAGTGGTTTCAGAGTGTTGGATAGAATGCATCGTGATGTTTATTCTGATTCCCTGAGCACTGAATTCAAGTCCCACTTCTGCCTTTCATTCTTTCTACCGTGGTTGATAAAACAGGGAAACAATTCAAGAAGGGTGGATTGGCGAAAATGTTAGAGAGTCGAGCAAGATGTTCTATGGCATTTGTTCCGGCTTACTGCGCTCTGAGTTCAAATCGCTCCGAAGCCAAATTTATCTTCCATGTTTTCGGGATCGATAAAATAAATAGTAGGAGTCTACAACAACAGCAAATTCCACGACTGTCCACCAGTTAATTAAATCATTAAATGCAAGATAGTTTTCGTCTTTTCTCTCTCTCTCCCTCCCTCTCTCTCTCTCTCTCTCCCTCTCTCTCTCTCCCTCTCTCTCTCTCTCTCCCTCTCTCTCTCTCTCTTTCAGTGTATGTGTGTATCTGCGTGTGTACCGTGTATATTTAGGAAGCGTGGAGAAGACGACGCATTCGTTATAACGCTTAACGAAAGAACTAAGTATCACGAGCCAACGAAGTCGCTCTTCTTGTTACTAAATCTCCTTCAAATCCCATCCTACAGTTGTCTGTAGAATGAGAAGGAGACAATATGTTATAAAATTCAGTTCTACAAACTCTCAAACAGATAAGATGGCGGAGGTTAGAATACTTTTCAGTTTGAGTTTGCATAAATTAGAATTGAGAACAACTACAACTAAATACCATAGAGAATTTGGTCAGATCTCTAACGTTTCTAACACTCTACAGCTCGCCTGGAGATCACAGTAATGAATTTATAATAAATTTGAGAAAATTAATAATTATTCAGTAACCAGAATAAGACTGTTCAGATTGCCAAAAAAAGAAAAAAAATACAAGTGTGGTACTAGTAATATAATAGCGTGTTTATTTCCAACGTTATCAACATTATAAATAGCAACAGTAGATTAATATTAGAGAATTTAGAAGAAATATTAGGGATTAAGTTACATTATTTTTTGACTGAGCATTGAGGGGAAACAGAAGGTACATGGCTTATTGGTTAGACAGTTGCACCCCACAGTCGCAAGATCGTAGTTTCGAATCTCGCAACGGGCAGTGCATTGTGTTTTTGAACCAAACACTTCATCTCGCGTTGCTCTGCGATTAATTGATGGCAGTCTCTGGTACTGCGACATCTGATCTGTGGCACACTGGGCATTTGTACAGACAATATCGATTTGACGGAGAGCGTGAGCTAATGTACACCCCAAACATAGGATCTCTATAAACAAATCATTTCTACGGGCTGTGGAACTCTCATCTGTCATCTACGATAGGAGAGAACACGAAGAGAGACAACTTACAATATATCTGACTAATACACAGGGTTCTAAGTTAATCTTGAAAAGCTTCTGTTTTTTTCACTTGTTCACAGTCTTCGATTATTTTTGTTCCACCCTTTTGGCTTCAAAGTACATTCAGTACACTTCTACTCTTCCATTTCCGTTCCTCATTCTTTATGCTGTTTTTACTTTGACTGCTTCGCACCTCTTTCCCCATCTTCACTTTGTATTCCAGACAAAGGGTCAATATCCGAAACGTTGAATTTTACTTTATTCTATCCCCTGAGTAATTATATGCTTGCTTACTCGCGTTCTGTGTTTCATTGTTTTCTTGATACTTCTTGGTTACACATTAAAAATGTTTTAGACTTAAGGAGAGTGAGCCATTAAGAGTTATATTACCTGGTTACAGAAACAATACATACAATCATAAAATACGGATCACGAAGTCATAGGTCTGATATACCGGGTGTCCCACCCCACCAAAAAGTTGACGTAATTTTTGAGTCTAACAACATAGCCAATTCGCACTCAAATGATCTCAAATTTTAACCAAATATGTAAAATCTAAGTTTGAATCGGGCATGCAAGTGATAATGACAATGTGCTGTTGACATGGCTATCCTGTTCGCCAGACTTGACACCTTGTGATTTTTTTATGGGGCTATGTGAAAGGACTGGTCTATATCGCACCTCTTCCTGCAAGCCTAGAGGAACTCAAGCAGAGAATCACTGAGGTACTAGAGAATGTTATACAAGACATTCTAAAGCGTGTTTAGAAGGAGCTGGACGTGTATCGTGTCATAGGCGGTGCGCATATTGAGCATTTGTGAAGCTCTGTGAAATCGGTTATAAAATCTACATTCTTCTGAATCTCTTGTTCGAATTTTGATAAATAATTTTTTTATTGTTCAACATAGAGCCTATTTAATTTCGTTTGTCGAGAACATGTAGTTACTCTGATTTCAAATAATGTCAATTTTTTTGAGACACCCTGTAGTTATATTTACACAAAATTTTGCTTAACACCTTTTGTGCACAGTAGTATTGTTATAGGTTTTAGCTATCATTTTGAATACGAAAGTAACAAGAGAATGTCCGATACTGTCATTATCGATACTGCCGTTGTCGTTGTTACTGAGTTTCAGGTTAATATTAACCGCGCAAACCTATGATCAAAGTCATTCAATCATTGCTTGATTGATTAGCATGAAACTAGCAACAATGAAGCTGTGAAATTTTCAATTCTGACATAATTATGTTTATACATAAGAGTGGGAACCGGTTTGTATGTGAGTGTGCGTGCGACGGGTGCGTGTGTACGCTCTGGCAAATGAAACAACATATTTAATATAGAATTATGAATATATTATCATAATTACAAAATATTTCCGTAGCCATACCCGTGCTTAGTGCATGCAATCACAAGTATGAAACACAACAAAATACGCGAAATAAGGAGTGGAAAGTCATGGTATTCTTTTCTTAATACATTAGTGAAAACAGTGATGAAATTGTAGGTGGGAATTAAAACCAGATTGAAATTATGGTCAGTGAAAAGTTAGAGCTGTCACACGTGTCATACAGGGCCCTGGGATATATTCTTTTAAGATAAACTTTGTCTTTAGCTTATATGTTTCTACTTGAATTTTTTGTTTTTAACTTTTAGATATAGATCTATATTATCCAATTCACTCCTCTTTTTAAGACAGGTAGAGTATGTTACTTGATGAACATATGACTTGTTATTTCTACGCGATCGAGTGACCACATATAAACGTCCTCGCTGTTGTTTTTACTCTTGTTTAACGCCTGAGCAAATTTCAATGGGTGAACCTATGACAAAAAAGCGTTCCAGCTATGACCATCCAACCATATTTTTCAGTTATAGTATGTCTGTGATTGAAGCCTCCAATATATTCTTAGGGTGTGATTCGAGAGAGAATATAGTTACTATTTCTAGAAAGTCGAAATAACTTGTAGAGGCTGGTTCCCTAGTTGGCAGGCATGAATGATAACAGACGTGATGGAGATCGACTTTAGTCTACAAGGTAGAGGGTGTGAAAGAGGAGAAGGAGGACGAGGAGGAGGAGGACGAGGAGAAGAAGAAGAAGAAGAAGAAGAAGAAAGAAGAAGAAGAAGAAGAAGAAGAAGAAGATGTTTTGTAGAACGTTAACTGAAAATCAAGTTTGGGTTATTGCCAATTATTTTTATAACTGTGATATGTTTTTTATTTCGCTTTTTATTTTTTTTTACCCACCCTGGGAGAGAAGGTTACAGTTGAATAGCAGAGGATGGTATGTCACGTGGTGAATAAGTATGGCATCTTGTAATGTCGCAGGAAATAAAAAGCCGCGAGGACAAGCAACAGCAGTAGTTTCCATAAAAAGCTCAACAACAACATAATGATGATAATAATGATAATAATAATAATAATAATAATAAAAATAACCACAACAACAACAACAATAGCAATAAGCATTAGGTGTAATTAAAAAAAAATACGCATTGGGTATGATAAAAAATATTCAGACAAATACATAACAAAAACACCAGGACTAACATATATATATATATATATATATATATATATATATAGATATATATATATATATATATATATATATATATATATATATATAATATATATATATATATAACATACAGTAAATAGTACTACTAGGCATATACCCAATGCACACAGTACTGCGCTCGGTAGTGCAGTGAAGGCACGTGATAAAGATAAAGCTACTGAATAAAATAATAATAATAATAAAATAATAATAATAATAATAATAATAATAATAATATAATAATAATAATAATAATAATAAGGCACATGCATCACAACCATGTCGCCCACATATGGTTGTGATGCATGTGCCTGGTGTACCTTTATCAGACGGGTAGTCATGATGGGTATATTGGGCTTCGTATATTTTACCCCAGTGTCACTTTGATGGCATGAACTGCTCTCTCACTCAATAATAATAATAATAATAATAATAATAATAATAATAATAATAATAATAATAATAATAATAATAATATAATAATGATAATGATGATGATGATGATGATGATCTGAAAAATAATATAAAATAGCACGTACTACCGAAGGCACACAGAATTGTGTCTGGTTACTAGTTGTGCAGGAAAACAAAATGCACGCAATAAAAATAAGACAACACGATGGAAAATATTTCTGTATTTGCCAGAAGGACAGCTTAAATACAAAATATTCAAATACTTAACGAGGACAGGTATTTTGTAGAAGGGCAAAGCACAACAACAACAGCGGAATGAAAAGATCAACTTCACAATCGCAATAACAATAACAACACCAAGAGTAATAATAATAATAATAACAACAGTAAAAGAACTTCAAGAATAACCACAACAATAACAATAGCAGCAACAACAACATCAACAGCAATGACAATAATGGTAACTAGAGCAACAACAAGAACAACAATACCTGCCGCTGCTGCTGCTGCTACTACTACTACTACTACTACTACTACTACCACCACCACCACCACCACCACCACCACCACCACCACCACTACTACTACTACTACAATATTAATGAAATTCTAACTTTGGAAATGACCACCAATTTATAGTTCGAAGAGACCAATCAAACATTACATTATTTATATCCTTTTTTATTGATCCAGTGTGGAGTGATAGGTAGCGTGACATGTAGATATTTTCCCTACTGAAATTTAAAGTTGACCGCAAAAGGACTTAACTAAATCAGCTGTCAGTCATGTGTGAGTTGAATTTGGTTTGGTAACATGTTTTAGGTGTTTCTGTAGTCGCGAGCAGTTGCAGACACCCTCTCGGCACATTGATTCTTGACACAACGGTGTATCTAAGACGTGACAGCTAAAGGCAAGAGGGTTACCCCAACCCTCGGCTGATATACTCATTGCAGATAATAAACTAGAGTAACATGAAGTGAAGTACCTTGCTCAATGACACAAAATGCATCCAATTACAGGGATTGAATTCACGAACTTTTGTCTTGAATTGAACGCTCTAACCACTAACCTATGGCGCATACGATGGTAAAGATGCATTGCAAGGCAATTTTTTCACAACAATGGAAGAATAATCAGATGGCGTAATTGACAGAACAAACAATTCAGTCAAATAAAATCTCAGTCCGAACAAAGAGAAAGGTTATCAGCATTAATAATAAATTTTATTGAAAAGTCAAGGGAGACAACTTCGAAATGCAAATTAATAAAAGAAAACTAAATGGAGATATACAGAGGGAAGGGCATCTTATCTTTCGTGTGTACAGTGATAATTCTATATATGCTTCTGTCTTGTTAGACTTCTTCCAGCAAAGCATTTTCATATTTGTAGTTACTAGATCTTAGAATGATTGTACAGATTAGGAGTTTGAGTGGGAGAAATAATTTATTGATGATATAATTTAAAATAACAACATAGGAAAATAACTTAAAGATAGCTTCGCCGTGAATAACACTCACATGTGTATGTATATGAGTATATATGTAAGTGTGAGGAGGGAAGGCTATTATCTATTATATAAAATCCGTTCTGTCTGTGTGTGTGTATGTGTTTTCTAGGATCTCGGGCATCCTCCATCCGATTGCGCTCAAATTTGATATGTGTTTACCGACGGCATCAGGGCGTGTATAAGTCTTGAAAAAATTACAAAAATCGATTCCAGGTGAGAACGCGATCGATAAAGCCGCGGGAACGTGCATTTGTACGCGCAAGTACATCAGCTGTTGTGAACGATACTACGCGTACGCGAGAAAAATGCACGTTCAGTTTGCGCAAAACAGCCGGCTGGCTTGAAATAATGCCACAAAATGGGACGGTCGGACAAGTTGTTTCGAGAAAATTTGGTTTAAACGTTTGACAACTCAGCACTGTGGGTGTTTTGCTCGTACTTAATATAGCGAACGAAACAAATTATATCTGTAATGAAAAGGGATACAAAAATAATCTTTGATAATTCTTCATAAATCTAGCCAACAAAAGTATTAGAATCTGCAGTTAACAGAAAAAGATGAATACAAAATCAGTATTTCTGATTCAGAATATATTATTTAAGGAATCTCAGCCTCGTTTTGACATATATTTATCTTCATTCAGATTCTTTTCCATTTCTATTCCAGTTATACATTTTGAGTCCTGGCACAACGATATCATACCACGGTACTAGAATACCACACCTGGGCAAAGAAAAGGCTTCTACGCAGTATTTCGATCCACTAAATACAGCTGGTAAACTTGTCCAACCTCACGCCAACTTTTATTTTAAAAAACCGAAGAATACATTAGACTATGTAAAAGAAAAGGTCGTGATTGTTATTGCTTAAAAACTTTTTATCATAACTCTGCAGGATTAAGCATGAGCTGCAACTAAACGACAGACGTCCGTTTTTATTTATTTTTTTATTAAATTTTGAGAATTATGTATATGTGTACGTGTGCAAGTATGTACGTATGCATGTTGTCATAAGTAAACATATATATATATATATAATATATATATATATATATATATATATATATATTATATTAAATTAGAGATAAAACCACTATTAGGCAATCATACAATGAAAACTTAGGCCAATAATAAGATTATTTAATTTATATTATTTAAATATATAACAAAATTAGTAAAAAAATATAATTAATATAACACTACGATCGTTTCATGGCTGTTAATTTCTTTAAATTTTCGAGTTACAGTCATTCATCAGGTGGTTTAAATATTTAACTTGGCGAAGTTTAATCAATGAGTCCATTGATTATATATTTAAATAATATAAATTAAATAATCTTATGTATTGGCTTAAGTTTTTCATTGTATGATTTGCCTAATAGTGGTTTTATCTCTAATTTAATATATATTTTACTATAAAATTGGATTCAATCCTAAATCTGATTTTCCCCTGTAAGTTTGGATTTATTCCCAAATATTTATTATTAATTTATATATATATGTACATACACGCGCGTATATATATACAAACAAACATACTTATTTATACATACTTATATACATATAAATTTATACATACATACACAATATATGTGTGTATGTGTATATGCGTGTGTGTATGTATGTATGTATGCATGTATGTATGTATGTATGTATGCATGTATGTATGTATGTATGTATGTATGTATGTATGTATGTATGTGTCTAAATATCATATGTGTGCTCATACCATTTCATGTACACTTCTTTCTATATCTGTTATTATATACATGTTTTGAGAGGATTTGAACACTATATTAGCGATGGTATGTAAAACATGCTTATAATGCTGCTGAGATTTAGAATCATTCGAGAAGTATTTCTGATAATTTATTAGAGTAATTAGTATCCAGAAAATCTTTGGCAAAGCACTTAAACCGACACGTGCACTTTACCTGGAATACCACGTTTCATGGAATGTACACTGACTGTTCTTATGAGGTAATGTAATTTTTCATAAATTTTGTGATTTATTTTTTAAAAATCTCGCTCAGAATTTCTTTGTTTCAGTCGTATATAGATCAACTGATCTATATACAAGGGGATGCTGGAAAGTTCGTGGCTCTAAGGATTTCGAGATGGACCTGGTTGCAGGCCCAGACTTCAGTGTTCTTTTACAGAGATTAAAAAAACTGAAGGATCGCTGCAATAAGTATGTGAATCTGAGAGAAGAATAAGTTGAATAAAATCATAATTAACTGAGCCTCCTGTATTTTCTTTTGCCAACAGCCAGAACTTTTTTTAGCAACCCCTCATATTCATAGAATCAGCTTGTAAGTGGTTGAGTGTGAGAAAAAGATCGGCCTTTGAAATACTGATACAATCCATTTGAAGGGATTATTTAAAGTTTCCGTTCACCAGTTTCTCTCACGAGACTTGGGTCGATCCCAGACTATGGTAAAATATATTGGGTTGTCCGAAAAGTTCGTGCCGATTTAGAGTAGCTTACCGTTCGACTTATTTTAGAACATGGTTGAGTCTATAAAATAGGATTTGACTACACCTCCATTTAGAATACAGTTTAAGCTATCTTTTCGTGGAAGAAGGTTTATGTTCCTATAACCTGTGTTAATTCTGTAACCCTTTAAAATAGAAGATAAGAAAGTTCCTTTTCGGCACTTGATGCTATTGGAACCAGACAAAAATTGCTGCATCTCGGCTGGGATGTGTTACCCCACCCTCTATATTCACCAGATATTGCTCCTTCGGATTTTTACTTATTTAGGTTTGTGCAGAATAGTCTTAATGGTAAAAAATTTCAACTCTTTGGATGACGTAAAAAGATACCTTGATGAATTCTTTGCCATGAAGCCACCTCAATTCTGGAAAGAGGGTATTTTCAAGTTAAAGGAAAGATGGAGACGCATTGTGCAACAAATGGTTCATATTTGGTTGATTAAAAATGCAATGGCAAGTATTTATTGCCCTTTTTCTTTCCTTTAAAAATCGGCATGAACTTTCCGGACAACCCAATATTTGTCTCGAGATGCCTCAATGTGGAATTACATATGTGTCCTTAGCAACTGTCAGTGAACTTACGAACCATCTGGCTGTATTGTGCTTACTTAGTAAAGTAGTAAAGATTCCAATTAGATCTCTTTACTATTATAATCCGACGCGTGATCACTAAAGGCCTGAAATGATGTCTTAAGTCCAAACTATTTGCATCGATGTGAGCATGCAGAAAGCAGCAAAGTATACCAATGCAAATCGAGAAGCTATACTTACCGACGATGTATTACAAGTAGACTCGTTCGACAATGTCACAGGCAGTAACATGACTATGTAATCAGAGCAGTTACGACAAACTGGAAGCTGGTTGTCGGTTACAACAACCACCCATTGGTGAAATTCGGAGAGAAGATTGTTTGCTTTCGCCTATATCAGAATTTTATTAAAAAAAAAACAAACAAAACAAAACAGAGAGTGAGAGAAGACAAAATAAAACAAATAAAATTTCAATGAAATTGAGATCGAATCGTATATGTGCAGCCATTTAAGTCGAAGCTGATCAATGTTTCTACTATCTTTCTTTCATAAACCTTTCTACTATAAGCACAAGGCCTGAAATTTGGGGAAAGGGGATAGTCGACTACATTGACTCCAGCACTCAACTGGTACTTATTGTCTTGATCTCGGCGGTATTTCGTTCGTAAGGACGGACGAAATACCGCTAAGTATTTTGCCCAACTCGCTGACGATTCTGGCAGCTCACCGCCTTTCTTTCTTTAATAACATACGATCTATGATGAACTCCGATGCACATAAGACTGGAGTTTTATTCGGCTTCCGTGGTGTATAAGTGACTAGAATTACAGCATTCCACCTTGAACAGGATGTCAGTCAATGTTAGTATTAGTTTCTCAGTTATTTCTAGAACTCATTTACAGCTGAGTGAAGTAGAATGACCTGAAAGTAAATATTTTGCTCAAGAATGCAGCGGTCTGGGAATCGAAACCTCGATTGTAAGATCGTGAGTGCAACAGACTAACTACTAGGTCACACGTCTTCACTTTTATAGAGCATACATTTATTTATTTAACCAATCATTATTCAACCGTTCGACCGAAAATTTTCTAAATGTGGCTTGACAATATTTTCGGCCAAAACGGGTGTAGTGTGATCGTTTATATAGCTGTATGATTACGTAGACGTATAAGTATTTATCTGCATATATGTGTGTGCATGTGTTTGTGTATGCGTGTGTATACATACATACACACATACGCGCACATATATATACACTTACGCGTACATGTTTGTATATTCTTCGTACAAATATGAGTTATATGTAACAAAGAGAAAACAAATTATTTTTATCTTTTAGAGCGGTGAAACTGGAAGCTGATAAAGATATAAACAATAGCGTGAAAATTTGGGGATAAAATCCCTTTGGATAGAGAAGTCAAAAGCTGCACTGACCCTGTACCTACTGGAAATGGTGCAATACATATGACCATATAAAGGGACATCATACTAACCTTCTCCCAAACTGACTCTAGAGCCGTCGTGTTACCGAAAGCTAGAAAGTTTCTGGTGTCCATTTTACTCTGTAGATTCTGAAAGACATTGTCATATAGCACTGAGCCAATTTCGTAGGTTAGGAGGAATGTGGAACCTTGTTCGTTGTAGGAATCAAATATAGATGTTAACTCTGCAATATATGACAACAACAGAATGATATCTTGAAATATATACATATATATGTATATGTATATACACACACACACACACACATACATATATATATATAAACAACTTATAAACAAGGGCAAAAAAAGAATTTCAATGCCGAATAAGCTGAAAATAGACTTAATCGTCAATAACCATATAATTTATCACTATAAGCACGCGTCTCGAAAGCAAGCCGATAGAAATTTCTAAAAAAATTCGTTATTGTCGTATCGGGTACTTAAGTGTGCTCATGACTTAGTATCTATTTCTTTTATGGGTACAAGTAAGTATCTCATTTATTTTCTTATCGTATTTACCGCTGATGACGAGAAAATTCTAAATGAATTAACTCAGAAATTGGGACCGATCCGATAATAACGAATTTTTTTAGAAATTTCTATCGGCTTGCTTTCGATATGGTTATTGACGATTAAGTCATTAGTGTCAGTGTTTTACGGTTGTGATCATGTTAGTAGTAGTAGTAGTAGTAGTAGTAGTAGTAGTAGTAGTAGTAGTAGTAGTAGCAGTAGTAGTAGTAGCAGCAGCAGTAGTAGTAGTAGAAGTTTTGGTGGTGGTTGTGGTGATGGTGGTGGTGGTGGTGGCGGTGTTGGTGGCGTTAGTGGTGACATTGGTTACAGTTTGTGATGAAGGTGGTGGTGCCGTTGATGATACGTGTGGCAATAGGGATGACCGTGGTGATGGTGACGATAGCGGCGACGGCGGTGGTGGTGATGGTGATGGTGGTGGTGATGGTGATGGTGGTGGTGGTGTTGAGAGTGGTGGTTTTAGTGGCAGCGCCTGATGTAATGGCTGCAATCCTAGTTTTGGTTTTGGTGATGCGGGATGGATCTATTGAATAGAAACGGAAACAAACAGCAAAAAGAAGCAATTAAATAGAATGTACCTTTGTTGTCAGCATCATATATAACAGTCAGGGTATCCAAGGAAATATTTATTTGTCTGATCAGATCAGAAAAGAGAGCTTGGTAGTCTGCAAATGATGCCCTCATCGATAATGCTGGTGGCATGAGTTTAGATTGGGACTTTGTAAATGATGTCTCGTATCCGGGCAGGAAACCAAATACGCTAATGTATGGAATAAAAAGCTGCTCACAAACAACAAACAAGCAGTTTTCGCGACTCCGGGTTCGTGTGTCCAAAACAATAATTAATTCGTTGGAATGGTTTTGGCAGACTGCAAAATATAGAATAAGATGTTGCTTAAAAAACAGAAATCTTTCACGATGGGACAGAACAAAATAGAAATAAATATCAAATAATAACGGAATGAAGTTTAACAATTTGATAGTCAATTAGTCAGTTAATTAATTAATTTGTTAGTGGAATAAATCCAGAAGAGTGGTAGCTAACAAAAATTCGATTGCTGTTTGAGTTATCTCCCCTTCGACGAAATGTAATGTTGAAAGAACTTTCAATACTACAAGCCGTCGAATTGAGAGAGTCGTTAGAGTGTTGATTAGAATACCTAGCTATATATTTTCCGGCCTTGTCCACTCTGAGTTCACATCCAGCTGAGACCTAATTTGCCTTTAATTCTTTCGGAATTGATAAGTAAAGTACTAGTTAACATAAATAATATATCATGCCAAGATCGATTTTCCTCTCTCTCTTTCTTTCTTTTTCATCCATATCCCACTCGTTTTTCTTCACCATACTGCACACAAGACATCAGTTTACGGCAACTAAATTTCAACCAACTACTCTGTCTTTATTATAAACATACAAACATTTTAGTATTTTAGTAATAAATGAAAAATAAATGATTCAAGTATTGGTTTTTGGTTATACACTAGCATATGTAGAATACATGATGTAGTTGCATTTAACAGAACTTGAGTGATTTATTAAAATGCTAGCCTTTCACTGAGAGAAGATTTAGGGCACAACGTGAGAGATAATGGTGTAAAGAGAACTGATATTTATGGTGAAACTGGAGGGCCAGGAGAGAAGAAGGAGTTAAAGTTAAAGAGGAGGAGGGCATGGTTGGTATCGTAACTGTGGGAGGGAAGGGTAGCAACAAGGGGTGCAAAGAGGTTGTTGCTGTAGGTGGAGATGAGTACGGCGGAGCAGTTACAAGCAGAGACAGTGAAGCAGGAAGGGTTTCCGGGTTTGTGGATCTCGAGGAATAAATAGATAATTGGGTTACTAGAGGTTGCGGACGTTGCGGAAGGAGTTAGTGAGTGAGGAAGGAGCAGGAAATGAGCTGAAAAGCTGGTGGAGCAAACAAGAAGGTGGTTGTGAGCTTGGGATCAGAGGGCATGGGATGATAGAAGAGGCTGTAACAGAGTTGTCGCATTGCTTTGGTTGTATGTGTGTGCGTGTGTGTGTGTGCGTGTGTGTGTGTGCGAGAGAGAGAGAGAGAAAGAGCATGTGTGTATGAACAGGAAAAAGAGAGAATGTGTGTGTGTCTGTGTGTACATGTATGTATTTCATGTGCATCTTTGTATGTATGTATGTATATATATGAATATGTGTATGTATGGCGAAACCTGCTAGGCAATTTTCAAAAAGTGGTTGAAGATCGAAAAGGCACCACAGATTCCCCACTGCATAAAACTACAGTTTTTTTGTCCGCCTATATATCGACGTTACTAGATTTGACAGTTTCCTTTGAATGTTATCATTGTTGGTGTGAAATGTTGGCCTAGTTTGCATTCGTATTTGGGTTTAAGTTAATTATTACTCTTGGTAATTCGTTGTTCTGATGTTTGTCAATAGTAATGTGAAGAGAGAGTGATGGAGGGCGAGAGAGAGAATGAGAGAGAGAGAGAGAGAAAGAAAGAGAGACAGTGGGAAGAGTTTGAAGTTTAACAGTACCCCATCTGTCTGTATTAGTCGAATCTATTTTAAAATGTTTGGTTTATTTTATTGCTTTTTTTTCATAAATAATACTTGTGTGTTGCTATAATAAAAAGGCTGGTTGTTTATATTTGGTCAGATAGAAACGCAAGTATGTACGAAGATACAGATGTCTAAGTGTGAGACAGTATAATTACATTTATACGGAAATACATTTATACAGTTTATACATATATGTATATAGCTAAAGATATAACTGGATAGATTGAGAAACGAATAGGCACGAATAGTTGTATAAAGATGTGTGGAGGTGTATGCCAAGGTGTATATAGTCAAACTATGAAAAGTATAATTTTATATTTTCTACACAATATGTTAACTTTATGCAACGCAACATTTAATTCATTCTACCATATGTTCAAGATGTGTGTATATATATATATATATATATATGTATGTATGTATGTATATATACATACATACATACAAACGTGTGTGTATGTGAGGATCAGATATAGAGGCACGTTATGAATGGAAAAAGAAGCACATGAAAAACAAGGAATACTTATGGAATCTATAAATGTCAGGGAGAAAAAAATGCTGACGTTGCTTGTAAGTGTTTAAATTTGAGCATCAAGCCCACAGGTTCATAATGTCGAAAAGCATTCAGATTTGTGAGGCGTTTAGGTGGCTGAGAGTATTAGACATCTCCTGAATGGTTTGCCACTTCTTTGCAGGGTTAATTCCCAGTTGCAACTGGAGCAACTTCTAATGGAGTGCTTCTAAGGCCGTGCTTCTAAGGCCGTGTATAAAACTAACGACCGTAATCTCATTGACTCCAATGATGTTAGATGAGCAAAGTAAATCCAGCAAGTGGCAATGTTTTATAATGGATTTTAAGTTTTACAAAATTTCTAATTAACAGATCTGAATAGAAAAATGAAGGAAGGACATCAAGAAAAATACATATATAACAAAAAGGTACATGAAGAATAATGCAATGATCATTAATCCTTAATATATAATAAATTTGGAGAAACAAAATATAAAAAAAAATTATGTAAAGGTTTGCAGCCGCAGAATTAGGTTGCAAAAATAAAGCTAAAACACATTTAATACGAATATAAGGCTATATTACATGTGTGTGTGCGCGCACACACACACACACACACACACCACATACACACACAAACATACACTCACACACATACACACGCACACAGCTTGTTATTTCTTTATTGCCTCCAAGGGGCTACACACAGAGGGGACAAACAAGGAAAGACAAACGGATTAAGTCGATTATTTCCAACCCAGTGCGTAACTGGTACTTATTTAATCGACCCCGAAAGGATGAAAGGCAAAGTCGGCCTCGGCGGAATTTGAACTCAGAACGTAGCGACAGACAAAATACACACACACGGCTTGTGTCTTGGGAAGGTCATTACACAAATAATAATAAACACACGCAATTCTTTTAAAGAATGCATCACCTCCAAACTGCACACTAAATCCATTAATTGGTCGGCAGGAAAATTTTTAAAACGTCAGTGTGGGTGTTTATTATTAAAGGACACAACAATATTCATTTCAACACACGAATTCATATCAAGAATCTTGTAAGCAAAATACAAAAATGAAGTCCGTAGTTGGCATAAGAAACAACTTTCAGGAACAATAACAGTTTATTGGCGTAGAAGGTTGTAGGTTTCTCCCATATCGAAGTTCGATAAACTGAAAAAAAGTTATTTTATATTTCAAGATTAGCGTCTTGCATTGTTATGAATACAAACAGATATCCAAAATGAGAGATTGGAATATGTAAAATCAAGACTACATCTGTTTCATAACCAGCAGAACGTCGGAAGTAATAATTTCTCAACGAGGGATACTCCACTAACTATTCATCAGGCCGAAAACACCTTAGTTAAAGGAAGGTTATGTTGTCGTCAAGAGATCCCGCCGAGTTAAGGTATCTTTGTCCTGATGAATGGCTAGTGGAGTACCCCTCCTTAAATAGTTATTAATTCCGAAGTTCTGCTAGTTAGGCAACAGATGTAGCCTGGATTTTACCCGCTCCATTCCTCAATTTGAATTATTATTCGCATTCATAGCAACCCTAGATACTAATCGTCATAATATATATGTATATACATGTGCATGTATTTATGTATATATATATGTGTGTGTGTGTGTATGTATGTCGATAAATATGCGTATATATGAATGTGTGCTTATATATATACATATAGATAAATACATACATACATACATATATTTATACACACGAGTGCGTACCTGCGCGCACACACACACATACACCCATTTTAATGGACAAACGGGATTAAAAAACATACGCAATGTAGCATAATTTATTCATACGTTCGAAGCTGATGATTCAATCCATCACAACGCAAAGTTCCTTTCTATGTCTGCGTTTGTTTATTTGTAAAATGTGACTAAAAATAGCGTTGAAACATATAACAACCTAACTTCCGACTTCCGCTAACGATGAAAATATATACAACATAAATGTATCATTACGAATTCCATTTAACAAGGAAAAGCTCGCTTTCATCTAACTTTCTCTTCTTGCTGTTTGTAACTGCCTCTGTCTAACATTTTTGACTATCATTGTTAACAGTCTACTACACACGAACACACACATATATTCATATATGAACATATATATATATATATATATAGAGAGAGAGAGAGAGAGAGAGGTAGAAAAGAATTTCGTTGAAGTGATCTTCTCCACGTGCTAAGTTGTAGTGAAAAAGTGTATGGTAAAAGAAGGAAATTGCATACAGTTTGTATATTTTTAATTTATTTTTACGGATAGAATATTATGATAGTCTACCGGTTTCGCATTTCGCTAATCATGACATTGAAATTGGTGAAGATATTGCAATTTCATATTTTCTTAAAGACTTTTTGTCCATGTTGCTTGTATGAGAGTTTGTTTGTAAAGGAAACAATATATACACACGTGTGCGCGCGCGTGTTTGTATAAATCTGTTGATTCACAGAAGCGATAAATTACAGGACCAAATACAAATTTATGCATACATTTATATATATAAATATACATATACACATAGACATATATGTTAACACTTATATACACACACATGTATGCATGCATATGTACACACACACATACATGCATACATACATACATACATACATACACATACATACATACATACATACATACATACACACATACATACATACATACAGACAGACAGACAGACAGAAAACATTTTGTACCTATTTATCAAACAATGAATCTGTATTTTCCCTCTTCTGCTTCCTATGTAATCAATTAAATAATAAAGATACATACATACATACATACATACATACAGAAAGCTTTTTATACCTATTTATCAAACAATGAGCCCGTATTTCCCCTCTTCTGCTTCCTATGTAATCAATTAAATAGTAAAGATTAAAATACAGAGGTATCTTATACGGTGACTTTGCAGTGATAGATAGCACCTTCTAAAACTATTAAAGAAATCATTGTCAACTTCATATGAATTCATTTTCGTTCAGTTTCAAAATGATCACCAAAAAGAAGAAAGTATTTCCCGTTTATATGTTAAGATATTTATGAAAGTAACTTCAGAAACCATCGCAGTTTTATCTTTAGATATTACAAACGTGTTTATTCGTTTTACATATCTGCTCTGTTAACGTTCTTTATAGTAATTTTTGATATACATAGGCGCAGGCGTAGCTGTGTGGTAAGAAGTTTGCTTCCCAACCACATGATTCCGGGTTCAATTCCTTTGCGTTGCACTTTGGGCAAATGTCTTCTACTATAGCCTCGGGCTAACCAAAGCCGTGTGAGTCGGTTCGAATGGGAAACTGAGGAAAGCGTATGTCTTTCGTGTGTGTGTGTGTGTGTGTGTGTGTGTGTGTATGATAGACTCTCCCGTCGAAGACGATGTATGAGTTTCAGCTTTCGGTGAATGAGAGAGTTGTTGATACTGCTACCCTCGTTTGAGTTTCTTGACTTATTATAGGTTCATGAGGGATCTTGGACAGCAAAAGGTCAACTTGTTTCTTGAAAATATTTACCCCAACTCCATATACATCCCTCAGGCTTTTAACAAAATATTAAATAACGGTGGACCCTGGAATCCCATGCTATTATAGTACTTGGTCCTAATAGTGCAATGACGTCCTGGTCGAGGGCTGATTCTAGCTGCGATTATCTCATCTTTTATTCGAATTGTATCTGTGTTCTTTCTTTTTAAAGGCGAAAGCGCATGATTTGAGCAATATTTGGTAGCTATTTCTTGCATCCCAAGCAATGGTATAGAGGCCCGTCCCGCCCCTCTTTGGTTTCTTGTGGTCAATATTTTGTTTGGTTGAAGAGTATTTTCCTTTGGGTTAACTGCTTTATATGATTAATTGTTTAGATTATATAAAATGTTTAGTTTAAATTAAAGTGTTTGGTTTGAATAAATTGTTTAGTCTTAGTAAAGTGATTTATATAAACAAAGTATTAATCGCAGAACTGGAAGAATTGTTACCGCGCCAAAAAGAATGCTTAGCAGCATTTCTTCCAATTTTATGTACTATATTCCAATTCCAACAAAGTTGACTTTGCCGCTTATCCTTTCGGGGCCGATAAAATAAGTACCAGTTAAGCATTGTAGTCGATCTAATCGACTTAGAAATTGCTGGCCTTGTGCTAAAATTTGAAACCAATATAAAGTGCTTAGCGTAAAAGTCTAGGAAGTAGATTATGGTGCAAACGTCTAATAGGGCAAAGAGAGGCATTTGAATGGTAAACTTAATCCTCTGTCAATTAAACATCATGAGATGTGTCTTAATAGATTCCGCTCCGATGCAAACATTTGGAAAAAATCTCCATTCTAGTGATAACTTCTCTTCTTCCAACAACTCTAGAAGACTATGAAAAGGATTACAGACACTGACTTTCTTTTTCTTACTCACAGATAACAGA
The DNA here is from genome assembly GCF_006345805.1 of Octopus sinensis. NCBI lineage: Eukaryota > Metazoa > Mollusca > Cephalopoda > Octopoda > Octopodidae > Octopus > Octopus sinensis. The sequence continues at coordinate 39,233,292 of NC_043003.1, read as the reverse complement.
AAATATGGTGAGGTGTGTGAGGAGAACATAAATAGGGGTAGATGTAACAAGGTATTGTAAATGAGATTTCTGCCTGACTTCCATCAGTATCGAAGAACGGACAAAAAAATCCCATACAACTTTAACTCGACTACCATTCAAGCTCTAATAGCCGCCGATCCTCCCGGCCGCCCACTCGTTTATAACCACAATCCCCAACAACGTCATACAAGCATCCGACCAGAGCTGAAACCATGCATTAAATCTGACCAAGTATGTACAACTGGCGGCTATCTCGGTAAATATCTTCAAAATCTAAAACGACTACTATATAAGATCTGCCTCCAATAAACACGATCTTAATTACGGTAATGCTGGAGTTGGTGAAGGTGTTGGTAGTTTTGAGGGTGGTCGTAGTGTTGGAGGGAAGAGGTCGGTGGTATGAGTGGCGGCGGCGGTAGTGGTGCTGTTGTTACTGTTGGTAGTGGTAGTGACTGTGTTGGAAAGTTTGTAGTGGTGATAAATAGTGGTGGTGGTGATGATGATGGTGGTGGTTTTTGAGGTGTTGTTGTTGTTGGTGGTGGTGATGGTGGTCTTGGTAGTTTTGGTGGTGTCTGTGGTGGTGGGGATCCAGGAGCGGTGTTGGTAATGATGGAATTCTCTGGAATTTGCTCATGGGAATATGGCGAATAGCCAAATTAAATGTGTCTACTGATGATGATTGTTGTAGGTATTGTTATTGTTGTCGATGTTGTTGTAGATGCAGCCATTTTTGTTATTGTCGTTGTTGTGGCTTCATTTTATGTTAATGCAATTTTTCTTGCACACCATTAGATCAGATTGCAACGAAATCCCAGGGCATTACATCATACCTTTATATATTTATTATGACACGTTACTAATTACTTGTACGAATGCGTACGTGTGTGTGTGTGAGTGTATGTTATACAAGTGTGAGGGCTTATGTGTGTGAGAGTAAATAACTGTAAATGCGCGACTGTGTATGTATGAATGTATTTATATATGCATACATGTATTTAAGTGCAAGTGTATGTAGGTAAGAAAGTATGTATGGTACATGTATATGTGAGTGTATGCATGTGTATATATGGATGGATGGATGGATGGATGGATGGATGGATGGATGGATGGATACAAATTTATGTTCTCTTTCCGTTTTTTTAAATTTAGAGCAAATTTTGACCGGCTGTCTACTTGGTAGCAAGGTTGTGAAGGAAAGTGTCTTGTGTTAACCGTCAACCTTTAAATCTTTGGAGGGTCTCACAGATTTTTATAGTTCCAGATATCGTGATCATTTGTAGCGTATGAATTAAGGATTTGCATTCTCTCCCCAAGATACCAAGTTCAATCATACTTTGCTCCTGGCAGGATGGCATGTATGTCCTTATTCAGTTTATTTCAAGATTTCTTGCCAGTAGAGAAAGAACCGGTTTCTAACCTAGATCCAAGACTCTTTTATTGGAATTTCAACAACTGGGTATTTTTGTATGTATGTATGTATGTATGTATGTATGTATGTATGTATGTATGTATGTATGTATGAGCAGATTTGTATGTTTCATGTATGTATTCTCATGCATATAGTTGCATATCTAGATATACGCATATATATTTAAATGATAAACTTCTGGAAGGTTTTACAGATTTTTACAGTTCCAGTGTTGGATTGGATCTGTAGTCTTCGAATTGGCTTTCTCCTTTCTGGGTTTGAGAAGCCTAATTTCTCAAGGTTGCTATTTAGGCAGTGTGTTATATATCGCAGGGCTCCCAATAATTACAGATATAAACCTGAAGTCGTAATCTGGAGAGAGTAACTGCAGATTTCTCAATAGTTCAGCATATCTCAGCTGATCTCAGCTTTATGTTAACATCCGCTGGGCAGCTAATTTCCACAACTGTGCACAGTTTCTCTTCTTTGTCTCAAATCATTATATCAGGTCGGTTGTGCTTACATATTATTGAGGACTTCAATGGGACACTCCACCAGTGTTCCTTTTTATTGTGAGTGGTTATGGCTTCTACCATATTATACGTTCTTATTTCTTTGTCCTCGGGATTATCCTTCCGAAGGATTTCATTATAGAGTGTTTGTCTGTCTGTCTGTCTGTATGTATGAATGTATGTATTTGTATGTATCATATATACATAATCCATGTATGTATGTATGTATGTATGTATGTATGTATGTATGTATGTATGTATGTATGCATGCATGCACGCAGGTGTGTGTGTGTGTGGATATCCTTTGCCGATGTATATTGGCGAGAAAACCTTAAAATCCGTTGCTCATCGACCAAATTTCCTTGCGATAGTTGTTCTGTAGAGAATTACTGGTATCATTGTCGACGTCATCGTTAATAACATCGTCACCATTGTCATCGTCATCATCTTTTATAACAAGATTCTTGCTGGATATTTCAGCTTAATTGCTGTACTTTACCAACTGATCAGCCTTCATTTAGCAGACTTGTAATCGAAAGCGTTCCAGCTTTGACCACCTTGTTTTTCTCCTAGTTATTGCCTGCCTACAGTAACATTATCCAGTATGTGCCCGACTCACTTCTAAGCATTGACGGTGTAATTCAAAAGTGTTTTGGCTGATATTTCTAGCTGGTCAAGCGACCATATAAAGGTTCCTTCAATGGTTTGTAGTATTGATAGATTTTGTGTAGCCCCCGGTCAGCCCTGATCGATCAGACCTGTAACGAAAGGTACTCACTCCAACTATGACCATCTATTTCGCTATATGCAGGAAACCCAGGCTCACATTACCCAAGGCGTTCTTTTATAATTTATTAGTGGTGTACTTAGGAATGGGAAGATAAGGGCCCTCTTTCTCGCAGGCCCAGTAACCACATAGAAGCGTTGTCGTAAGGTTATCAGGATGACGTAAATGTGTCTGGGCTTTTCACTGCGACATAAAAATTAATGGCAAGAACTGATAGGCGAGATCTTGCACTGTATACCCAGACACATATTTACGTGGTCTTCCGTTTCAATTAATTTGGTTTCATTCCACCTTTATTCTGCGCGTGTAGTTTGTGTGCAACTTGCATTTGAGTAAAATATGATATTTTTGCCTTATTGGCTGCTTCTTGTGGTTTTTAAGGTCAGATTAGGGATACAGAAATGGCTGATATAATCAGTTTATGGATCCTAGTCTTTGTTTTGACAAAATATAATGGAGGCTGTAAAAGTGTCTGTATGATTTAACATGGATTTGAATTTTTTACTACGTCGCCTACACCAGCTTTAAATGTTGAAGTGCAGCAAGTAATATCTTGCAGAGAGGTTCTTATCATTTATTCTATATCTATTCCCATCCTTCACTAAGAGCGGTGCGTTGGCAGAATCGGTAAAGAGTCAGACAAAATTACAAGAATTATTCCGACATTTTATGTTCTGAGTTCAAATCCGATCCTGATATATAGCTTGTTCATCTTTCAAGGTCCGTAATATAAAATATACTAAACATGCACTGGGGTTGATGTAATCGTCTAACTCACTCCCGCCAAGATCAAATCCAGCCAGGGTCAACCTTGCTTTTCATCCCTTCTGGGTCTATAAATAAAGTATCAGTTAAGTAGTGGGGACGATGGTATCGACTAATCTTCTCACTTCAAAACTACTAATCTTGTGCTTAGATAAAAATACAATTTTGTATTCTCCTCTCTAAGACAGTTTCTTATCCTAACTTCCTCCCTACACGAAATAAACAAGTAGTCTTGTGTATAACGCAATTAAGCACCTAACAATTTATTCAGAATTTTAACTGACGAGTTAAACAAACATTAAGGAAGATGAATCTGCAAAAAACGCATAGAATAATGGCAAAGTATTTTTCAGTCTGAAAGCAATTTTGACTCTGGAATCGCTTATTTTTTACCCCCAGCGCGAAATTTCTGCAGAGTAAGAATTGCTGATTTAAGTGTGTTTGTCTTCTCTCTCACTCTCTCTCTCTCTCTCTCTCTCTCTCTCTCTCTCTCTCTCTCTCACACACACACACACACACACACACACACACTTTCTCTTTGTCTTCCCCACCGCTTTCTAGTATTTTTTGTTATTCAGAAAAGATCAGTGCAAACTTGGAACGAAACAGCAGCAAGAATAACACAGACATAAACACTAATATCAAGATCCATTGCAAGCTAAAAATAATAAAATGAGAGACTCTTAGTGGTTGGACGACCTAACAGAAAAGGCAGCCCATTATCCCTCAAATTACACATTACCATCTTGAGAAAATATAGGACATACTGGACAACACATTTCCGACATAACTAGTAAAGTGAAGTAAAGTCACCTTTTCGAATCATACCAACTCATAAGGGCTGAGAAGCTGGTCCATCGCAGGATTACTCATTTTTGCCAGCTGAGTGGCCTGAAACAACGTGAAATGAAGTGTTTTACTCAAGAACACAACGCGTTGCCCGGTCCAAGAATTGAAACCACAATCTTACGATCATGAGTCCAACACCCTAACCACTAAACCATGCGACTCCACTTTCCAGTATAACTACCAGCAGAAGACACAAAGGTCCTTGTTGGAATGCCTTTGCTCATAGGTCTGCTCAATCTGGGTTAATCTGGGGCTAAATGTGATAATTATCACAATCCTACATTCACGACAAAGTTGCCCCACAGCAAAAAAAAAAAAAAAAAAATTCCAAACAAATATAACAGCACATCAATAATATACTATATCAACAGCCGTAACATCAGCAACCATGATTACGAGACATCAACGATGGTTCTAGGACCAATTACAACAAATAATGGCTTCAAATTTTGTTACACAGCCAGAAAGTTCGGGGGAATAGTTAAATCGATTACATCGATCTCATCGCCCAAATTGTACTTGTTTTATCGACCCCGAATGTATAAAAGGCAAAGTCGATCCCGGTGGAATTTGAACTCAGAACATAAAGACGGGCAAAATACCTATTTCTTTACTACCCACAAGGGGCTAAACACAGAGACGACAAACAAGGACAGACAAACGGATTAAGTCGATAATATCGACCCAGTGCATAACTGGTACTTATTTAATCGACCCCGAAAGGATGAGAGGCAAAGTCGACCTCGGCGGAATTTGAACTCAGAACGTAACGGCAGACGAAATACCTATTTCTTTACAACCCACAAGGGACTAAACACAGAGAAGACAAACAAGGACAGACAAACGGATTAAGTCGATAATATCGACCCAGTGCATAACTGGTACTTATTTAATCGACCCCGAAAGGATGTGAGGCAAAGTCGACCTCGGCGGAATTTGAACTCAGAACGTAACGGCAGACGAAATACCTATTTCTTTACAACCCACAAGGGACTAAACACAGAGAGGACAAACAAGGACAGACAAACGGATTAAGTCGATAATATCGACCCAGTGCATAACTGGTACTTATTTAATCGACCCCGAAAGGATGTGAGGCAAAGTCGACCTCGGCGGAATTTGAACTCAGAACGGAACGGCAGACGAAATATCTATTTCTTTACTACCCACAAGGGACTAAACACAGAGAGGACAAACAAGGATAGACAAACGGATTAAGTCGATAATATCGACCCCAGTGCGTAACTGGTACTTATTTAATCGACCCCGAAAGGATGAAAGGCAAAGTCGACCCGTGCTAACGTTTTTGCCAGCTCGCCGCCTTCACAGCGTTATTGATAATAACAAATGCCATGATTGCCTTCACTTCATTATCATCAACAACAACGACCATATCGTTACCGCTGACACTACCACCACGACAACAACAACAACAGTAACAACAACAGCAGCAGCAAGTGGAGGCGCAATGGTCCAGTGGTTAGGGCAGCGGACTCGCGGTCGGATGATCGCGGTTTCGATTCCCAGACCGGGCGTTGTGTGTCTTTATTGAGCGAAAACACCTAAAGCTCCACGAGACATTGGCAGGGGATGGTGGCGACCCGTGTTGTACTCTTTCGCTCCAACTTTCTTTCACTCTTTCTTCCCGTTTCTTGTCCCTGAGCCTGGATGCGCATTCATCCATCCGGCGATGCTCTCGGTGTCGGGGGTTGACCTGCTTTCTCTTCTGCGGGTCTTACGAATAGCAAAGGACCACGTTTTGGACTTCTCCCACTACAGACAATCCCGAGGAGCGATCTTGCGAGCTCTGGGACAAAGACCGCTTCGCTCAACAAACAAACAAACAGCAGCAGCAGCGTGAATAACAAGAATCTACCTTAATGTCGGCTTCTATTGAAATCAAGGATTAAACATGACAACGGTAACGATTATCATACTTACTGTTATTGATGAGATTCTCAAAACTAGATATAGTCAGATTGACCACAGTAGGAAGTAATTTCTCAGTCTGTGACACCACCATATCCCACTTGTCTCCGCTGGTCACAACCACTGCAATAGAAGAGAATTAAAAAATAACCACATATTCACGAACAATACTGAATTCATATTTATTTATTAAAAGCTTGACAACCGGTGCTGGTGTGTTTACGTTCCCATTAACTAGCGGTTCGGCAACAGCCCAATAGAATAAGTACCAGGCTTTACAAAAAATATGTACGTGACGGTGGAGGTGATAGTTGTAGGGATGATAGTAATGTGATGTTAACGGTAACTGCGATATTTATTTATCTGTTAAAGGTTTGTCAACCGATGTTCGTGTGTTTACGTCCTCGTAACTTAGGCGACCGATAGAATAAATAAGTACCAGGTTCCACAAATAATAATAATGATAATAATAATAATAATAATAATAATAATAATAATAATAATAATAATAATAATAATAATAATAATAATAATAATAAAGGTAATGGACGAAAAGGGGAAGGCAAAAATCCTCTGGGACTTTGATTTCCAGACAGACAAGGTGTTAGAGCACCGAAAGCCGAATATAGTAACCTTAAGGAGGGACAAACAAGAGTGGCTAATAAATGTGTGGCAATCAACATATCATCATAAAAAAAGAGAAAAGGTTGAGAAATATGGAGACCTGAGAATTGAAATCGCTAAGATGTGGCAGCTACGAGAGTCAAACATAAGAGTTATCCCACTGTCATCGGAGCATTGGGTTCAATACCACCCAATATGATAAAACATCTGAAAACCTTCGAAATACCCTACAATCTAGATGTATTGCAAAAGTCAGCGTTAGTTGGAACTGCACACATATTGCGTAAATTACTGCCTGTCTGAATCAACAAATAGTACGAACCTCCGGTAGACAAAATATCTTCAAGCAACAACCTCACGATATTGTATACTGTGTGACGTCTCTAAAAAAAAAAAATGGTATACTAGGGCCAGTGAAGTCATTACAGCAAGGCAGTGCGCCTGCATGGCCGCAGTCTAATGACTGAGACAGGTAAAAAGATAAAAGATAAATGGTGAGTAATTAATTTAATATATTTCTTGTGCTTATGGAGGAGACCTGTGAGAATCGTTTGCACGCTGCGCAAATATTTAGCGGCATTCTGTCCATCTTTACGTACTGGGTTCAAATTCCGCCGAGGTCGACTTTGCCTTTCATCCTTTCGAGGTCGATAAAATAAATACCAGCTAAATCCTGGGGTCTATTTAATCAACTTACTCCCTCAAAATTGCTGGCCTTGAAAACAATATGTTTCTTGTACCTAAATTAGATAAAAATCATTATCGCAACGAAATGCTTAGGGACATTTCTTCCAGCTTTACATTCTGCGTTCATATTCACCCGAGGTTGAGTTTGCCCTCCATTCCTCCAGGGTCGATAAAATATACCACTCTGGTATTAGGATCGAAGCCATCGACTATTCACTTCTCCAAAATTCCTCGTCTTATGCCAATATAAGGACTTGTTACTCTCTCACTATTCTTACAAATAGTAAGGAACTCTCGTAGTGAACGAACCTGTTCCCTATTCTTCAGTCGCTTGGTAGGAAGTAAGGAAATGTAGATCAATGCGAGGTGTTTTGCATGGTTACACTGAAATGCCATAACTGAAGTTGAGCAGGTAAACCCAAACGTTAAACTCTCGGTCACTCCGTCCTTTTCAGCCATCTTGCAAACAACGATTAATTGTGCGCCCAGAAAAAAAAAGCGAAAAGAAAGAAACCAGTTAGATGGATTTAGTAAATATTTATTTTGTCTCTTCCACAACCACTACCATCTCCTTAAATTTCATTATATTTACTACTTTTCCCCCCACCTTTCGTACGCTTCATTTTATTCCCCACCCTTTTTTTCTATAGCTCTTTCCCCCCCCCCTCTCTCTCTCTCTCAACTGTTTTAAGGACCTGATCAGCATGTTAGTTCATCAAGTGGAAGAAAAACTGGTGCAAGAGATTAACAATGTTAAAGTAAAAACTTCTATTCAGATAAATATTGGTTTAATTAATCAGGACGCAGCACAACACCACCACCACCACCACCACCACCCGCCATCACCACCGCCATCGCTGTCACCACCGTCACCGCCACCATCACTGCTACCTCCTCCCCCACAGCCGCCGACCCCAATGCTATTGCATCACCTCTCTCTTTCCATGACTTCCACCCCGCTAGTATCGCTAATATTACTACTTTCGCCGCTCCCGCCATCATCACCGCTACTATCATCCTCGCAACCATCACCTCCACCACCACTCCCACACAAACATTACATTTAATTCAGCCGTCAGCTCACAAACGACTTCGCTGAGCCTCCACTCCAACCGTGCCATCATCACCACCATTTCGTGGTAAATACTATTACCCCTAACTACTACTATAGACATCACCAATCACGACTTATATCACCCCCAAAGCTGCTTCTTTTCTAACCACCAAATTTGCCTCCACCCCCACCCCACTATCCTTCTACCATCTCTGCTACCACTATAACCAAAACCATATTCCTCACTGCCACAAACATTAATCACCTCTTCACCAACATCAGATAATTCACCATCTTTCCAACAACAACCTTGGGACACCTCTTTGAATTCCTTATGTCAAACACTCGTAGACATGCTTACAAAATCAAAAATAAATAACACAGTACACATGACTTTTGGAAACATAATTTCACGCTCAGAATTGCTGGAGCATGGAATAAACTACCTGCATCAGTTGTGAGCTGTCGAGACACTACATCCTTCAAAACTTCCACCACCACCTACCCTAACTCTTCATAACCACTAGTAGTGGTTATGAAGAGTTAGGGTAGGTGGTGGTGGAAGTTACCAAGAGGTAACATTTATCCCCACTAAGGCAGAAACGTTAGCACGCCGGGCGAAGTGCTTAGCGGTATTTCGTCTGCCGCTACGTTCTAAGTTCAAATTCCGTCGAGGTCGACTTTACCTTTCATCCTTTCGGGGTCGATTAAATAAGTACCAGTTACGCACTGGGGTCGATATAATCGACTTAATCCGTTTGTCTGTCCTTGTTTTTCCTCTCTGTTTTTCTGCCCTTGTGGGCAATAAAGAAATAAGAATCATTAGCACGCCGGGCAAAATGCTTATAAGCATTTCATCCATCTATTGGTTCTGAGTTCAAATTACGCCAAGGTCGACTTTGCCTTTAATCCTATCGAGGCCGATAAAGAGAATCAGCTGAGCGCTGGGGTCGATGTAATCAGCTTACCCTACCCACCCTCAACTTTCTGGCCTTGTGCCAAACTTTGAAACCCACTTAAATGTGGATGTTCTAAGAACAAACTTTACTGCGGTAGTTACTCTCATATAGGCTTTTTGGTGCAAAATGTACCCTTGCTCATATCTCTAGCGAGGAGATAAACCCCACAAACTCTAGGGCCGAGACTACCAGATCACGTGATATTGATCTTGTTTGGTCCTGTCATTGACTAGTGATATACGCAAGAGTGCATTTTGCACCAACAGTTTTCCCTTTTGTTCTCTCACTCTGCCCTTTCCACGCATTTTCAATCAAATCTCCTGCGAGTTAACATAGGATCTCTTGACGACAATGTAACCGTCATTTGGCTAAGGTATAAATTTTGACCTGACGGGTAGCTAACGGTTTAACCTCATTTGAATATTACTACTTCCGAAGTTCTACTAGCTATGAAACATATGTAGCCTAGATTTTATCTGCATGTATATATATAAAATAATCTACTGCCGTGATATATGTAAAAGTTTCGGTTCCAAATCGCCAGTAGATTACCGAAAACGAGAAACACCTGAAAACTGCTGGAGGATACAACGGTGAAATCTTATGAGTATAACAAAGACGATGGCTGAAAATGTGAGTATAACAACCTGACGACGGCATTACTTTAAATACAATAAGGAATAATCAAGTAATAGAGTTTCTGAAGGAGTGCGAGAGTTTTAATATTTAGAGATTGTTGCAGGATATTGATCTTGTTTGGTCCTGTCATTGACTAGTGATATACGCAAGAGTGCATTTTGCACCAAAAGTTTTCCCTTTTGTTCTCTCACTCTGCCTATTCCACGTATTTTCAATCAAATCAAAGGAGAGATAAAGGTAGGAAAAATATAAGGACAGAAAAATCCTAGAAGCAGAAGTAGATATAAAAGAAACAAAACACCATGTAAGTCATCAGCACCAAGAAAAAATGCCAATATAGATATATTCTGCAACCTTTCTTCGGTGGATAAAGAAGGAATTTGATGAAATGAATAGAAACAGAAAGCTGTTAGCAATAAATGAATTCCATCCATAAAGCAATGTATAGAGAAAGGCATGAGCTAAAAACTACTCGATGTAATATGCATAGAACAGTTGCTAATTATAGGCCTTAAGAGGCATATCTAGAAACGTGTGTAGCCAGAAAGATTAATGGTGAATATGTAGAAGAAAAGGCCACAAAGAAAAAGGAAGATGGAAAACTGGTTGGTTTGTTAGTTTACCAGGCAAACAAGAAGACATGGCTGAAGAACAATGAGTTTGGATGAAAGATGAAGAACTAATGAGTAAAATAGAAATTACTGGCTGTGAATGTACATGTGATTAGAAGATGTCTTTTTATGTGCATAGACAGCTGTTGGGAAAATAGTAAATGGAAAGTAAAATAGTAAATGACGGATGTGTGACGAAATAGATAAACCTATCAACCAAAGATTGTGTGAATGCAGCAAGATGTCACTTAAATAATATAAAAGAAGATATGATGGGGTAAGAAAAAGAATACACTAGAAAGTAGTGAATAAGTTTGGGTTCAATGTATAAGGAAAATAGTAGAACCACGAGTAAGAGGTTGCAAGATACTGTTGGATTTCTCTGGGTAAACTAAGAGTATAATCATGGTAGAGAGATCAAATATGACTGCATTATAGAAAACTGAAGTTTGGAAGGTTATTTATTTTTGCTGTATCAAGAATTGAATCAAAGTACAACCAAGAACGTGTATACAGACAATTCGAGTAAATAAACCGTATTATGACAGAATACAGAGGCATGGCTCGTTCAGCGTTTTGCAGCTGAAAGAGGGGACCGAAAAGTCTGATAATTGCGGTTCAAGACCAATGTCTTCCAAATGGATATAATCAGAGATATATCCTGAAGCAGTATATCATGCATAGGAAACTTAGTCAGACCGTCGGGCCACGTGCTTGTTCAATAACCTCACAGCGGTCATCACTAAAAAATATACTGAAAGTAAAATGGATCTAGTTAAGAATTACTGACCATGAGTGCCCGGTTGTTCGATCAACTGAAATAGCGGGTTCATTGAATTAGAGTGTAAGTGTCTGGATTATCCACAATGTAATTCTCAGGTAAAATCAGTGTTCCTCAGCATGACAAGATTGGACCTTTAAATTAAAGTTGCAATCTATCCGACGGGTTTACATACAGTTTCGGTCTACAGTTTTCACTCACAAGTTATGTGTCAATTCGATGCTAAAGAAAATGACACTTGCTCTTGACGCCACGCATGGAATCGAAACTGAGACTTCAAGATCGCGAAGCGAAATTCTTAAACATTGGTCCACACTGTGCCTACATATTTAAAATTCTGTCCACGCCTAGCTTCTCAGCTGTCCACTCACATAGGCGAACGGTTCGGTGGCCTAAGCCTGAGGAGCTACGTTTGTGTGACTAGCATACGAAGATTATATTATATGGAACCGAATCAAGCTGTTATTAAATACTAGTGAATGTACTTCTACAAAACGTGTTTAGTACCTCTTTCTTTTGTTTGCCCACTCACATGCATACACACACGCGCGAGTAAGTGAGTGAACAAACGAAGGAAAGAGGCATACATATATGAGAATGGTGGAGGCGCGAGGCTTAGTGGTTAGGGTGTCAGCATCATGATCGTAAGGTTGTGGTTTCGATTCCTGGACCGGGCGACACGTTGTGTTCTTGAGCAAAACACTTAATTTCACGTTGCTCCAGTCCACTCAGCTGGCAAAAATGAGTAACGCTGCAATGGACTGGCGTCCCGTCCAGCCGGGGAACACATACGCCATAGGAACCGGGAAACCGGGCCCATGAGCTTGGCTAGGCTTTAAAAAGGGCGCATTTATGTATTTTATATGAGAATGATCTAAAACAATACACATTGTACAAAGATTTCTTAAACTACCCGTAAACAACAAATCTATAGGAATTTCGCAACGTAGCAATGCAGCTATTTCGATTGTTTAACAAAAAAGTGTTTCCTTTGTATGCCTATGAACACTCATCTGCCTTATAAAACGACGATGTGAAACCACTAAGGTACATTAGTATACAAATACACCACCAGATAGCACATGGTAACTCTAAAATAATCTTCCCTGATAAAAATGACAATAGTGTATAAACTATCGACAGAGAAATACTAAATAACTTAGTGTTGCGTACAAATGAGCTGAGGCGTTACTGAACTTCTGAATGAAAAATAATATTATGGAAGTCAATGGATGTGCTTGTCACCCCCTTTATAATTTACATAAATAGAATAATTTACAGCGTTGGCAAAAGTTACGTACAAAATAAGTTCAATACGCCCCGGAATTGTCAAAGATACGCCTCAATATTTCTAAACTTAGATAAAATAAATAAAATAATCATAGCTACACACGTACTTATACATGATGAACAGAATGAATAATAATCTTTTCTATTATAGGCACCAGGCCTGAAATTTGTGGGGAGGGGGTAAGTCGATCACATCGACCCCCAGTCCTTGTCTAGTACTTAATTCATCGACCCCCAAAGGAGGAAAGGGAAAGTCGATCTCGACAGAGTTTGAACTCAGAATCTAGCGATGACGAAATACCTATTTCTTTACTACCCACAAGGGGCTAAACACAGAGAGAACAAACAAGGACAGACAAACGGATTAAGTCGATTATATCGACCCCAGTGCGTAACTGGTACTTATTTAATCGACCCCGAAAGGATGAAAGGCAAAGTCGACCTCGGCGGAATTTGAACTCAGAACGTAAAGACAGACGAAATACCACTAAGCATTTCGCCCGGCATGCTAATGATTCTGCCAGCTCAAAATGTCAAATGGCTTAGTACTTGACTTTTGCCCTACTGTGTATAACAAATTCTGTAAAAACATTGATAATTTCCTACAAGGTAGAAATAAGCGACCTTCGAGAAAATATTAGGTTATGCAAACATTGTTAGGGTATTCTCTCAGCAATTGTAAACCATCATCAGCATTTTCGATAACTTGGAACATATTTATGAGTGTTTTCAAAGATATAACAAATTCATATTTACTCTTTCACTTGTTTCAGTCATTTGACTGTGGCCATGCTGGTGCACCGCCTTTAGTCGAGCAAATAGACCCCAGGACTTATTCTTTGTAAGCCTAGTACTTATTCTATCGGACTCTTTTGCCGAACCGCAAAGTTACGGGGATGTAACACACCTGCATCGGTTGCCAAGCGATGTTGGGGGGACAAACACAGACACACAAACATACACACACACACACACACACACACACACACACACATACACATACACACAAACACACACATATATACATATATGCGACGGGCTTCTTTCACTTTCCGCCTACCAAATCCACTCACGAGGCTTTGGTCGGCGCGAGGCTATAGTAGAAGGTGCCATGCAGTGGGACTGAACCCGGAACCATGTAGTTCGTAAGCAAGCTACTTACCACACAGCTACTCCTACGCGTACGTTTTTTGAAACAAAAAATATCTCTGCTTATTTATCAAACCAAGGAAAACAAATATAATTAAAGTAATTCTTTCTAACTTTAGTACAAAGCCCCAAATTTTTAAGGGTAGACGATAAGTCCAGAACATCGACCCAGGGGTTTAACGAGTACTCATTCTATCGATCTCGAAAGGATGAAAAACAAAACCCTTGGTCGTTTTGGCCACACAAAATCAACCTCAGGACATAAAAAGCCGGAAGAAATGCTGCTAAGTGTTTTGTCCTATGCGCTAATGACTCTGTCAGCTTACCACCTTTCGTTTCAAGTTTAGGCACCTGGCCAGCAATTTTAGGGGACCCTAATGCTCAACTAGTACTTATCAACTCCGAAAGAATAACAGGCAAAGCTGATCTCGGCGGTATTTGAACTCACGACGTGAAGAGGCAGAATAAATTCCACTACGTATTTCGTCCGACGTGCTGATTCTTCTAGTTTTGACATAAGGTCAGTAGATTTGAGGGAAAAGTCGATTACATGACACCGGTACTTGATTGATATTTATTTTAGTGACCTGGAAAAGATGAACGGCAAAACAGACCTCGGCGAAATTTAAACTCATTTTGTCCGATGTGCTAACGATTCTGCTAGCTTGCCTCCTTAACGATTTTAACCCTTTTGAGACACACGGTGTTTGGGTATGTGTAGCCAAAACGACCAAAGTTTTTTTTTTTCTGTTGAGATTGAAATCGATGGGTGCATGTAGAAAACTATTTTATTAATATGTAAAACTATATATGTCATAAAGTACAAAGCCAGCAATGTCAGGGAAAGGGTAAGCCAATTACAGCGACTCCAGTCCTCAACTGGTACTTATTTTATCGACCCCGAAAGAATGAAAGGCAAAACTGACCTCGGTGGAATCTGAACTTAGACAGACGAAATACTGCTGAGCACTTTTTGCTCATTGTGCTAACGATTCTGCCAGCTCGCTACCTATGCAATAACAATAATAATGTAAGAAATTCATGTCTTGATAAAGGAAAATCTCAGCGTATGTAACAAACCAAGGAAAATAAATATATTATTAATGATGATTAATATCGATCTTACAGGTAATTAGATTATCTTTTATTTCTTTATTTCTTTTCTTTCTATTCGTTTTATCGATTATCTTATCGTCAATAACAACTGAAAAGCTCCTAGAATTATCGAGGTTCCCAATTTCTGATTGAAATACTGAATCAATATTCATGAATATGTGCTGAGGACATTAAAGAAATTAGTAAACAGAGCAGAACGATCTCCTGGAGAGTTATGAAAGAGGGAAATATTGATTTCCAAAAAAACAAGATCACCAGGGACATCTACCCTTCAACTATATATGTATAAGCAAATAACTAAACTAGATACAGAAGAATATGTGTACCAATAAATCAACTCCTATACTAAGTCTATGTAACAACCATGCCATACCAGAATTATAAATAACTAAATCAATAACAAGCGATGCACGCTCAAGCGGACCTTCCACATTCATCCGACAAATACTTTGGAATACTTAATTCTTTGACACCTTAAACCTTGAATTACCTCCTCAGAATATGTTACACCATTTGATTACCTCTAGAAATACGCCGATTCTTCACACTTTATTATAAATACCTACATTACTGCAGAGAAAAAGAAGATGCTTAAAACCAGTCCTACAGGGAAGTATTTCAGGGAGATTCCTAATCTCCTTTGTCTCGCTTATATCTCACCAGCAGATGTGATGAATAAAACCATTAATGGTAATAACTACTGCCGTTACGTTCTGAGATCAAATTCCGTCGAGGTCGACTTTGCCTTTCATCCTTTTGGGGTCGATTAATTAAGTACCAGTTACGCACTGGGATCGATATAATCGACTTAATCCGTTTGTCTGTCCTTGTTCGTCCCCTCTATGTTTAGTCCCTTGTGGATAATAAAGAAATAGGTAATAACTACTACGAGCAAATTACAGATTTTAACTCAGAACGTAAAGCCAGAAGAAACGTCAGTTAGCATTTTGTCCACAACGCTAACATTTTTGCCAGCTCACTACCTTTGTAACATTCGTTAACAATTTAATATGCATTCCAATACAATACTTAACTTTGAGAAATAAAGCTTTAGAATATCAAGTAGCCTCAAATAAAAGTCCTGAAAATTAATCCGCAAGTCCAGTAACCGTGGCTTGTCAACTTAATACGGAAACAATTGAAAAAAATTCCAGCGTTTCGAGGAGCAAACAAAAATACTTTATTTTGCTTATATTGTTTCTAATAACTTTCTCTGCTACATCAAGGAGCCTGAGGGGAAGGACAAAATCAAATATGTTAGTCACAATGTTCAGCTGGCGCTTATTCTATCGATCCCGAAAGGATGAAAAGCAACATATGTAACCATCAAAATATAAGGGGTTACTGAAACGAATGTTTGGTTTATTTTTATTTCTTAAAGAGAAATATTCTGAAATGGCACATTAAATTATTAACTATGTGAATTACACTCTTAATTTTACATATATCGGAAGGTTTACCCACAAAGTTTCCATTCGGAGCTTCTTTCTACCCCAATGCAATCCTCTTTCAAAATTTTATGCTACTTTTTATGAAATTGGAAAGCGCGTGGATCAGTAGCTAGGACGTCGGGCAGTGAGTTCAAATCCCAGACCAAGCTGAGAGTTGTGTGCTTGAGCAAGAAACTTTATTTCGCGTTGCTCCAGTTCACACAGCTGTAGAAATGACTTGTGATATCACTGGTACCAAGCTGTATCGGCCTTTGCTTTTTCCTTGGATAACATTGGTGGCGTAGAGAGGGGAGACTGGTATGCATGCGCGACTGCTGGTCTTCCTTGAATAGCGTTGCCCGGATTTGTGCCTCGGAGGGGAACTTTCTAGGTGCAATCCCATAGCCATTCATGACCGAAGTAGGACTTAACCTTTTACCCAATCCTACAATCCTAACATAACTAATATCTATTCAACGTGTCATATCATTCTGTATCAATGGTTACACAAAAATTGATATTCAAGCAAACGAAAAACGAAATATAATGGTAATACATTTACACAAAGAAGCAAATAGTTAGATAATTACATTGAAAAAATAATTTATAACTCTGGCACAATGCCACATAGTTTGGAATGCGTATAGTCGATTAAATCGTACCTATTAGTTGCTTGATATTTTATTTATTGACCTCGGGAAGATGAAAGGCGAAGTTGACCTCGGTGGGTTTTGAAATTGGAACATAAGGAGCCGTAACTAAATACTTCAAACAAGATTAGATTAACCATCAACCAAAATAATCACATGCTTTAGGAACAAAAGGAAGTGGAAATTGCAGAGAGTTTTTGTTTCTTTTTCTTTTATCCTTTTGCGATTGCCAGATTCCTCGTGACGCAAATAGCACGGCTAAATCAGCTCCGTGCAAAAAAAATGGGGTCGACAATAAATCATACCTAATTTTTGGCACAAGGTCAGTAACTTTGAGGAAAGGGAACAAATCGATTCCATAGATCTCAGGGCTCAAATGGTATTTATTTTATCGACACAGAAAAGATGAACGGCACTTCCCATGCGTCTAAATCATCATGAACTGTTCTGCTTTATATTGGCTCGGTGTGGATTGACGTGTACGTTTGACGCTACCAATGACGACTTCAGTTCTCTTACATGTAGAAGCCATAGCTAAGGGTAACTTTTAACAATATAAGCAGAAGATCTCTCAAACTTTTGATATCGATTCTAAAAAGGGCAGTGTAAATAATCCCTTCTACAATAGGCACAAGGCCTGAAATTTCGTCCAGCGTGCTACCAATTCTGCCAGCTTGCTCTCTTGGAAAGTGTAGATAATGCATGTAAACACACAGTACACACACAACGCCACCTGTGGTCGAGCAGTGGAGAAGACTGGTAGCCACGAGAATTTCAAGTTCTCTCTCGTAATTTATCGAGATTATTGGTGTACTGAATTATCAGATGCTGCAAATTTGGTGGTGTATAACTGCATATAAACATGTTGAACCCAAATATATTCATGAGAATATATAAAAAACATTGCATATATATGTTCATGCACACTTGCACATATATATATGCAAAACAATATCAAGCAGGGAAAAATAAAACATCGAGAAAGCATCAATATTCTTTTCTACTCAAGACACAAGGGCCGAAATTTTGGGGGAGGGGGCCAGTCGATTAGATCGACCCCAGTACGCAACTGGTACTTAATTTTTCGACCCCGAAAAGATGAAAGGTAAAGTCGACCTCAGCTGAATTTGAACTGAGAACACAAAGACAGACGAAATACTTAGCGGTATTTCGTCTGTATTTACGTTCTGAGTTCAAATTCCACCGAGGTCGATTTTACCTTCCATCTTTTCAAGATAGATCACTGGGGTAATTGACATCAACTTAGCCCCTCCCTTGAAATTGCTGGCTTTGTGCCAAAATTTGAAACCGATATTAGCATATTGTATATAATTATATAAATAAAGATGATGGTGAAGTAGTAGTAGGAAAAAATTGCGAAAACCTTTATTTAAGCTCATGGTAGAAGAGGTGCCAAAGATAAGGGGTGTTCTTTTGGATTTCCTAGAGTATGGATGTCCGTACAAACATATATGACCATATTGTTATTAAGTTGTTTACGATACCACTGGCCTCTATCATTACAACCCCTATTTTTCCTGCCCCAGTAATCTTCTTACTCATATTCTCTCTCTCTTTCTCCTTCTCCTCCTTTCTCCTCCCTCTCTTTATATATGTGTGTGTGTGTGTGTGTGTGTGTATGTATGTATGTATGTATGTATGTATGTATGTATGTATGTATGTAAGTATGTGTGTGTGTATGTATGTATGTATGTATATATGTATGTATGTGCGCGTGGTGTGTGTATACGAGGAGGTGCTGAAAAGTTCCTGGCTTTAGGCGTATCGCAAAAGGGTAGAGCTACTATCTTTACAGAGGAGTTAGGACAACTATTTAGGAGACGATAAGCAAAAAATCCATGTTAGTATATAATATATTGTTTTTGTTTTTGCAGATTTAACGCATGACAGCTCCTACAATAGATTTTTGCAAAATTGAAGTACGGGCGGTCATGAAATTCCTCTTTTTGTAAGGCAAAGGAGCGGCGGAAATCCATGGCGAGATGAAGGAATTCTTGAAGGATGGCTGCCCATTTTACTCTCCAGTGAAAATCTAGTGTCAAGATTTCAGACTGGTCATTTTGAGGTCAAAGATGGACCCCATTCAGGACGGTCAACTTCGGCGACCACAGAGGACAAAGCCAACGCTGTTCACGTCATGATTCTCGTGGAACACCGGATTTCAGCTAAGGTCATAAGTGAGACTCTGAGGATTTCTCGCGAAAGAGTTGGTCACATCATCCATAATATTCTAGACATGAAAAAGCTTTCTGCATCAGAGTCACGACATCAAAGGCGATTTTAGACCGGCTTTCAGCAGGAGAGGCTAATTTTTTGGCTCATTTAGACACCATGAATGAAACTTGGCTTCATCATTATGATCCCCTCACTAAGCAGCAGTCAATAGAGTGGCTCCACCCGACTATCACCTCTTTCCACTACTGAAGAAACCTCTGAAGGGAACGAAATTTCACTCCGATTCGGAAATGAATGCCGCTACAGGGGCCTGGGAGAGGAGAGGAGGAGAGAAATGGTGGATATGGGAGGGATATGGTGAGTGAAATGTGTAATTTTTTTTAACTAGGTTTTTTCCTTCGTTACTTAGCCCGTCTGTAACGCTTTCACGTGCTTAGTTAAAAGGAAAGGCGAAGAGCGAAAGAAAAGGGAGCGAGAAAAAGAAGGTAAAGCGAAGAGTGAGAGAGAAAGCGGGAGAGTGCTGTGTACTAAATCTATAAAATTGAGCATAAAATGTATAAAGTGTATATATAGAGTGCATTAAGTAATAATCGTATTCCAATTTCCTCCACTTTTCAATGAATGGCAGATAAGCGACAATCTATTGATACAGACACAACACAGGCTACGCTTCCAGGTTTTTCGGATAAGGTTTTCAAAAAAACCCCAAAAAACAATGAGTTTACCATTAATTCCGTGAAATATTCACGGGTCCCACTGGTTATATTTAACCGACCCTCTTGTATTTTCTTTTACCTAAAGCCAGGAACTTTTCAGAACCCGCTTCTTTTCTACCACTCTACTTTTCAGAACCTCCCTTCTTTTTTACCATTTTACTATTATTTTACTCCTTCGTATTTTCAAAAACTAAATCTTCAGTATTTTCATATTTTCAAGAACTAAGAACTTAATTTTCTAGGCGCTTGAAATAGGATTAGAGGATGGTGGAAGGTTGAGACACATATGTTATAAATCAAATGGAATGGACGATCTGATAGATCCTTGTGGTACACAGTTTGCGGAATTCAAGGTTCAAGATGAGTTGCTTTAGGTGATGAGGACGGTGATGATGGTGTTGATGATGATGTTGTTGTTATTGTTGTTGTTGTTGATGATGATGATGATGACGATGGTGGTGGTGGTGGTGGTGGTGGTGATGATGATGATGATGATGATGAGGAGGAGGAGGAGGAGGAGGATAATGATGATGATGATAATGATGATGTTGGTTGTAATGTTGCTACTGGAGATGCAACCACAGCTGCTGTTGACGCTGCTGCTACTGATGATGATGATGATGATGATGATGATGATGATGATGATGACGACGACGACGACGATGATGATGATGATGATGACGACGATGATGACGACGATCATGATGACGATGATGATGATGACGACGATGATGATGACGACGACGACGATGACAACTACAAGGATCTACAAAAGAAAGCGTTGATACTCACCGACGGTCGAACTAGTGTTCGTCTGGTTGGCGGACTGAGTCAACGCCGAGGTCAGCATGGTAACAATCACCGCCATCACTATTATAATACCGCCACCGCCACCACGGAGACTACGATGATGACTACCTCCACTGCCGCCGCCGATAACAGCAGTGAGACGAGGCCTCATCGCCGCCGGGTGAGGGTTGACCGGCGCGAAAGGTAACCAGGATCCGTGTGAAGTGAGGTGAGTTCACACCTCATATACACACACATATATGTATATACACACACCTATGTTCCCTCTTTATCTCTCGAGTTTCTGTTTGGCTGTATCTTGAGGAGGTAACCTGTAGGTAGAGATATATTGAACCAATGAAAGAGTACTGGGTTTATTTGGGAAAGATGGGTTACAAGGAAATATTGGAAAATTTAGAGCATTATACAGAATGCTAAAAATTAAAAAGAGAAAAAGATGAAATATGTTTTTTAACCTATGATCTCTCTTCTGCCTTCTCTCTCTTTTTATGAAGTTTCGTAAAATATTGAATTTAGCTTAATAAATTTGTGTCTTTAGTTATGCTGCGCTGACAATTCCAAAGAAGGATAAAACAGCAATATATGTGTCAACTGACCACACACACACACCAAAAAAAAAACATTAGGAACTTTATTCTATTTTGTGTAGAAAAAAGAAAAAAAATTAAAAGTTTAGATTAAAAGTTAAATTTGGATATTTTTCAACTTTGTATAAGCGAGAAGATATTCCCTCCCTTTTAATGATCAATTCACCACCAGAGACAAAACACTTGATTGTTTGATGTTTGATAGGTAAAAGCTGAGAGTAGGAGGTGAATAAATGATAATATAATGAGGTGCTGGAGAAGGAAAGATGGGCTGATAGTAATGGGTGGGGAAGAGAGATTAATGTTCAGAGACAATTGTAATACAGCTATAATGTTATGGTGCTGCTAAGATATGATACAGCATTGATCTGATATGATGTAATACATCTGCAACAGTTTAAGCACAGCCATGTTATCGGCTGTGTTATAGTTAAAATACAGTTGTGATGATATTGGTAGAGATGTGATGTAGTTATGAACTAGGTATAATGTGGTTGTTATACAGCTATAATGTAATTATGATTCATTTGTGATGTAATTGTCATACAAATGTGATAAAGTATGTTATATTTGTGATGTTCTTGTGGTACAGTAGTTATAATATTGTTATGACTTAGTTGTGATGTAGTTACAATATAATCATGTAGTTATGATATTGTTATGACATAGTTGTGATGTAGTAACAATATAATTATGTAGTTATGATATTGTTATGACATAGTTATGATGTAGTTACTATATAATTATGACGTAGTTGTAGTACAGCTACGATTTACTTATGATACATTTGTGACGTATTTATGGTGTTGTTGTGATGTAGCTCTGATACAGTTATAGTGTAGCTGCGATATAAGTTTGTTGTAGTTATAATACAGTTATGATGTAGTTGTGATACAGATGTGATATATGATGTGTAGTTGTAGTCCAGTTGTTATACAGTTATGATGCAGTTAAAACGTAACTGTGATGTACTTATTAGATAATTATGAAGTAGTTGTGATACCATTATAACCATTATAACGTACTTGTGATGTTATGATTCAATTATAAATTGGTTGTAAAACAGCTGTGGTGTAGTTATGAGACGATTATAACGTAGTTGTGATACAGCTGTGATGTATGACGCGAAATTGTTGCCCAGCTACGATATAAATGTGACATAGTTGTAACACAATTGTGCTACCACTGTGATTTGTTTAAGATACAATTATGACGTAGTAGTGACACAGCTATGTCATTTTTTTTTTGCCCACAAGGGGCTAAACACAGAGAGGACAAACAAGGACAGACAAACGGATTAAGTCGATTATATCGACCCCAGTGCGTAACTGGTACTTATTTAATCGACCCCGTAAGGTTGAAAGGCAAAGTCGACCTCGGCGGAATTTGAACTCAGAACGTAACGGCAGACGAAATACTGCTAAGCATTTCGCCCGGCGTGCTAACGTTTCCGCCAGCTCACCGCCATATAGTGACACAGCCATGTTGTATGATGTGTGGTCGTAGTCCAGCTATGATGTTGTTACGATACAGTACAACGTAGATATGGTACAGCTGTGGCATAATAATGAGACAATTATAACATAGTTGTAATACAAGTCTGATATAGATATGGTACATCTGTGACGTAGATGCAGTAAAGAAGCAACACATTTCTGACGAACGCAAGAGAAACACCCCTTCATGCAGTAAATAACCAACGATTTCCACAGTCAATGAATATGTTGGTTGCAAAGTTCGGTGCAAGGCCAGCAACTTTGGGGGTGAAGATAAATCGATTACATCGACCCCAGTGCTCAGCTGGTGCTTATTTTATCGACCTCGAAAGGGATGAAAGGTAAGGTCGACCTCGGCGGAATTTGAACTCGGAACGTAAAGACAGACGAAATGCCGTCAAGCATTTTACCCGGCGCAGTAACGACACTGCCAACTCGCCCGCCCTCAGTCAATTGTTATATTAACGATTCTTCAAATTTCCCCCCATCTCTTATGTTCCTCCAATACCTCTATCTCTTTCTTCTCTCTTCCATCTCTCTCCCCCCTCTTTCCTTCTCTCTTTACTTTTGTTTTCTTTCCCTCATCTTTTAAATTCTCCTCTCGGACTTTTACTTTCCTCTTCATTACGATTCTCCCTTCTTAAGACTCTTCCTCCTCCGTCCCTATTTTCTTAAACCTCTTCATCTGTCTTATTCCCCTCCGTTTCCCCGCCGCCACCACCACCGCCACCACCACCACCACCACCAATCCACTCCACTAATTCTCCAAGAACATTCCAGAAATCTAACCAACAATTCCACTAATTTCCCTGCCACCCTCTTTAGCCTATTCTTTACTGTTTACTCTTGTCTAGAAAACTAAAACTACCAACACCTCTCATACACTCGACAGTACTTAATACCATCACCCTCACCACACACATACACACGCCACCACCACCACCACCGCAACCATCACAATCATCATCCCCGTCACCGTGATCACTACCATTACTACCATCAATGCAAACGCAGCCGCTATGCTCTCTTTCCCTCTCTTTCTCTCTCTCTCTCCCTCTCATCCACTGTTCAAATATACACACATACATATCTATATATACACATATATACTGTCACACATATACTATCACACTATCATATCACCGCACCATACTACCACATCAGGCTACTACCACTACCATAAACTCATTATATAAACACATTATCATATTATCACAACTACTACATTATCATATTATCATACCACCTCATTATCATAGTATCATACGACCTCATTATCATATAATCACACCACCTCATTATGATGATATCACTTCACCACGACCACTACTACATCATACCACCAAATCCTCATAGTTCTACACTACCATTCCATGGTAACTTACCATCACACCAATATACCAACATTAATTCTGAAGAAAACCAGTCGCTGCAGGCCAAAAGATGCATTAGATCTTTCTAAATATTTCTCCGTAATTCCATGTGTGAGGTCTTCGCCTTGGTATTTCGGAGCGGCGTCGCGGTGGTGTAATCTAGAGTAGAGTAATGCGGTGTGTTGTATGCTGTGGTATTATGTACTCTGGCATGGATTAGTATAATGTATAGTTTAGTACGGAATAGTTTTGTGTTATCTAGTGTGGGCAGTACAGTATTTGCAATCTCGTGATTCTATTCAATTATGTGTGTAAAATTCTGCGTGTCTGTGTGTGTGTGTGTTTTTGTAAAGACGCATGATCAGAGCGTCGGGTTTATAATCATTAAGCTATGAGTTCGATTCTCTGACCAGTCTGTATGTTGTATTCTTGAGCAAGACATTTCATTTCATCTTGCTCGTGTTATAGGAATGAGCTGTGACGTCAACGGTCCCAAGCTCCTATTTCATTGTGCCGGCTACCGTCTAATAATACTGACCAGTCAGTCAGTCAGGTTTTCGGGGTTGCATCATGGTGATACCAATATAATGTAGGATAAATATAATAACAACAATAATTCTAGGATGGAATCTATAAATATTTAATACATCACTACGCGCGTTTCCACAAATCACATGATTTTGACATCAGAGTCGGTATCCTTGAGATTAGTACTATATGTATGTGTATGTGTGTGTGCATGCATGCGTGGGTGTATGTATGTACGTGTGTATGTATGTATGTATGTATGTATGTATGTATGTATGTATGTATGTATGTATGCATGCATGTATGTTTCTCAAGGATTTCAGCTTTTTTCTTCGCAGAATTCAATTCCGCAATATATAAAAAAACACAGCGGTACCCTTAGAATTAGTATAGTATACTGTACTAATTCCAAAGATACCGACTCTGGTGTCAAAATCATGTGATATATATGTATATATATATATATAGTAAATATAACAACGAAGAACAAACAGAAAAGACAAGAACGCGAGGACGTGGTACTTGTAAAGTATTAGCAGACGCTCAGGGAAGGAAAGAAAGGTAGTTTTACCTTTCGAGCAAAGCTTTTCTTCAGAAACAGGGGACAGATGAAAGTCCAATAGAAAAGGGAGATGGAGGTAAAAAATCGCCAACGATTCATATGTGGTTACATTTTTAAAAAGATACATATATATATAATATATAATATATATATATATAAACAAAGATAAATGCGATACAATAAAATTAATTATAATCGCGGTGTACCAGTACACGCCATATATTATACATATATCATTACATTCAAGGCGAAGAGTGCACTAGATCACAATAGCTGGATAAATTTAGTGAGATGAGAATTAAAAACTTTTACAAACTTAACTTTTCTTATACTGCAGTTTCGCCAAATTCAGTAATAAAAATAGTATTTATTTACTCAGGCTGGCTCTTCAGCAAGATTCCTGTTAATGATGGGAAGACCATATCAATAGATCCATGTGCGTCTATCGAAATGCTCTTTCTAAACTATTCAAAACACTGCGCAGACTCCGAACAAACCCGACAAAATAGGGGATTGTGGTATATCGTCTAACGGTCAGAAATTTATCGAGATAATATGTAAACAAAGATAAATGCGATACAATAAAATTAATTATAATCGCCGGTGTACCAGTACACGCCATATATTATACATATATCATTACATTCAAGGCGAAGAGTGCACTAGATACACAATAGCTGGATAAATTTAGTGAGATGAGAATTAAAAACTTTTACAAACTTAACTTTTCTTATATATATACGTGTGTGCATGCGTGTGTGTATACAGGGTGACCATAATTTATCTTTACAATTTGAAAAATTCAGGAAAAAAACTGAAAATTTGTTATCTAGCCCTAGGTAAATACTGATCAAGCATATCTATTATCAAAGGGCCACTAGTGGCCATCCCGTCTTTTCCTACGATCAGTGAATTCAGAACAACATCATTTAACATGTCCTTTTGCAAGGGGGTCAAACGGGATTTGAGAGAAACTATGCCGTTATTTCTAGCAAGTCGAATAACGATGTAGTATCTCCGGTCTTGGTTTCAATTTGTGGGTTCATATTACTGTAATTGAAGAATTCTGTTGCTTGTGGTGTAGCATTGTGGCGTTGCGGCGTTGTGGTGTTTTGATAGTGGTATTGTGCTGTTGTACAGAATTGTGCTAGTGTACTTTGGTACCGTTTATGTTGTCCTGCATTATTGTGTCGTAGTACTGTTGTACTGCATTGTGCTGCTGTTCTGGTGTGTTGCAATGCTGTGGTGTTGTCTTGAAGTGCTGTAGTGTTGTTATGTTGCAGAGCCATGGCACGTCTAGTGTTTTGTTTTGCTGTTGTATTGTAGTGTTTGTGTTGGAGCGTTGTGGTACGGTATATTTCTGTGCTTCGGAGCAGCAGTGTTGCGTGTTGAAATGCTGTGATGTGCTACCGTACTGAGGTGTGATATAGCGACGGGGCTGTAGTGTTGTAATGTAGGCCTGTAGTATGGTATAGCGTTTTGGTGCGCTATCCTAGTGCAACATTTGGGGGTGATTTTGTTGTGTGACGTAGTGTAGCGTTGTGTTGTAGTTGTGGAATGTAATTGTGAGGTGTTGTAGTTTGCTGTAGTGTTATAGTGTGATGCACTTTGGTCTTGTGATGTAGTGTGTTGATGTGGTGTATTTCTGTTCTACGGTATTGTTGTTTGGTGCTGTGCTCTGGTGGTGGGTTATACATATAGTGATGTTGTGTAATTCTGCGCTATGATGTTGTAGTATAGTCCTGTAATGTGATGTCCTTGAGCGGTGTTGAAGTGAGTTGTTGTGGTCTAGCTTTGTAGTGTACATCTGTAGAGTACTGTTGTGGTATTGTGCAGTGTAATTTTGTGGTGTTGCATTGTGGTGTTGCTGTAGGGTGGGTTTCGTGAGCTACTGGATATGATAATTACTATAGCCACTGTAGTGTGATATTACTGTATGGTACCTCACTTGGGATAAGACCCTTAATCCTATATGCTTATTTTTTCAAAGAACAATTTCCTTGTTATATAATGTCGACATATCATAGAAAACATATGTCTTGAATTCGTATTATGCACTGAAGATTAAATCTCCCGGACCCTAAAACCTTTTCAGATTCAACAACCTTTATAACTGAATTTCTCTGCAACTCCTAAACAATATTTTGTACCTAATAGTTAAACTTCAAATGTTCAAAGTAAATACTAATCCATGCCAATCTTACCAAACTATCTCTGTTCCTCAGTTTCTTGCAGGAGAGATACATCAACTGTAGGCATTGACACTGTAATTGCAACTGAATGATATATAAATTATATATGTTGTTTTCAATTTGGCACACAGCCAGCAAGTTCGGGAGAAAGGGCTAAGCCGATGTCATCGATCCCAATACTCAACTGGTACTTATTTTATCGACTCCGAAAGGATGAAAGGCACAGTCGACTTCAGCGAATTTGAACTCAGAACGTAAAGACGGACGAAATGCCGCGGAGAATTTTGTCCGGCGGGCTAACGATTCTGCTAGCTCGCCGGCTTATAATTATATGTATTGGAAGCATTGTTGAATTTGTGAAGACTGGGTACTCAATTTCATTTGTGTCACATTCCAAGCATTGAGAACCAGGTAATGTTACGTATGAGGAAGAAGTTAAACGAAAGTTTCTTAAATAGAAATCGAAACCACGTCGAAAGCATGGATTTCCGCGAGTTTATAATTATTGTGTAACATAAAAACAATTATGATTTCTAACAAATGAATGACCACAAATGCTGGGATAAGAAACAATGTCGATTTTATCGGCTACTGTGTTAGACTGGACTTTATTTTATCAACTGCAAAAAAATGTAAGACTAATCAACTGCGCAAAATATTTTTTAATCTTCCTGGGACTAGTTATATACTGTTGGACATTTTGTCCGGCGCTACACCATTTCTATCGCTCTATCACTTATGTAACCTCATAATAAAGAGTAGCAACTGGAATATACAAGAAGAGGGAGTGCACCTCAGTGCATCGAAAAATATCCATTAATATCAATGAAATAACAATGTGGAAAATCGAAAACAGATTATGTCAATGATAATAGAAACAGTGTAAGAATATATTAACTTATTAATAAAACGCTATTGTTTTTTTACATCATTGAGTAGAGAATGATCTTAATACCGAAGTCTGAAGGAACTATATACTCCCTAACTACAGATACAGTATTTGTCTGCTTCCAGCATTCCAGGCATTACCATTAATGACATCGCAGAAGATAAATGATTCCTTGAAAATAATATTTTATCCATAAGAACAAATGGGATTCTCTAGAAGATTAAAAGATTTTGAAGGATAATTATGGATCAATGACGTCATAACCGAAAGCTTGCTTAATAAAAGTGTATGAGTATTGTGTGAAATGACTATTAGAATACTTTTGAAATTAGCTATCAGTAAGGTAGCACCAAAAACAGAGCAGATACATCAAATTTGTCATGAATAAATGAAAAATTTCTACAGATATAAGTAGAAGAGGAATGATAAAAGGGAAGTTGATCTCTATTAAAAGTGGAACATTCCAACGAGAATTCTCGCTCTCTATTCATTTTCTAACTGACATAAACATCTTCTATCAACATGGTAAATCAAACTAGACTCGGACACAAATGCTATGAGGAAATAATCAGCTGTTTTTTTGCTCATGGATGATCTCAAGATGTATTCGGTAAATGATGAATAACTAGAAACATGATAACATAGAGGGCAAAAAGAATTAACAGGAAATTTGGTTAAAAAATGTTCCATGAACAAAGAAAACTAACAAAAGAAAAAAACTAAAAACAACTAACATCGTATTAGGTAAAGGAACACAGAAGAGGAAATTGGACCCCAAAAAACATATAAAATTAGAAACTAGCATGAATAAAAAATATTAGAAAGGAATATTAGATTAATATTTAAGCAAGTTTAATTGAAAAAGAAAACTATATATGAACCTTCTAGCTCTGCTACTAATGGTACATTTGCAATAAGAAGTCTAAGTAAATTAGCAAAACTAGACAGAAAAACAAAAAAAATATTTAGAATATATCATACCAAGTCCGATTCTCAAATATTGTGATTATCACGAACATGGTGAGGTTTCTGTGCTTGGAATATCCTTATAAAATATCTACTGTAGAAATACCAAACTATTTAGCAAAGAACGTTGGGTAATAAATACAAATAGTAGCAAATCATGAACGAAGGGCTGTTTTGTTTTCGGAGAAGCCAACAAGTAAAACAGACGATCAAATAAGAGGCGCTTATAAGGAGAATTGAAAAACAACAAACGAGAAAGGTTATATTTAAATATTTGAACTAAGCTCAAATGAGGTTACAGAATGCCATGCTAAGGTGGTGGAATAAATATCCGTTTGGCCTGTATCCGAAAAGAAAGAACTAAGTAAAAATACATCGAGATGAAATTCCATAGTAGCTGAATAGTACAAGAGTAAAGCTTTTCTAAAAGAATCTACCAAAAATAGGGAATAAAGCAACTTACAAAGTTTAACAGTATATCAGCAGATTATGTGAAGAGTTGTGAAGACACAATTGATCACATACCTTATGGGTATCCAGTCTTAACCAAAAGGAAATATATATATAAATACATATGTGTGTGTGTGTGTGTGTGTGTGTGTGTGTGTGTGTGTGTGTGTGTGTGCGCGTGTATGTATATATACTTCTATGTATGTGCATATATAGTGAAGGCGCGTGGCTTAGTGGTTAAGGAATTCGGCTGACAATCGTGAGTTCAATTTCCGGCAACGCGTTGTATCCTTGAGCAAGACATATTATTTCACATTGCTGCAGTCCACTCAGCTGGCAAAAATGATTAATATCTGTAATTCAAAGGGTCAGCCTTGTCATATTCTGTGTCACGCTGAATCTCCCTGAGAATTACGTTAAGATTAGGCGTGTCTGTGGAGTGCTCAACCACTTGCACGCTAATTTTACGAGCAGGCTGTTCCGTTGATCGGATCAACTGGAATCCACAGCGTTATAACTGACGGAGGGCCAATTTATAAATATATACTCTCTGCTCTTTACTCTTTTACTTGTTTCAGTCAATTGACCGCGGCCATGCTGGAGCACCGCCTTTATTCGGGCAAATTGACCCCAGGACTTATTCTTTGTAAGCCTTATTCTATCGGTCTGTTTTGCCGAACCGCTAAGTTACGGGGATGTAAACACACCAGCATCGGTTGTCAAGCGATGTTGGGCTGACAAACACAGACAAACACACGCATATATAGACATATATATGACGGGCTTCTTTCAGTTTCCGTCTACCGAATCTACTCACAAGGCTTTGGTCGGCCCGAGGCTATAGCAGAAGACACTTGCCCAAGGTGTCACGCAGTGGGCCTGAACCCGAAACGATGTGATTGGTAAGCAAGCTACTTACCACGCAGCCACTCCTGCGCCTAAAAATAAATAAACACACACACACACACACACACACACACACACACACATATATATATATATATATATATATATATATATATATATATATATTATATATACATACATATATATACATATATATACATATATACATATATACACACACACATGTATTCATACATATGTGCATGTATGTTTGTGTGTGTGTGTGTGTGTGCGTGTACATAGATGCGTGTAGAAATCGGCTGCCCAGTGGATATGAATGTCTTATCAAACCGTTGGTGAAACAACATCTGTGGAGAACTACCGAGGAAGCTATAATTCTTATATAAAGAAAATGTAAATTTTCATTTGTGCATAAACATGGCTATAAATCTACATAAATACCTATAACCACTGAGGTTCTCCAAAATAAACAGAGCAGACTGATTAGCATTTTCCAAAAACTATCGATTAGAAGTGTAGTGAATTACAAGGGTTTTCCATTTTTAAATCTTTTATGAGTATATCCACACAAACATTGGTGTATATGGAATACAAACGCATGTACGAAAACAGTACTGAACTCCGCACACATGTATACTTACGTGACATGCACGTCCATCACACAAGTGCAAGTTTATCTACATGCAAGTATATATACGCAACACACACACGCGCGCGCGTGCACACACACATATATATATTTATACAGATATCAACGAATTCAGATAATCTCAAATCTCATGAGCAAACTTGACTTTAAAAAAAAAAGAAATTTGCTCTTTTAACTGGATTGAATCCTGCCAAGGAAAAAGCGTAAATCCTAGAGAAACATACATACATACATACATACATACATACATACATACATACATACATACAAGCATGCATGCATGCATGCATACATTCATACATACATGCATGCATACATACATACGTACATACATACATATACGCATACACACGTACATACATACATTCATACATACACACATGCATACATACACCTATATATATATATATGTATATATATATATATATATATATTATATATATATATATATATACAGACATACACGCACAAACAGAGAGAAACATACATATACGCATACAGACATGCGTATATACATACATACATAACACAAATCAGGCATAACAGCACTGAGGCTCTCATACAGTGGAAATTATCCCACCATTTTGTGTTGCCTTCAAAAAAGAGATGGTACCAGAAAAAGTTTACGAAGGAGAATGGTAAGTTTTGGTGAGACCATACACCTTCGGAAGCGTTTTCTTTGATACATCTATCCTAACAAGTAAGAATATTTCTCTGAACGAAAAGTAGAAATTGTTAAAATATAAATAAATAGAAATAGTGATAACCCGAATGTAGGGGTTGCAAACAGAAATAATTGCTATAATAATAATAATTGCTATAATAATAATAATAATAATAATGATAATAATAATAATAAAACAACAACACCAAAATGGGCTACAGTAAATATTCTGTTCAATATTGGCTTGTTTGACCGTAACCAGTTGGGCATGTCCCTTGATGGCTGACGATATGTGTATCTTTGATCATGGGAAGAAGTAGTGGGGGAGCATCATAGCCATCTGTTGAGAGGAATTCTTTGGGGTTTGAATAATTCACCTCTGGACACATGAGTGTTTCGTTCAACATCCTTAAACAACCCTTATTCAGAGACCTTTTGGGCGGGATGGGCTACTCGAGCTGAAGAAAATTTTAGCTGAGCCCCATCTGTAAGGTCATGTGCTGTTTATATTGATATCATTTCACTATGTCGCACACATATAGTTATGATGCATGTGCCTTGTATACACTTATCAGACAGATAGTAATGATGGGTATACTGGGCTTCGTATATTTGTACCCCAGTGTTACTTTGATGGCATGCACTGCACTCTCAATCAACAACAACAACAACAAAAACAGCAGCAACAACAACAACAACAACAACAACAATAATAATAATAATCCTTTTTACTATAGGCACAAGGGCTGAACTTTTTCAGGGGAGGGGGCTAGTCGATTACATCGACTTCAGTGCTTCACTTTCATTGACCTCGAAACGATAAATGGTAAAGCTAACCTCAGCGGAATTTGAACTCAGAACATGAAGATGGACGAAATACCTATTTCTTTACTACCCACAAGGGGCTTAACACAGAGAGGACAAACAAGGACAGACATATGGATAAAGTCGATTATATCGACCCCAGTGCGTAACTGGTACTTATTTAATCGACCCCTAAAGGATTAAAAGCAAAGTCGACACCTCGGTGGAATTTGAACTCAGAACATGAAGATGGACGAAATACCTATTTCTTTACTACCCACAAGGGGCTAAACACAGAGAGGACAAACAAGGACAGACAAACGGATTAAGTCGATTACATCGACTCCAGTGTGTAACTGGTACTTATTTAATCGACCCCGAAAGGATGAAAGGCAAAGTCGATCTCGGCGGAATTTGAACTCAGAACGTAGCGGCAGACGAAGCATTTCGCCCGGCGAATAATAATAATAATAATAATAATAATAATAATAATAATAATAATAATAACAACAACAACAACAACAACAACATCAATAACAACAACAGCAACAACAATAACATCAACAGCAACAACAATGATGATTTCAAACTTTGGCACAAGATCAGCAATTTCGGAGGAGGGGTTAACTCGATTACATCGACTCCAGGGTTCATCATGTATTTATTTTATCAACTCCGAAAGGATAAAAGGCGGAAACAACAACAGCAACAACAACAATAACAATAATTTCTAAGATAAGGAGAAGCTTTTTCGACTGGAGTGTGTGACCAGGACCCAATTTTATCCTGCAAAAAAGACTTGGACTTCCTGTGGGACTGTAAAAAGAAAGGCAGAAGTTTCACTTCGCTTAATCGCTCATTGTTACATAAAAGATCTTACTTAAAATAACTTGGTACAAATGATTATGAATAATTTAAACCATTTATTCTCTTAATGAGATGTTCCAGTCCCCCCCTCCCCAACGCCCACCCTAGAGATGTCTGCAAGGATTGAAAAGGGAGTGGAAAAGTGCAATGTTTGAAATAATATGGTTTAAAAGATTTTAAACATGTCCAACACTATGTGGAAGAAAAAATAATTTATGGCAGCAGAATTACTTGTCTCCTCCTTTAACGAAGAAGCAAAGCAGGGAGCTAGCAGAATAGTTAGAGCATCTAATAAAATGCTTAGCATAATTTCTCTACATTCTGAGTTCAAATCCCGCCGAGGTCGACCTTGTCTTGCAAACTCAAAGGCGGTAAGCAAAGAGAATCGTTACCTTGTTGGACAAAAGGCTAAGCGACTTTTCCTAGCCGGAGTGGACAGCTCTTCTGACTTTACGTTCTGAGTTCAAAAGTCACCGAATCAAATTTTCCTTTCTTTTTTTCGAGGTCGACAGAATAAATACTAGTCGGACACTGGGCTTGATGTAATTGACTAGCCATTTCCCACGAAATTAGGCCTTTTGCTTATAGGAGAAAGAATTAATAAAGACGAAGGGAAGGGCAAAATATCACTAATACTTCAGGGAAGAAAGAGAGGGGCCTGGTGTTTGTCAGGTTAAGAACACTGATCTCGACTTTGATCTAAACCAGAAATTTTTGCCACCCAAAAACTATATTTTTCCCCCACCAGCAGTTATGGGCAACTGGGAATAAATTTTATCACTGAGGTATAATGAAACAGAGACTGTAATAACAACTACAACGATAACAACCATAACAGTACAACCATAACGCCCGTCAATTAAGTGCACGTAGACATCGGAAAGAAAAAGAAATATGAAACTATTTCACTTCACTTACGTCATTAATGTCATCGAGAAACACATGAATGTCACACAATCACTTATCACTCTTCCTGTAAATGAAAGTCTCAGGTTAAATGTCCATGTAAGAAATCAATATGATGAAAACTGATACCCGACTGTCTGTAGTGAAAATTATGTAGGACACCCAAACCTTCTCTGACGATATCTGTGTTTAAGGCCCAAAACCCCTCATTCAACAGATAAGATATTCAAAATTGCTTACGTACTCACCTACCCTTTTACATACATATCAACAGCAAAAGAAAAAGAAAATGCAGCAGCAGCCGTGGGGTGGTGATTATTGACAGATGAGCAGCTAGAGACCGTTTGTTTCTCAATCAAACAGGCATCCTCAGTGAAGTATCATTCGCTCTTTCCTCTCTGTTCGATGTATTTGTCTTCTTTGATTGCCTGCAATCATTTTAAAGGCTGCGATGTTCCCAATCGATCATTGTTTATTCAAGTACATCTTAATGTTTTCCATTTGTCAATAACGACTGCATTAATTAGAGAGACACAAATAGCTTCAGTTTGTTCTCAACTCATAAGTGATGTCAGCGCAGATTAGTTGTTAGAGATTCGATTTTGTTCATTTTGTTCACGTGTCATGTATATATATATATATATATATATAATATATATTATATATATATATATATATACAAACAAACACACACACATACACATATATATATGTGTATATATACACACACATATATAGAAGCATATATATATATACATATACATATACATATATACATATATATATATATATATATATATATATATATATATATATATATAATATATATATAATACACATACACACACGTAATGTTCGGACTGAGATATAGTCGATAGACCCGGATGCGCTATATGGCCAAGATATATATCTCTCGCTGGCTCTGAACATCTAACTAGAAACAAGTACTTGGATATGCATAATAACATTTTGCTGTGTAACAAATCTCCTTCTGTGGTCAATTAACTAGATTCTGATTTCGCACTCATTTGCCCTACTTATAGTTATATAACATATATACATATATAACATATATAGATATATACATACATACAATCATACATTATATATATATATATATATATATATATATATAAGGTGAAGGCTGGTGGCTCAGTGGTTAGAATGTCGAGCTTAGATCGTAAGGTTGTGAGTTCGATTCCTGGACCGAGTTGCATGTTGTTTCACGTTGCTCCAGTTACCTCATCTATAGAAATGAATTGCGACATTCGGCCTTTGACTTTCCCTTGGATAACATTGGTGGCGTGGAGAGGGGAGGGGTGGGTGGTATGCATGTGCGACTCTGGTCTTCCATAAAACAACCCTCGGCTGTGCGTTCGCCGGTGAGACAACATTCCGCCCAGACTTGTACCCCGGAGGGGAAACTCTTAGAGGCACCCATGGTCATTCGTGACCGACGGAGTCGAGGTTTATACATATATATATTTGCATGTATGTATGAATATACATAAATATGTACGTAGAGGGGATTATAATCCAGGCAGATCTGCGTATTCCGGCAATTAATTGTACGTTTTTAGAAGTTTTATTTCAAATGAGAAAATCATACATGCAAGATGAAATTTCTGGTCAAGTATATTATTCGTAGAGAAAGTGTGTATTATAACAAAAATGAATGGTATTATTTTAATGCTGTAATTATAAATGTTTCATTGCAGGATGAGAAATCCATTTTATGAACAAATGTATTCACCACTTTGTAAAGAAGCGTTTGTTACTGGAGCATTAAAATAATACCATCAATTCCAGTCTTCGTTACAAACGTTTCTTTACAACGTTGTAAATACATACATACGTACACACATTTATATATTATTATATATATATATATATATATATATATAGATATATATAATTATATATATATATATATATATTATATATATATATATATATATATATATATATTATATATATATATATATATATATATATATATATATATATATTATATATATATATATATATATAT
Source organism: Octopus sinensis (assembly GCF_006345805.1). Classification (NCBI taxonomy): domain Eukaryota; kingdom Metazoa; phylum Mollusca; class Cephalopoda; order Octopoda; family Octopodidae; genus Octopus; species Octopus sinensis. Next base: position 39,196,477 of record NC_043003.1, on the reverse strand, counting down.
ATATGCATATATATACATAGGCGCAGGAGTGGCTGTGTGGTAAGTAGCTTGCTGACCAGCCACATGGTTCCGGGTTCAGTCCTACTGCGTGGCATCTTGGGCAAGTGTCTTCTGCTATAGCCCCGGGCCGATCAATGCCTTGTGAGTGGATTTGGTAGACGGAAACTGAAAGAAGCCTGTCGTATATATGTATATATATGTATGTGTGTGTTTGTGTGTCTGTGTCTGTCCCCCTAGCATTGCTTGACAACCGATGCTGGTGTGTTTGCGTCCCCGTAACTTAGCGGTTCGGCAAAAGAGACCGATAGAATAAGTACTGGGCTTACAAAGAATAAGTCCCGAGGTCGATTTGCTCGACTGAAGGCGGTGCTCCAGCATGGCCGCAGTCAAATGACTAAAACAAGTAAAAGAGTATATGTATATATATATATTTTGCTTAGCCTCTTTCTTATGGTCATTTCATTATGTTGAACCGTTAACCCCCTATTCATTTTTTTCTCTCTTCGGTTTCATTTCGTTCTCTCTCCATTTTATCCCTCTCAATCCGTTCTGCCGAAGAGCTTAGGTGCGGAACGTCGTAGACTTTTCTATTCTAACCGCGCGTCAAACTAATACATCTGCTTGTTGTTCCCTCACCTGTCTTCGTGGTTTGTTTTCTGTAAATTTAAACTATACAAACACACACACACACACACAAACACATAGTAAAAATTATATATACAAATAGATGTACAATTGATACTGATATATTTAGAGTTCTATGTAGATTATCATAGTCCATCTGTTTCCTGTATAGTTGTTAACTAACCTCTATACTGAGTGGTATTACTAGTCATCAGTTACAGAACAAATATAGGGAAAATGAGGACAAACATAGATTTATATAATAGTTCCTACGCACGTTTCACCAATATGGTTGCTCATGGCCTAGAATAGATTTTCTAAATGTTCATTAATATCGTTTATGGTTTTTATAGTTTTTTATTTTCTATTTTTTATTGTACACAGTTGACAGAATCCCACCGGTTCCACCTTTACTTTCATTTAATTCCGTTATTCCTTATTTCCGTTTCAAATTTATGATACTTTGATAACTTTTCTACTTCGAGCCATGTACTCTGTTAGTAAGAAGGAATTGCAATGTTGATCTGAGCAAGGGTTTTCTTCGGAACTCTGGCGATATCTGTGCGATTCATTTCTTTCGTATTCTTGATAGACGCTTCGCAGTGTACGCATGTGATGTTATTGTCACAGAGCAGTATCCACGTGGACGTACTAACACTAAGATCGGAAATAGTGTCACAGAATAAAGCCACATGAGAGACTGTCGCCGTTCAATCATACACCGAAAATAATGGTTTCAAATTTTGGCACACGGTCAGCAATTTCGGTGGGGTGAGTAGGTCGATTACATCGACTCCAGTACTCAACTGGTACTCATTTTATCAATTCCGAAGGGATGAAAAACAAAGTCGATCTCTGCGGAATTTGAACTCAGAACGTAAAGACAAACGAAATGCCGCTAAGCATTTTGCCCGATGTGTTAAAGATTGTGCCAGCTCGCCGCCTTAAACACCATAAATAATAGTTAAAGTAATTAAACAAATAATATTTTCTACTATAGGCACTAGGCCTGAAATTTAGTGGAGGGGGATAGTCGATTACATCGACCCCATTTTTCAACTGGTACTTATTTTATCCACCCTGAAAGGAACGAAAGGCAAAGTCGACCTCGACGGAATTAGAACTCAGAACATAAAGACGGACGAAATGCTGCTAAGCATTTTGCCCAGTGTGGTAAGGATTCTGCTAGCTCGCCGCCTTAAATACCATAAATGAGAGTTAAAGTAATTAAACAAATAATAAATGCGTGTATTAACTGATAACACTTGTAGAACTTGACAACTAACACGCGAGCAAAAAACACGTTTTATTAAATATCTTGTATATATATATAAATGCGCTATAACTTTTTCTTACGACTTTTACCTGGATTCATCTACCTATTACTCTGTTATTTTCCGTACTATATCTTCATCAGTGTTAGACACAATGGCATAATTTTTTTCTTACGAAAGAGATTAACAATACAAATAAAGGAAATTGGCTTCTACTATATCTCAGAGTCTGATCATTGGGCATTTATTTCTGTCTCTATATCACCTAAATTTATCAATCCTCTAGATCTGTATTTCTCAAGTTGCTTTTGTTTTTTGTTTTAATATGTGATACAATGGGGATCAAACGAGCAATTACTGGAGCATTTTGCATGGACAGTTAAAAATTTAGCAAAACAGTTTAAAAGAACCGTTGCATGATTTGTTTTATTAATCATATTTTTGTATTAAACAATTATGAACATACATTTTTTAAGATAGACAAGCAACGGTATGGATTTTCTAAAAGTTGAACATTGCAAATATATACCCATTTTGTAATCTGAGGCTGTTTAAAGTCCGAATTTTAATTTAATTCTCGGTTGGCTCGCTTTCACATCAATCAGAAAGTGTAGTATTAACGGCTTCGTTGAGAATGTCTGGGGTATGCGTCACCAAAGAAACTAAATAGACCGAAACATAGCTTCGGTTGATCAACCTGTAACCTGAGAAAAGCCTTGTATTTTTTACTCAAATGTCTCTGTGACGTGCTTCTCAGATAAACTGGTGCAGGTTGTGTCATTGTACGTTTGTATACACAATATAAATATGTCACACGAACTGGTATTTTGATACAAGGCTGTAACAAGTATATTGACACAAAATTTATCTTAACAAATTCATAGCACCCATAGTGGTTTTTTGCAAGCACCGTCTGGGAATCTCTAATCTAGGTTATTAACTTGGATCGACTAGCCATGAATTTCATTGGAATTTGATAGAAACGGTAATGGCTTCAAATTTTGGTACAATGCCAAAATTTGTTGAAAGCGACGAGAAGATTACATAGACCTCGATACTTGACTAGTATTTATTTTATCGACATCAAAAGGAAGACAGGTAAAATCGACCTCGACAGAGTATGAACTCAGAACATAGAGACGGATTGCGAAATGCCACTAAGCATTTTGTCCGGCTTATGAACGGTTCTGCCAAATCTCTGCGGTTTTGATAGAAATAGCAATATTTTCTACTCTAGGTACAAGGCCCGAAATTTTGGGGGAGAGGGCTAGTCGATTAGATCGACCCCAGAACGCAACTGGTACTTAATTTATCGACCCAGAAAGGATGAAAGGCAAAGTCGACCTCGGTGAAATTTGAACTCGGAACTTAAAGTCAGACGAAATACTGCTAAGCATTTCGCCCGGCGTGCCAGCTCTCCGCCTTTTGATAGAAATAATAATGAGAAATAGATGCAGCAGTCATTCTTTTCTGGATTCATTTGGAGATTATTTCTTGTTCCTTTTCAATATCGCCACAATGCATTCATTAGTTACTGGTTTCATTTCATTAGATATAGGACCATTTCTAAAATTGCTTACATGAACCTTAGCTTATTATCACTTGCCGTAGTGATGAACAAAATGTCGTTTCCAACAAAACATGGCACTCAGTAACAGAATAATCATAGAGTTTCTTAACATGAGTTTCTTATAGACCGGTCACAAACATGGTATGGCTTATGAAGAGAGAGAAATAGTAAACGTGGAGAAACAGAATACCCCATTCTCTATATACTCATATCCAATTTTGGTACAAGGACAGCAATTTCGGCGAAAGGGGTAAGTTGATTACATCGACTCCAGTACTCAACTGGTATTTATTTTATCGACCCCGAAAAGATGAAAGTCGACCCCCGCTACCTAACGATTCTGCCAGTTTGCCGCCCTCCATTCTCTATATGTTGTTTTATAGATAAGCGTCTCCTATGTCATAAATTATAAAAATGATTCCATTTTAAAATTTCTAGTTTTCTTGCGCACATAACCCTCTTCTCTATACATATTTCCCATCTCTATACCTACGTCTTTATTCTAGATCCTACACTGTGCACAAGACATACGTCTTTGTGCTGGACGCTGGGCCCTGTTCTAAATATATATCTATACATAGGACACACTATCATATAGTTAGAGTGTCTTACTCTAGACACCATATCATGTTGTAGACACTTCACTCTGCTCTATAAATAACACTGTTCTGAACATCAAGCTCTCAATATGATACATATATCTTATCACTGTATCTACTTCTTTATTCTAAATTCTACTCTGTGCACTACATATACGTCTTAGTACTGGACGCTACGCCCTGTTCTAGATTTATCTCTAAACTTCGGACATAATAACATATAGTTATAGAGTTTCTAACTCTAGACTCCACATCATGTTTTTGACACTTCACACTGTTCTAGACATAGCAGTTTGTTTTGAACATCAAGCTCTTAATATGATACATATTATAGGTACAGAGATCATATCTCGTACCTATTCTAGATCCTACACTGTGCACTAGACACACGTCTTAGTAGTAGACGCTGCGCTATGTTCTAGATATATCTCTATACACAGGACACGATGTCATGCTATGGTTACAGTTCTCACTCTAGACGCCACATCATGTTTTAGACACTTCTCACTGCTCTAGACATAGCACTTTATATAGGTTAT
>NC_043003.1:39154371-39186871 GCF_006345805.1 Octopus sinensis | reverse complement strand
TCTCTTAGTGGTTGATTATATGTACATCACTGACCAAAAGCAGGAATAGTGAGGGAACATCATAGCCATGTGTTGAGAGGAATTCTTTGGGGTTTGAATAAGTCATCTCTGGAAGCATGGATGCTTCGTTCATCATCCTTAAAAACCCTTTTTGAGTAGGAAGGGTTACTCTACCTGAAGAAACTTGTAAATGTCTCCCCCTGTAAGGTCATACGCTGTTTATCTTGATAAGAGATCACCATGTTTTGTATATATGTTTGTGATGAATGCACCTGGTGTACGCTTGCCAGGAGGGTAGTCATGATGGGTACATTGCCTTTATATACATATTTCTTTACTACCCACAAGGGGCTAAACACAGAGAGGACAGACAAACGGATTAAGTCGATTATATCGACCCCAGTGCGTAACTGGTACTTATTTAATCGACCCCGAAAGGATGAAAGGCAAAGTCGACCTCGGCGGAATTTGAACTCAGAACGTAGCGGCAGACGAAATACTGCAAATCATTTCGCCCGGCGTGCTAACGTTTATGCCAGCTCGCCGCCTTCATATTGCCTTTATATACCCTTTAACCCCACTTGTAACCAAGTGTCACTTTGTTAGCATGCGCTATTCTCTCTCTCTCTCTCTCTCTCTCTCTCTCTCTCTCTCTCAATAGGCACACGGTCAATAATTTTCCTAGTGCTCAACTGGTACTTACTTTATCGACCCGGAAACGACGAAAGGTAATGTCAACCTCGTTGGAATTTGAACTTAGAATGTAAAGACGGACGAAATAACGTTGAAGCATTTTGCTCGGCGTTTTAACGATTTTGCCAGCTCGTCACCTTAATAACAACAACAACATGAGATGAAGTTAAAACACCACTGAGAATACCACTGGAAAATATGAAAACTAAAAGAAGCAGCACATATGCTAGGACACAACAACCTCCTAAGTAGACCGAGTGCAGATATGAGTAGCATATGGGAACCGGTATTAAGGAAGGATAGGATAATATTAGATTTATAAGCCCACTCCATAATTGCCAAGGGGCATATGGCGTAGTGGTTAAGAGTGATATGTGATCACCATGTCGCGCACATATGGTTGTGATGTATGTGTCTGGTGTACCCCTATCAGACAGGTTCTCACGATGGGTATACTGGGCTTCGTATATTTGTACCCCAATGTCACTTTGATGGCATGAACTGCTCTCTCACTCAATAATAATAATAATAATAATAATAATAATAATAATAATAATAAACTAAAAATAGAACAGCAACGAACCATGATAAAACGATGGCAAGAAAAGCCCCTTCATGGTAAATACTGGACTAAACTAAACGCAAAAGAAATAGACAAAGAAAAATCCCAGCAATGGTTGAGAAGCTCAGGACTTAAAGCAGAAACAGAGGATTTTTAATTGCAGCACAAGACCAAAGCCTCCCCACCAGAAATTACCAAAAACATGTAATGAAAAGAAATATTACAAGTAACTGCAGAATATGTGGAGATGGACAAGAAACAATAAATCATATTATCTCTAGCTGCCCAGTCCTGGCTAAGAAGGAATATATTCACAGACATGACAGAGTTGGAACCTACATACATTGGAAGCTATGCCAACATTATGGAATAACAACAGAAAAAAGATGGTATAGGCACACACCAGAAAAGGTCACAGAAAACGAGAAAGCAACCATACTCTGGGATATGCCGATACACACAGATAGAGAAATTAAGGCCAACAGACCAGATATAGTTGTGAGAGACCATGAAGAAAAAAAATGCTTTCTAATTGATATATCAATACCGGCTGATGACAACGTGTCTCTAAAAGAAATGTAGAAACTCTCAAAATACAAAGATCTGGAAATAGAGGTAACTAGAATGTGGAATCTGAAAACAGAAACAATTCCTATCATAGTAGGTGCATTAGGCATGATAAAAAATATTCAGACAAATACATAACAAAAACACCAGGACTTACAAACACATATAACATACAGAAAATTGCACTACTAGGCACTGCACACATCCTACGCAGAACACTTTCCATACAATAACCATCAGAGCATCACAACAAATCACAGCACATACCCAAGGCACACAGAGCTGCGCTCGGTAGTGAAATGAAAGCACGCTATAAAAATAAAACTACTGAATAATAATAATAATAATAATAATAATAATAATAATAATAATAATAATAATAATAATAATAATAATAATAATAATAATAATAATGAAACCATAGATCATGTTGTCTCCAAGTGCAGTCTTCTAGCGCCTACAGAGTATCTAAACAGGCATGATAGAGCTGCACAATACATTCACTGGGTAATTTGCAAAAACCTGGATTTGCCCCATGAAAAAAACTGGTGGGAACACAAACCACCTCCAGTGCTTGAAAATGACCACATCTCACTCCTCTGGAACTTCACCATTCAAACTAACAGAAAGATAGATGCAAATAGGCCAGACATCATATTGAAAGACTTCAGACAAAGAACATGCCTCCTCATTGATATGACTGTCTCAATCGATATAAACGTATCTGTCAAGACCTACCAGAAACTGAGCAAATATAAAGATCTGGAAATAGAAATCAGCAAAATGTGGAACCTGAAGACTAAAACAATACCTGTTGTCATAAGTGCCCTGGGAATGATAGCAAAAGGGGCTGATTGCTACCTAACTCAGATACCAGGAAACCCAAAAATGGCAGAAATTCAAAAGATAGTGCACATGGGAACTGCTCATATCCTACGCAAAATACTTTCTATATAATCTCAAGTTTTAAAACAAACATAATTTTCGTATGTTTTTTTTTTTAGACATTCACTAGTACAACACTAAAAAAAAACATACTGATGGTTGAATGGGTGACGTGAACTCACCAGGGAACAGACTTAGGATCATTGCAGATTGTAATAACTCTCTTAGAGATGTCCATAATCACTCAGACAGCCATTATCACTAACTACGCCGATGATACAAAAGTATCACAGGTAATAAAGAGCCCTAACGGTGTCGCAAAGTATCAGCGGGACCTAAATGCTGCATATAAGGGGGATGAAGAAAGCAAGATGCGTTTAGTGCTGCAAAAGTTCAAGCGCTGAGCTATCAGCTCACAAATGCACCACAATCTGCATATATAGGACCCGAAGATACTACAATCCCAGAGTCACAGACAGTGAGAGACTTGGATATCTGTATGTTGAATGATGCATCTTTTCTTATACATCTTTTCTAAGATTGCAACAGAGTGCAGACAGCTGACAAGGTGAATACTCATGTCTTTCTAGACAAGAGTCCAAGACGTCATGGTGGCACTGTGGGAAGCCTTTGTTCTCAGCCACCTGGACTGCTACTTTCACCTGTAGTCACCACATGCGCAAAACAAACAGCGGAGTTTAAAGCGGTCCAACGTAACTAAGATTGTAACAGCGCAGCAGATGAATCACAAAGAAAGGCTGAAAACATTATGACTTTACCCCCTGGAGTGAAGATACGATAGATATGAAATAATCTACATTTGCAAAATTCTTGGATGGTGTGTGTGCGTGTATTTTACCAAAGGTACCGTTCATCTCATCTACTTCAATGCTCTGCCACAAAAATTAAGGAACCTACACAATGTGGACGTTGGTATCTTCAAAAAGGATATGGTCATTTTCCTATCTACAATTCTGGATGAACCAACGGCCCGACATGAAGTACAGATGAGGGACGCAATATCAAACTCCTTCACACACCAAATGGGCCAACAACCGAGGGAGAAAGCACATGCAGGTGTGGTGATATGAAATCCCACCACCCTCAAGAAATCAGTCAAACAAGAGTGATATGTCAAAGTACAAAATTTACCGTGGTGCTCTAGTATGGCCGCAACCTCATGACTGAAACGAATAAATGAATGTGTACGTGTGTCTGTGTGTATGCACATATATACACACATATATGTGTGCGTGCATGCATATATACATAAGTAACTTGCTTCCCAACCGCATGGTTCTGAGTTCAGTCCCACTGCATAGCACATTGGACAAGTGTCTTCTTCTATAGCTTTGGGCCGACCAAAGCCTTGTGAGTGGATTTGGTGGACGGAAACTGAAAAGAAGCCTGTCGTACATATGTGTGTGTATGTGAATGTTTGTGTCTGTATTTGCCCCCCCCCCGCATCACCCCTTGACAACCGATGTCGGTGTGTTTACGTACCCGTAACTTAGCGATTCACCAAAACGGACTAATAGGATATGTACTAGGCTTTTAAAAAATTTATGGAGTTGATTTATTCGACTAAAACCCCTCAAGGTGGTGCTCCAGCATGGCCACAGTCAAATTACTGAAACAAGAAAAAAGAATAAAAGAATGTATGCACACATATGTGCATTTGTGTGTGTGTGTGCGTGTGTGTGTGTGTGTGTGTGTGCACCGTATGTATGTGTTCAGTCATATATGCAAGTATGTCTCTGGAGAATAAATGCTAATTCTCTTTTCATACACACAAGCGCACTTACACACAAATCCAACACGCACGCACACATATAGACACACACTTTCTATCTTACTTTTTAAACCACTCCAACCCGTTTCTTTTTTTTTCCAGCGGTTCATTATTATGCAGCTTCACTCAAACTATGTCAATTACTAGGTTCATTTGCCATCCTCCTGACAAATAATAATAATAATAATAATAATAATAATAATAATAATAATAATAATAATAATAATAATAATAATAATAATAATAATAACACCGGGGACGTTTAGAGGAGAACACCGGGGACGTTTAGGAGGAGAACACCGGGGACGTTTAAGATGTAAGAAGGAAAATACAGAGCTCCGAAATCTATCCACAAACATCGAAAACAAGGACATCCTATGGAGCCAAAGATTTACTAACAAAGAATTGGACTGTATCCGAGTAAGTAATACTAATTGAAATTTATTACTATTTTCGAAACGAAATGATGTATTTTGACTCGATATTATCTCCACCTCTAACACAACACATGTAAACATGCGTGGAACATCACGATCATACCCGACCCCAAACACCATGTACAAAGGAACTACGAAGAAATTAAATGCCACCGATACTATTCAACCCAAGAATAACAATCGAGCGGTACGTACATTAAACTTACAACAAAAAATGTACGAAAAACTACACGTGCGAAATAATGTGACAACAGAAATAAACGGACCGGTACCCTACGAAAATGACGACCGTCAAAATAATGGGCCGGACGTTGTACCTCATGTCCCGCATATAAAACCCAAAAGACGTAAATGGACACGTGTGGAATACATTCTATCTTACACGCATACTTCACAGCAATGCTCCCCAAAATGAAAATACAACAACACATACATATAAAATATGGAAGGAAAATAATAGAGATATAGACCTGGATACAGCAATGAACCCTATAAATTAGCTAACGTACGAAGATACATTCTCCAAGCCAAAAAATATCAGAAATAGAAATAGAACATTTAAAAGAAAAAATACACCAGGAAAATGTAGATAGAAGCCACACACAATGCCCAATAATATAAACACCGAAACTGTAAAACACGAAGACAAACGCAACATTCCCAACAAATACGATGTAAACAACGAAGGGGAGCCTAATGATTATGATAATATAAAAAATAAAATAATCAAAGAACTGAAAACCACAGAGCCCAAAATGGACCACCGACCATACCTCCAAGAATAAAAATAAACGAAATAACAACACCAATTATAAACAGCATAAACCTAGCCGTCACTGAACTAGCCACTGAAACAAAAAAAAGTGATATCACTGAACTAAATGACTTGATATACGCAGCAGCCACTGCAGCCACAAAAGAAGCTGGATACTCACCCAAACCGCCCAAACAGGAGTACCACCACCCAAACAAACCCTGTGGATAAATAACATCCAAAACAAAATAAAAAAAATTAGAAAAGACCTGTCGATTAATTAATGAAATCAGCAAACAATCAACGCTACTGAGCAACAAAAAGAGAACAAAAATGCTCCGCAAATATAACATCACAGAAAAAGATTTGCCGGAGATAAAAGAAAAGCTGAAGCAAGATATCCTTGCCAAAGCTCAAAGGATCCGCCGGTACGAGAAACGCCAACGCTTTTGAACAGAACAAAAAGTTCAACTCAAACCCCAAAAAGTTCTACAAGAACTGGGAAAAATAAAATAGAAGTCACTGCAGCACCAACGGCAGAAGAATTGGAAGAATTCTGGAGAGAAATATGGTCGGCGAACGAACAGCCAAAAAAAAGGAGTATCAAAATAACAAACTCGGCATCTGAACAACTTCAGACCCCCATAACAACTGAAGAGGTCACCCAGGCACTGCAAAGACTAAGCAACTGGAAGGCACCTGGGCATGACAAGATCCCCAACTTCTGGTTGAAATATCTAACAGGAATGCACAAAAAGCTGGCTGAAAACTTTAACAGTACTAGCAGAGCCAGAGACAATGCCTGAATGGCTCACGAAGGGGAAAACCATCTTAATTCCCAAATCAAATAAAACAGCAAAACCAGAAAACTACAGACCATTAACCTGCCTCCCTACTATGTTCAAGGCATTTACTGCAGTGATATCGCAAAGGCTGAACAAGCACCTGGACGAAAACAAACTGTTCCCAGAAGAGCAGAAAGGATGCCGCAAAGGCTCATATGGCTGTAAAGATCAACTAATGATTAATGAAGCCGTAACTGAAGACAGCCACAGAAAGAAGAAAGGCCTCAGTATGGCCTGGACTACAAAAAGGCGTTTGATAGCATCTCCCACACATGGATCCTCGAAACACTAGCCATTAACAAAGTAGCACCAACAATCATAAAATTCATAGAACACTCTATGAATAAATGGCAAACAGTCCTACACCTCCAAACAAAAGAGGGACTCATGAAAACCAAAGACATCCCCATTAGAAGAGGAATATTCCAGGGAGACACGCTCTCTCCACTCCTTTTCTGCTTGGCACTGTCATCTCTATCTGATATGCTAAATAGAACTGGATGCGGATATAAATGTTACGGCAAAACGATCAGCCACATTTTATATATGGATGACCTAAAACTATACGCTGCAAATGACAAACAGCTGGAAACACTATTAAAGACAGTTCATGGATTTACCAAAGAAATAGATATGAAATTTGGATTAGAAAAATGCGCCAAAGTAACCATGAAAAGAGGAAAACTAGTTAAGAGTAACAACATCACACTAGATAAAACCAATGAAATAAAAGAATTAGACCAAAGCCAAACTTACAAATACTTAGGAATCCATGAACTAGATAAGACACAACACACAAATGAAAGAGAAAATAAAAAAAGAATATTATAGACGAGTTAGATCAATACTAAAAACAGAGCTCAATGCTAAAACAAGATAATAGGTATCAACACTTTAGCTGTCCCAGTTATAAGTTACAGCTACAATATCCTTAACTGGACACGAAATGAACTGTCCAAAATAGATAGGAAAACAAGAAAAATACTGACAGGATCTAGGATGCATCACCCAAAATCTGACATAGAAAGACTATATATACAACGTATAGAAGGTGGTAGAGGCCTTATACAGCTGGAAAACTACTATAAAATAACCACCATAGGACTGCAAAAATACCTACTTCAGAAGGAAGGAAAACTGATCCAGATAGCGGCAAAACACGAGCAAAACAAAAAACTGTTCTCAGTATTTAAGGAAGCTGACAAATACAAACAAGAAATCATACCACCTAATAAACACGAAGAAGAAGAAGAAGATGATGAAGAAACAACAAAAGCTATAAAACAAATGAAATCCAAACTAAAAATAGAACAGCAACGAACCATGATAAAACGATGGCAAGAAAAGCCCCTTCATGGTAAATACTGCACTAACTAAACGCAAAAGAAATAGACAAAGAAAAATCCCAGCAATGGTTGAGAAGCTCAGGACTCAAAGCAGAAACAGAGGGATTTTTAATTGCAGCACAAGACCGAAGCCTCCCCACCAGAAATTACCAAAAACATGTAATGAAAAGAAATATTACAAGTAACTGCAGAATATGTGGAGATGGACAAGAAACAATAAATCATATTATCTCTAGCTGCCCAGTCCTGGCTAAGAAGGAATATATTCACAGATATGCCAGAGTTGGAACCTACATACATTGGAAGCTATGCCAACATTATGGAATAACAACAGAAAAAAGATGGTATAGGCACACACCAGAAAAGGTCACAGAAAACGAGAAAGCAACCATACTCTGGGATATGCCGATACACACAGATAGAGAAATTAAGGCCAACAGACCAGATATAGTAGTCAGAGATCATGAAGAAAAAAAATGCTTTCTAATTGATGTATCAATACCGGCAGATGACAACGTGTCTCTAAAAGAAATGGAGAAACTCTCAAAATACAAAGACCTGGAAATGGAGGTAACTAGAATGTGGAATCTGAAAACAGAAACAATTCCTATCATAGTAGGTGCATTAGGCATGATAAAAAAATATTCAGACAAATACATAACAAAAACACCAGGACTTACAAACACATATAACATACAGAAAATTGCACTACTAGGCACTGCACACATCCTACGCAGAACACTTTCCATACAATAACCATCAGAGCATCACAACAAATCACAGCACATACCCAAGGCACACAGAGCTGCGCTCGGTAGTGAAGTGAAAGCATGCTATAAAAATAAAACTACTGAATAATAATAATAATAATAATAAGAAGAAGAAGAAGAAGAAGAAGAAGAAGAAGAAGAAGGAGGAGGAGGAGGAGGAGGATAGTAGCAGCAGCGGCAACAACAAATACAACAACAATAAATAATAATAATAATAATAATAATAATAATAATAATAATAATAATAATAAGAAGAAGAAGAAGAAGAAGAAGAAGAAGAAGAAGAGAAGGAGGATAGTAGCAGCAGCGGCAACTACAAAAACAACAACAACATCAAATAATAATAATAATAATTATAATAATAATAATAATAATAATTATATTAATGATAATAATAATAATAATATAATAATATAATAATAATAATAATAACCGATTTTCAAATATCCACGAATCAATGAACCAGCCGGCAATTGCTTTGTTTATTATTTTATTATCATTCTTCTTCCATCCCCTTCATTCAACAAAACTCTCTCTTTCTCCTTCTTTCATCTTAATTCAATGGATTCACTTATCATCCGAAGCGCGCTTTCATTTCGTTCTTTTGTTACATTTGCATAATCCTTGATTTTAAAACTACTTTGTTATCTCATATGCTTTTTTCTTCCTCTTCTTCTACTTATCGTTGTTATCTCTTCAAGTTGTTGTTATTGTGGTTGTCGTTATCTATATATCTATTGGGTTGTGCATTTATATTTCTGCTTGTATGCATACCTGAATATACGCGTGTGTGTGTGCGTGTGTGTGTGTGTGCGTGTGTGTGTGTGTGCGTGTGTGTATGTGTGTGTGCGTGTGTGTATGTGCGTGTGTGTGTGCGTGTGTGTGTGTGTGAGAGTGTATGTATGTGTGTGTGCACGCGCCAGCATTCATGTATGTCTATATGCTATTATAAATAGATGTGAGTGCGTGAGTGTATGTAGGCGCAGGAGTGGCTGTGTGGTAAGTAGCTTGCTTACCAACCACATAGTTCCGGATTCAGTTCACTGCGTAGCACCTTGGACAAGTGTCTTCTACTATAGCCTCGGGACGACCAAAGCCTTGTGAGTGGATTTGGCAGGCGGAAACTGAAAAGAAGCCCGTCGTATATATGTATATGTATGTGAGTGTATTTGTGTGTCTGTGTTTGTCCCCCCAACATCGCTTGACAACCGATGCTGTTGTGTTTACGTCCCCGTAACTTAGCGGTTAGGCAAAAGAGATCGATAGAATAAGTACTCGGCTTACAAAGAATAAGTCCTGGGGTCGATTTGCTCGCTTAAATGCGGGGCTCCAGCATGGCCGCAATCAAATGGCTGAAACAAGTAAAAGAGTATATATGTATGTATGTATGTATGTATGTATGTATGTATGTATGTATGTATGTATGTATGTATATCAAGGCAGGCGGCTGAATGGTTAGGGTATTTGTCTCACGAGCAGAAGGCCGTAAGTTAGGTACGCAGCGGCGCTTTGTGTCTTTGAGCAAAACACTTTACTTCACGTTGCTCCACTCCACTCAACTAGCAAAAATGAGTGGTACTTGTATTTCAAAGGACCAGCCTTGTCACGTTCTGAATCATGCTGAATCTCATTAACGTTACGCGTGCACCGCCTCTTGCACGTTAATTTCACGAGCAAGCCATTCCATTGATCGGATTAACTATAGCACTCGACGTCGTATCTGACGGAGTGCCAGTTATGTATATATATATATATATATATATATATGTGTGTGTGTGTGTGTGTGTGTGTGTGTGTGTGTGTGGTGTGTGTGTGTGGTGTGTGTGTGTGTGCGCTCGCATATATATATATTGTCAAACAGGCACACGCAGTGTTTAGACAAGGTATATAGGTCAGCACCCATGACTATTTGTTTAGGGCCTCCAAATCTTATAATTAACAGGATTAACCTGGCTTGAAGCATTCATGTCTTTACGTGTGCAGCCATGCATGAATGTATCAATATTTAAATATATGCATGTGTATGCACGTGTATATGCATATATGCACGTGATATATATTATCTTATGTCATGTTGTTATAACATGGTAAATGAAACGTGAAATTCCTGTGAGTTGCGATGGGTAAATTGTCGCCATTTCATATTTTTATTTTCGTGCATGCGCATTGTTTATATTTGATTTTCTCGACTACACTGTATAGTATCGTCAGTTGGGCACCGTCTGTGAGAAAAAACACCACCATGATACGATTCACTCACCCAGAAATTTGGAAACGACATGCTGTACTGCTTGGCATTCTTTCTGGAAGTTCCAATAAGAACTGACGGTGAGCATTCAGAACAACCGTTGTCTTGTCGTCTCCCCAAAGCATGTACCGAGAGTCATCAAAATCAGTCATCCTGTCAAATTTTTGGAGTGATCACAAGTGACAGCGACGTTATGCCTCCATTCATCTACCCACACGATTTTATTCGGCAAAACAACTTTGGAGTTAGAAATTGGACAGACAGCGGAATGTAAATTTACCAACTGCGTGAATTGCAATATCTCTCACTGGTCAATTTGGTTAGCCAAGTTTGACTTCAACAGAGTGCGTAAAAAACTTTTCACCTGGAATTTTAATCCCTTTTTCTTTCACAGACGCATATACACATATATATTTATTTATTTATATATACATATATAAGTTGAAAAAATATTACAGATCTATACAAATCAAAAAGATGGAGGTGGAAATAGCACAGAAGTAAATCTAAAACATTTCAATCTGAGAAATAATTTTAAAAATTATATAAAGAAAATATTACCGGTTTCGATAATGAAGCTCATCTTATCAAATATCCGGATAAATTTATAAAAATTTGAAGCGTGTGTATGTGAGTGTGTGTTCTGAAACAAGAATTTTGTTGACTGTGACTTCGCAGTTCCGGCCTGCTAAGCCATCGTCGGACTGCGATGCATTGAAGTTAATCTTACCCTCGTATAGTCACTGACGAGTTAAAATCTTCCTTAGGTCACTGACGAGTTAAAATCTTCCTTAAAATCTTCCTGGAGTACTATTTCCTTATAAAATTCCTTCAAATTCTGTTCTAGATATATGCTAAAATGGGACTGATATATGTATGGATATATACACACCTTCTATATCATCCCCAACTTTAGCATATATATATATATATATATATATATATATATAATTTAGCATATATATATATATAATTCTTCCCTATTCACATGGACCTTGAACCCACAAGAGTAAACAAGAGAGACAGAGAAAGGCAGAACCAAGGAAAATGCCACTTATATTTGAACACTATACAAATATTTTTTTTTTTTTAACTTTTCGCTTAATTTTTCTTAATTTTTCTAAATTTAATTTTTAATTGTTACAGTTGAAAAGGTCTCAAATGACCGAAACCGGTACTGAAATGTTCTTTATAAAATTATTTTAGCATTTTCTATTTTGACTTGTTTTTTCATATATATATATATATATATGTAGTGCAAAATATACACATATATACTGCATATATACGCAAAACATACATACGTAGGTAGGTGTTTGTGTATGTGTAAATAATCAATCGATATAATCAATCCATGAAAAACTATATAGGAAGCCATTAAAACAACAGATTAATAAATTAACAACGTGTGTCTCTGTAAATGACAGAGGGTTTGCCGGAAATGTCTATTTGGTTTTGCTGTTGTTGTTGTTGTTGTTGACATTATTATTGTTGCTAGTATTGTTGCTAATGGCGCTTTTAATGATGTCCTTGTTATGATGATATTGTTGTTGTTGTTGTTGTTGTTGTTGTTGATGGTAATGATGATGATGATGATGATCGTGGTGGTGACGTTGGTGGTGGTGTCTTTATTATTGATGTTGTTATTGTTGTGGTAGTTGTTGTTGTTACTTTTGTCAGTCCTGATTTTTTCAAAGCAGCAACTGATAATGTCGATATTGCTTTGTGCTTTTGTCTCTCTCTCTCTTTCACTTTCTTTCGCACTCTCTGTCTCACATACACACACGAGCGTGCGCTCCCATTCAATATGTAGCAGCTTGTTTACGTCCCCATAAGTAAGCAGTTCAGAAAAAGAGACCGTGGGAATAAAAAAACTACATTTAAAAAAAAAAATCTAGATTTTATTCCATCGATTCGCCTAAAGACTGTTAAAGCAGTGCTTTAGCATAGCCGAGGTACGATGGCTGAAACA
The DNA here is from genome assembly GCF_006345805.1 of Octopus sinensis. Taxonomy (NCBI): domain Eukaryota; kingdom Metazoa; phylum Mollusca; class Cephalopoda; order Octopoda; family Octopodidae; genus Octopus; species Octopus sinensis. The sequence goes on along the minus strand of NC_043003.1, from coordinate 39,174,000 downwards.
TGGAGAAAATTATAATTGTTGTTGATGTTGTTAATAATGATGACGCTGATGCTAATGATGACGTTGATTATAATGATGATGATGATGATGATGATGACGACGACGACGACGATGATGATGATGACGACGATGATGATGACGATGATCATGATGATGATGATGATGATGATGATCATCATCATCATCATCGTCATCATCATCATCATCATCATCATCATCATCATCATCATCATCATCATCATCACCATCTTCAACATCATGCCGTCTTTGCAATTGTTGTTGCGTGGTATCGGGTCTGTCCTGACCGAGCAGTCTGTATATAAAGCATCACATATAATTCTTTTGTAACACGTGACATATTACATAATCCTACATAAACACATAACGAGAACGAGTCTACATACTCTTTTATAGTAATAGTGTGTCGTATAAAGGCTGCAGTATGATTGCCTGGAGATGTTTTCTTCAGTCCAATCTCCTATTTATTTCCCTATGTTTGCAGTTGCAGGAGATGTTCACACCGATTTGAAGTGAGGTCTTTAACAGCTAAATAAAGAGGCTTCATTTATTGAAAAATACAAGCCAGTGCTTAACATGGATATATAATGGATTTCACAAATAAAAGAAACCAGCCAGAATAAAAAGGAAAAAGATTTACCTCCATTTATCTAAGAAATATTACATCTACTGATTATCCCTTTGGCTAAAGAACTTTATATTTACTGATTATCCCCCTTGAACTATACCCTCCTGTATAACAACAAAACTGTATCATACTTGCTTCTACACAAGATTAAATCAAAAACTTATGATTTCATAACATTGAGTCATGATTAGCGAAGCGAAACCGGTCGATTCTGTGCATATTGTAATGGATTAAATAAACTTTATCTACACAAACAAAATTTCTGTGTCTTTTCATCTTAGATCTTATTTTATATTTATCACCACGTGGACTCTCCTTCCGAAATTTTCACCTATATAATATATATATATATATATATATATATATATATAGAGAGAGAGAGAGAGAGAGAGAACGAAAGTGAACGAGAGAGAGAGAGCGGGAGAGAGCGAAAGAGAGGGAGAGAGAGGGAGAAATGAAACAAATTGTCTCCTGGATTCTTAGCAACGAATCGAAACTCTAGCCTAGATTTTTCTACCAGTTCTTTTCCATTATTCTTGGCATTAGCACTTAGAAATTTGCTCTCGGCATTAGTACTTACCAAACTTAGATAATTTCTATTGTTTAAATGAACATTCGTGGGTTAAATACAGGTTAACATAGATAAGCTAATTACTTTCCCATTATTCTCCGACCTGTGGAGGCGCGTGGCTTAGTGGTTAGGGTGTCAGCATCATGATCGTAAGATTGTGGTTTCGATTCCTAGACCGGACGACGCGTTGTGTTCTTGAGCAAAGCACTTCATTTCACGACCTACATTCAGCTCTCCAGCTGTTGTATAAATAAGAACCCTCTCGGAAAATTAGTGGGCAGTCGTTTTCGCTTTCAGACACTACACGTCTTTCTGTTTCTTGCAAACAACCTCTTTTTAACATCTGCAACAGATGCAGTTATTACCAAAGGTACGCCAGCTTTGTTATTGTTATTTTCCTCTCACCATTGTGAAAGAACCGACTATTGCAGTCCTTTGTATACTGACCCTAACGTCCCATCCACGGGAAAATAACATTTGTAAGAAATAACTTTCTTCTTTCTGTTGATTTTTGGGGCATGTTACACTATCTCGAAGATTAAATCATCGCGCAGGAGTGGCTGTGTGTTAAGTAGCTTGCTTACCAACCACATGGTTCCGAGTTCAGTCCCATCGCGTGGCACCTTGTGTCTTCTATTTTAGCCTCGGGAAGATCAAAGCCTTGTGAGAGGATTTGGTAGACGGAAACTGAAAGAAGCCCGTCGTATATACATGTGTGTGTGTGTGTGTGTGTGTGTGTGTGCGTCTGTGTTTATCCCCCCAGCATCACTTCACAACCGATGCTGGTGTGTTACCGTCACTTAGCGGTTTGGTAAGAGAGACCGTTAGAATAACTACTAGGTTTACGAAGAATAAGTTCTGGGGTCGATTTGTGTTGTGTTGTGTGTGTGTATGTGTGTGTGTGTGCGTGTGTGTACAAAGACACTCGCATGTTGAATAACAGCTTAAGTTACATGGAGCTGAGTCAGATTGGTTATTAAAAATATATGTAACTCAGACCAAATTGGTGCGTGATACTTTGATTCAATTTTACACACACACACACACATACATGTACGTATATATGTATATAATAGTATGTGTTTCTCTGTGTGTGCGCTTCAGTTAATTTTAGTTATCATTTTTGTAGTTTCTTTTAATATTAGTTTCAAATTTTGGCACAAGGCCTGCAAGTTTACGGGGGAGTAAATATATCAATTATATCAACCACGGTGCTCAACAGGTACTTATTTTATAAACCCTGAAAAAGAAATGAAAGGTAAATTCGACCTTGGTGGAATTTGAACTCAGAACATAGAGACATACGAAATACCGCTAAGCATTTTGCCCGGTGTGCTAACAATTCCACCAGTTCGCCGTCTTGTTGTTTCTTATGATATTGGGTTCAAATTTTATCACAAACCCAGCCATTTTGGAGAAGGAGCTTTGTCAATTACGTCGACCCCCGTGTTCAATTGGGTCTTATTTTATCAACCCCAAAAGAATAAAAGGCAAAGTTGATCTCTACGGAATTTAAGCTCAGGACGTAAAGACGGACGAAATGTCGCTAAGCATTTTGCCCAGCATTCTGCCAATTCACCACCTTGCTTCTCTTGATATTGCCGTCTCTAATTATTGGACTTTAACAATGGATAAGTTGTTCTTAGCATTACTTCTAAGATAAAAAAAAAGACCTTACTAGTCACATGTAGACTCGTCTCGGTTGATAATTTTAGAAATGATAAAGCAATGTGGACTGGAGTTCTTATATAGTGTTCTGAAAAGAAAGCGTGCTAGTAGAATCGTTAGCGTGTCGGACAAAATGCTTAGCGGCATTTCGTTCGTCTTTACGTTCTGAGTTCAAATCCCCCCGAAGTCAACTTTGCCTTTCATCCATCCTTTCGAGAACGATAAAATAAGTTCCAGTCAAGTCATGGGGTTGATGTCACCGACTTATCCTACTCCTCAACAACTGCTTGCCCAGTGTCAAAACTTGAAACCATTATTACACACTATTCAACACACACAGACACTCACATATACATACATACATACATACATACATACATACATACATACATACAAAAATATCCAATAGATGTTAAACTTCCAATGAAGGAACATTGGATCTAGGTTAGAAACCAGCTCTTTCTCTATTGGCGAGGAATCTTGAAATAAAACTGAAGAATGACATACATATACAAACATACAGACCGCGACCTTAGAAACCTGACTTCTAAACAATGGAATTTCGCAGTTCTAATCTTGTATAAAAGTTTTCAATATAATCTATAAAATTTACTTTACAAATATTTCCATAAGAATCTTCTACAAAAGTTATTTCAAATGTGTCTCACACACCACACACACACACACACACACATACACACACACGCACACACACACAAGGTTGCATATACACATACCTATAGCGCAATAATGCAATTAAGTACTCACATTCCCCTTACAAAATATATGAACCAAAATAAATGAAACAGAACAAACGCAAGCTGAAAATAAACTTACACCTTATACCTCGGTGAGAAAAATCTCACCACCCACGCACACACACCTGAGCACTATAAATATATATGTATATATGCATATATATATATATATATATATATATATATATATATATATATATATATATATATAGATATATATATATACTATATATATATATATAATATATATATATATAATATATATATATATACATATATACATATACATATATATACATATATATATATATACTATATATATATACAGATATATATACATATATATATATATATATATATATATATATATATATATATATATATATATATATATATATATATATATAATGGATCCATTAATGTCATTATTCAGTTTTATTTCAAGATTTCTTGCTAATGGAGAATGAGCCATTTTCTAACATTTTCCAAGGCTACTTTATCGGAATTTCAACATCAACAACAGGGTATTTTTGTATGTATATATCTATGTATGTCCAATTCCTTGTAGTTACGCGAATCCTATATACTATATATAAAACCAAATGATCAAAGCAAACCTATTCTTTCTTTCTTATTTTATCTTTCGTGTTTCAGTCATTGGAATGCGTTCATGCTGGGGCACTGCCTTGAAGGGTTTTGTCGAACAAATCTATCCCAGTACTTATTTATTTATAAAGACCGGTACTTATACTATCGTTTTCTTTTGCCGAACTGCTTTGATTTACGTGGACGTAAACAAGGCAACACCGGTTGTGAGGAGGTGGTGAGGAGGTGGTGAGGAACAAACACAAACAGTTTCAGTTTCCATCAACCAAATCCTCTCACATGTCTACGATCGGTCCGGGGTTATAGCCGAAAGCACTTGTCCGCGGTACCACGCAGTGAGATTGAACTTGGAACTATGGTTTGAGAAGGAAACTTCTTACCACACAGCCTTCTTACCACACAGCCACGTCTACAAATATTTGTAAAACGAAAAACATGGTACAACCAGCCATCAGATAAGCGAGGTTCGTGAACCCTTATCATCATATATTTCAAATATAAGAATATATCCGTTTTGTAAGTTGCTATCACTAAATGTGATCCCACTGAAGAAAAATGCGAGACAATATTAAACATTTCGCTCACATTCTTATAAATACGCACGTAGCTGTATCGCTATAGTATCGCCACAGGAGGGCGTTTAAGCACTTTTATATATTTATTTGAAAAACAATGACACATACCTATAATTAACGAGCCAACGAGGTGAGTTGTCTACGATACCCAACTAGGTGTTCATAATAACCGCTAGAAATCATAGCTAAATCTTGCACAAATTACGTCGTATTCTTATTAAAATTGGCGTTTTTCTCGATGCTCTGGTCTCTAAGACAGGTGTAACTTTCAATAGGTCATCCAAATTCGAACTGTCTTAAAATTAATAAACAGCAAAAACAACAAAAATATATAAATGATGTGCGCGTTTGTGAGTATCTATTTATCGATCTATGTATTTTATTTATGAATGCATTTTCAATAATACATGTTTAATAAAAACCTGTTTTAAGCTTACAACCAAATAATTTTTATTTTTTAATACAGTACGGTGAAATAAAAAGTAATCTAAATTTACGAATACAACTCGGCGGTGTTTACCGTACATCACGGACACTTTATTTGTGAATAACATGGTAAAATAAAAGCCTTTTTTTTGCTTAAAAAACAAGTTCAGTAATTATTATTATTTTGCAATAGTAAAAAAACTAAATTATTTTAAATAGGAAATTCCGTTGCTGCTTGTTCGTTAGCTGATGCACTTTCACCTTGCTTCATAATGAAGTGATAACTTCTTCGCTCCTTAAATCTCATGAGCCATCCTTGACTTGCCTTGAACTCTACATCTTTCTCATCTGGACATTTTTGTTTTCAGGTCCTCAAACAAAGACAACGCTTTCTCTTGAATGATAAGAGAAAGAAGACTTCCCATTTCTTCAAAGGTTTTGCCTCTTTTCTTATTGATGACAGTGTTCTTCATCCATGGGGTTTCAGATTTGATATATGCTAAAATCTTGTCCTTATTATGTACAATCGTCGATACAGTTGTCCGACTCATTTCAAAAGACCGTGCAATTACTACCAGTTTTTCACTTTTTCAAGGCGTTTTATCATAGCCAGTATATCTACCAACGTTATAACATGACGCTTAGCGCTTTCACTACGAATTTTCTTAGGAGCCATGGGGCCAAAAAATAAGCTCACAAATGAATGAGAATGAGAAAGTAGACGATAAACAGACGTAAGTAAATCTGAATTCAAAACAATCGCGGGAATTACGAGTGACAACGACGCCTAACGGAACGACAATGCAATATGAGCTCCGAAAGACCCATAAATAAGACAACGCAGCTGATTTCATGATTTTGTTTACTAAGCTACACTACTTTATGGCGTGTATCTTAACATTTACTGTACGTATTTTAATATGATTTTATATGCTTTTATTCTTATTCATTGTAACATGATTTTATGTGTTTTTAAAGGTTTTCTAGTGATTTTACGATTCAAATATTTGTGGCGGACAAACGTAAAGTCAAGTAAAATTACTTAACTTGATTCATATTTTTCCAAATATTAATTTTGAAAACCGACGGATAATCGAGAACGACTTAAATCGAAACGTCTTAAGCCAAGGTATGCCTGTATGTATGTACGTATGTATGTATGTATGTATGTATGTATGTATGTATGTATGTATGTATGTATGTATGTACGTACGTATGTATGTTTGTATGTATGTATGTATATTATATATATATATATATGTATATATACACATATATACACGCACATACACACATATATATATATAGGTGCGCATATATATGTAGATATATATGCATTTATATATATATGCATACACACACACAACACACACACACACATATATATATATATATATATATATATATGAATGCATGCAACTGTATGTATATGCATGTAGGTGCATATGTATATATATATGTACGTATGTATATATATTTATGTATATATATGTATATATGCGTGTGTGTGCGTGCGTGCTTGCGTTTGTGTGTGCTTGCGTGCGTGCGTTTCTGTATACACTGGAACGTAAAAATATTCAGCTTGGTGTCCGTGGCTACAGTAAACTCACTGAGAATGAGGGAATCCTGGTCTTTGCGAAGGTAGCTTTCTTGGAGAAGGCTAACTCGTATACAAACCCCGGTGCTCAGCTGAGCCGGAGATCTAGCAATTTGCTTGTCTTTGGGATTCTCGGTATTGCTAGTGGGAGTCATTCACGGTGACTGCTGTTGACTTAGAATCTTAAAACCTTGGCATGAGCATTGCTGATACTTAAAACTTGCCAGCGATAGTCAGGTTCTTTTAGCGACATGACAATCATCACACATGTCAATACACACACGCACGCACACACTCACACACATACACACACACACACACACACACGGGCATACATATATTTATACATATGTCTGTGTGTCTTTGTGTGTGCGTATGTGTATGTGTATGTATGTATTATGCAGTTTTAAGAAATAGAATATCAGCATAGCTACTTCATAAGAATAAGTGACAGACAGACAGAGCGAGCGAGCGAGAGAGAGAGAAAGAGAGTGCGTGAAAGAGAGGGAGAGAGAGTGTGGAGGGAGAAAGAGATCTTGAAACACATACTTATGTTATAGTTGTCTGTGAATGTCACCCTGAAGCACTAGAAACTCGATGTGAACATCTGGTTCCCCCCGAGACCGAACTGTGGAGCATGTGCTAACCGAACTGTGTGCGTGCATGCGTATACGCGTGTGTACGTATTTGTGTGTGAGGGTGTGTATGAGTATGTGAATGTGTGTGGTGTGTGTGTGTGTGTTGTGTGTGTGTGGTGTGTGTGGTGTGTGTGTGTGTGTGTGTGTGTTCGCACGCAGCTTTACGAACTATTACAAAGAAAGCACGACACCTGCAGAATGTATTAGATGTTGCAATGTGCAAAGAATGGTAACAGATGGAATTTTGATTGGCTTTATTTGTGCTTTTTAAGAATTCTACCTGTACTCACCGCACACCTTTATCACTCCCAATCACCCTCTTTCTACCTGTGTGTGTGTGTGTGTGTGTGTGTGTGTGTGCGTATGCACGTGTGAACGTGAATGTGTGTGTGTGCGTGAGTGTGCAGTGCGGTGTGAGTATGTGTGCCCGTGTGTATGTGTGTGTGGTTTAAGCGTATTGCTCTCAAAGGAAACTCACGACCCTCTCAATACAACATAGCTATGTAATGTTTATATATATATAATACATATATATATATATTTATATATATATATATATATTGGCATCGTCCGTTTTTCTGTCCCTGTTTCGTATACATTCGACGATCCTTCTTCCAAGAAATCTAATGCTTGTACCTTAGCTTTTCCTTGGGGCTGGCCGGATCGGAGCGATCTCAAGATTAATCAGCCGAAATTGCTAGGATGATCCGGTTCTTGACTGAAGATCGAAGGCTTCGAATGTCCCGTCCGTGTTTTTTTGTATCGTCTTCTAAATGTTTTACGTTCTTGTTCCAGTTTGTATTTTTCTACATATAATATATATATATATATATATTATATATATATATATATATATATATATATATATATATATGATTACTTTACAGATGCATTTAATTTACTTACAATTGATAAGTTCCATGCACAGAATTCATTGCCATTGAGCCACTTTGTAACGCCAACCGATTAAAGAGAAAAATATATAAATTCTTGTTTCTTCTTTTGAGTCCTATTACTTCTCTTTGTATTTCCAAACCTATACACACACACACATATGAAAGTATATATATATATATGTGTGTGTGTGTGTGTACATATGCGTATGTATAGACACACACATATTCACTCTTAAATATGTAAATACACATATAATGTACATATCATTAATAATTTTTTTTGTCATTTGCTGTATATTCCGTCGGTACTATATAACTGCTGATTTAGACACTATCTGAATTTTCGGATAATGTTCGTAATTTCACCTGCATATATTCTTTTCTACTCTAGGGACAAGGCCAGAATTTTGTGAGGAGGGGGTGGCAGTCGATTAGATCAACCCCAGTACGCAACTGGTACTTAATTTATCGACCCCGAAAGGATGAAAGGCAAAGTCGACCTCGGCGGAACTTGAAATCAGAACGTAAAGGCAGACGAAATACCTGTTTCTTTACTACCCACAAGGGGCTAAACACAGAGGGGACAAACAAGGACAGACAAACGGATTAAGTCGATTATATCGACCTCAGTGCGCAACTGGTACTTATTTAATCGGCCCCGAAAGGATGAAAGGCAAAGTCGACCTCGGCAGAATTTGAATTCAGAACGTAGCGGCAGACGAAATGCCGCTAAGCATTTTGCCTGGCATGCTAATGTTTGTGCCTGCTCGCCGCCTTTCCACCTGCACTTATTGATTCCTAAAAGAATAATTCAAGCAAAGCCTTTTTTTTTACATTGTTTTAATTGAGAAACATACGTTCTTATCGAGTGATATCTTTGTGATCTTTCTATGTCTGTCTGTACGTTTGAGTGTGTTGTTGTGTGTATTTGTACATGTTTATATCTATTGAAGTATATATATGTATACGTTTGTCTATCTGTGTATTGTTCTGAACTGCTTACTGTAGTGATCATGCGAATGTGTGTTAATGCTTTTGGGTTGAACGGTTTGTTGTGTACGCAAGTGTATAAATATGCATGTGAATGTTGCTGTGTTTATACTGAGTCAAAAGCATTTATGTGTCTGCCTAAACAACATTTTTGTAGTTACTATTGGTGTTTATTAAACAAGAATATCACTTCATCTATTTTAATAAAAGTGACTACTACACATCTATCACTAAATATCTATTACCAAGGGCTCTAGAAATCTCAAAACTCCGTACTACTATAAGAGAGATAGCAACATAAAAATAATAATTCACGTCAGAAAACAGACCTACTTATTTAAGAAAAACAGAAGCTTGGAAAAACGTAACGTAGATCTGTTTGCTGTAATCATGAGAACTAGACATTCCGAAGAAATTTCAAACCTATTTGGAATATATATTCTAGATTTTCTTTACAGCAAGTTCCACACCATTAAACGAGGAATTTATAGAGACGATGGTCAATTAATCGTCAAAAATATGAAACGCTTTAGCAAGCAGGTAAATTCAAGAAATACATACACAAACTGTTTAACGACCTGAACTTAAAGATTACAAGTAAGTAGTTATCTCAAAATAGTCAATTTCTTAGATGTAGCATTCAACCTTGATGACAAAAAAATTCCAATCATATATAAAAACCAAGCCACGCAGTTTTATAAATATACATCTATTTGAATCATTAAACGTATATTCTTAGAAATTTATCCACTAATTTGAGCAAACGAATTTCGGCAACCTCTTATACCGTTGCATAATTGAAAAAGTAGCGATTTCATGTAATAATGTACTGGTATCCAGTAAGTGGTTTCAAAGAAGCTATTAAATTTCATAGACATACATGACCCAAAAGGAGAATGAACAGCAAAAATACCATGCAGTATAATCCATCATCTTTAATAAATGTAAGTACACCTATTTTTAAAACCCTTCCCTGTCTCGTAAGATATCAGTTTCCCCCAGGCATAAAGACAAGAACATCGTAAACTCATGTTAAGAACGGTTTTCCATTAACATAATTACCTATTTAATAAATGCAAAATTATTACATACTAGGTTAACAATATACAACTGGATTTTAAAAACAGCAGTGTACCCCATATCATTATAAGATGGCTATTCTTAAATAAAAAGTAAGCTTAAAAGTATTAATGGTGTTTGTGGCCCTTAGAATATGGAAATGCTGTTAATCAATACGAGCGAACGAAACAGTCTTCGCGTGGTCGGTAGACACCTTAGAAAGAGTAAAACATTTCCCTCAAATTACACCTACTTTCTCACAAATGACGACACGTTAGGTAACACTATTAAAAGAGACAAAAATGATCAGTGTTAGACGACCTTCGATCATAGATCTGCTTGAACAGAGTTGACCTGGACTAAACCACAACAACGCAACAACTAGGTCAACATGTATCAAGCCCTAGGTCTGAGTATTTCTTTAGCCGAAGAACAGAACACTAGAACATATTAAGAAGAACATTAATATTATTTTTAAGACAACCTTATCAGTTGATATTTCTATTTCAATTTAATAGTAATAATCCTTTCATATTTTGGCACAAGGCTAACAATTTTGGGAGAGGGGAGCTAATCAATTATATCAAACCTGGTGCTCAACTGGAACTTATTTTATCGATGCCGAGAAGACGAAAGGCTAAGTGGACCTCAGCGACATTTGAACTCAGGACATAAAACCAGATATGCTACTAAGCAATTTGCTTGGCGTGGTAAGGATTCTGAAAGCTCGCTGTTTTAATTTAAATACGAATGATAAAATATAAAAATCAATTATGTGTCTTAATATACTAAAACTTTATATGACATTAGACGTCCTGTCGGCGGGAATATGACAATATTTAAATACCAGCTCAAAGTATGCCATACATTAGAGAGTTACTCACATTTCTGGAACAGTACTAATGCTGCAAAGATACACAAACTTCCTCGACTACATCTCACACAAGGCCATTCGCCTGCTTAAGGAAAGATTCACTCACCCACTGCCCTCTCTCTCTCTCTCTCTCTCTCAGCATCTTCTGCTGACATTAAAATGCTATGTGCTTTCCTGAGTTAGTTCACCGTACACTTTCTCCATTCATGTTCAATAACCCATAGCTCTCTCTTCAGTTTACAGTGTTTCAAATACCAGCACCCGCATTGATAACTTCACTGATCCACAACTTCCAACCCCGCTTTGAAACTTCTCCAACTCACCTTTTCCCTGCGAAATTCGACCACGATTCCTCTTAATCTATTATTTACCTGACTATATAGATAGATAGATAGATAGATAGATAGATAGATAGATAGATAGATAGATAGATAGCCAGACAGACAGACAGACAGACAGATAGACGGATAGCTAGCTAGCTAGATAGATAGATATATAGATATATAGATAGATAGATAGAAGATAGATAGATAGATAGATAGATAGATAGATAGATAGATAGATAGATAAAACTTACTTGGATGTGGATGCGTGGCGTTCGATCATATAATAACAAATTAATAAATAAATCATATGCATACATACATACATATATGTACATACCTACATCTGTATGTATATATACATGCATATATGGGTACAGGACACCAAAAAACGTAGAACACAACGAGAAATGAAAACATAAAACAATAACATGGAAACGGACTTTTTCGAACAATATATGTAAATATATGCATATCAGGACAACTAGTTACACGCTATGATATACTTATAATGACAGATGCATCAATCTCATTAGTCAGGGAAAGCTGCAATGGTTATTGGCAATGTCTTTTCTTCATCTTTATTCTTTATTCTTTTATCGAGTATATTTTACTTATATCAGTCATTGGACTGCGAACATGCTGGCGCGCCGCCTTGAACGATTACGTCAAACAAATCGACCCCATTACTTATTTTCTCAAATCCTGGTAGTTATTCTGTCGGTGTCTTTTCCCGAACCACTAAGTTACGTGGGCGTAAACACACCAGCACCGGTTGTCGAACGGTAGACGAAGACAAACTAACACACATACGCACGCACACACAGAAACACAGACACACAGACACATGTGCATATGTATATATATATATATATATGCTTCTAATATAAGGATAAAATTTTATTAAAAAATTTGGTCAGTGGTCAGCACATGGAAAGTACCTTTTAAGGTGAAAATTATATAAATAAGGGCAAAAAAAGTTTTTTCCTTGTCAATATGCTGAAAAAAATAGACGCTAAATCGTCTAAACACAAAATATTTTCACTTGTTATTATTACACTTGTATTATTCACTTGTATTTTCACTTGTAATAATACAAGTGAAAATATCTTATGTGGTCTATTTTTCAGCATATTCGCAAAGAATTTTTTTTTCTTTTTGCCCCTATATATATATATTGCGAGGATGATCCGGTTCTTGACTGAAGATTAAAGGCTTCGAATGACCCGTCCGTGATTTTGTATCGTCTATTTGAATGTTTTGCGTTCTTGTCCCATTTTGTGTGTATATATATTATAATTATATATATATATATATATATATATATATATATATATACTTTATTTAAGCGCAGAAAATTCCACAAAATCTGTTACTCTGAGTTTCTCGTTGCCGTTCATCAGACAGTTTTTTGCTAGAATATGTTCAATAAGAAAGATTATTTTCGAAATTTTTCTCTTATGAGGTTTTTCCCGCTATCTACCTGATAATTTCTTGTTAAGATTCCTTATTAAGAAGTTATCCTTATTGTTAAAATAATTTTATTCCGAAAAACTTTTCCTACCCGAAATGCAATTCGAAGAAGCCCTCCATTTACCGGATGTATGATATGTAAACAGTCCTGGCTGATGAGTATGGTCGCAATTCTGCGGTAAGTACGAAATCACAGGTGATACAAGACTAAATTCATTTTTTTAAATGTCTTGCTTTGAAAAATTGCATTGGTATGATTAGTAAAATTTTGGGGAGGAAATGAACTGATGTCCCTCTTAGCGGGAGGCATGTATGTATATAAGCCCTCTATATATATATATATATATATAGTATATATATATATGTGGGTATCTATATGTTGTATATATATATATATTAACAATAAGGATAACTTCTTAATAAGGAATCTTCCAAGAATTATCAGGTAGATAGCGTGAAAACCTCATAAGAGAAAATTTCGAAAATAATTCTTCTTATTGAACATATTAATTTATATATAGATGGCATTATTATACATACATGCCTCACGCTAAGAGGGACATCAGTCCTTTCTACCAAAAATTTTACTAATCATACCCATGCAATTTTTCAAAGCAAGACATTTAAGTAAATTTTGGTAGAAATGACTGATGTCCCTCTTAGCGTGAGGCATGTATGTATAATAATGCCCTCTATATATAAATTAATATGTTCAATAAGAAAGAATTATTTTCGAAATTTTTCTCTTATGAGGTTTTCACGCTATCTACCTGATAATTTCTTGTTAAGATTCCTTATTAAGAAGTTATCCTTAATTGTTTAATATATTTTATTCCGAAAAAACTTTTCCTACCCGAAATGCAATTCGAAGAAGCCCTCCATTTACCGGATGTATGATATGTAACTCTCCATGTGCTTCGTTGGAGTAGGGCAGAGGCTGTCGACTTTGCGGGTACAGGTCGTTTATTTATGATAAGTTCAGAATCAGTCTGGCTGATGAGTATGGTCGCAATTCTGCGGTAAGTACGAATCACAGGTGATACAAGACTAAATTCATTTTTTTAAATGTCTTGCTTGAAAAATTGCATTGGGTAAGATAGTAAATTTTTGGGAGAAATGACTGATGACCCTCTTAGCGTGAGGCATGTATGTATAATAATGCCCTCTATATCTATATATATATATATATATATATATATATATATATATATCTGTGTATATATAGTTGTATATATATATCTATATATATATATATAATGTGTATCTATTGTTTGTATATATATTATATATATATATATATATATGTTATATAGTATGGATGGATGGATGATGAATTGGATGTATATATATTATATATATATATTATAATATATACGATATATATGTATATATACATATATATATACATATATATATATACTCATATATATATATAACATATATATATATATACATATAATATATATTACATATAGCTATATATACATATATATATATACATATATATGTATATATAGTACATATATATATACATATATACATATATACATATTATAGATATATATACATATATATACATATATATATATACATACATATATATATATATATATATATATGTATGTATGTATATATAATATATGTTATATATGTATATATATATGTATATATATGTATATATGTATATATGTATAATATATATATATATACATATATGTATATAATATATGTATATATATATATGTAATATATTATATATACATATGTATATTTATGTATATATATGTTATTATGTATATATATATGTATATATATATGTATATATATAATATATATATGTATATGTATATATGTATATATAGATATGTATATATACATCTATAATGGTATATATATATATATACATACATTCATCCATACATACATACATATATAACATATATATATATATATATAATATATATATATATTATATATATATATATATGGATGGGCTTCTTTCAGTTTCTGTCCATTAAATCCATTAATAAGGCTTTTGCCCAAGTCGTCACGCGGGAGTTGATGCATTTGCGTCCACCTAGCATAGCGGTTCGGTAAAAGTGACAGGTAGTATAAGTATCAGGCATAAGAAGAAAATAAGCACTGGGGTCGATAATTTCGACTAAAATTCTTCTAGGTGGGGCCCCAGCATGGCCACGGTCTAATGACTGAAGCTAGTAAAATATAAAAGATGAAAGATTTTAGAAGTATAACCAATCCATTACATATTATTTTTAACAGCAAACTCTTATATGGATCCGTAAGGTGCATATTGACCCCGAAGAGTCATGTGGACCCAAAGGGCCATGTGAATCCCGGTTGAGACCCACTGGACTACAAGAATACAAAACTACAAAGAATATATACTTTCAGTATGGTTATCTGTTTCAGATTTCAATTTCAAGTTGGAACTAATTTCCTGTACTAAAACTTCTGAATGTCTTTGTAAATGCCTGGAATTCCAAAATTCTTATCTATTCACCAAAAGAAGTCGGTCATCTCGTCTCTATAATCAAATACTGCCTCAGTTACAAACCGGAACGTGAATTAAGTCCTCTGAGAGGACGCTTGTATTAGATGTAGATTGTTCAAGTTGAAAGTTATAATTACAAAAGTGCGAAAGCAACAGTCTGTTCTAAACTTATATATAATATATATATATATATATATTATATATAATATATATATATATATATATATATATATATATATATATATATATATAATAAGCTCAACGAACTTCAAAACAAGATGTGTATGTGTATATGTATATGCGTGTATGGGCGTATTGTATGTGTGCGTATGTGAGTATGTATGTCTGTGTATGAAGCTGTGCATGCTATGTCTATGTATTTATACATACTATTATATGCTTGTATATTTGTATATGTATGTATGCATATATATATATATATATATACATACATCATTCTACTACAGTAGTAGTTGAATAATTTTCTTAAGGCCGCAATTTACTCACAAGCAGTATCTTTCAGAGCTTATCGCTAATTCAGTTCTTAACCAAATTGACAACTGTTAACCTTTTTGAAGAGGGCTAGTCCCTAGCTACGTTTTGGCCTAAAAAATTGAGATTAATCCAGTAGAAAAAAATTTACATCAAATTTTGTAGCAACGTTATAGGGGAGTAAGTAATGCCACCAATCAAGTTTAGATCTAAATATTTTTTTTATTTATCTTAGCTTCAATGATAGAAGAAAGCATGAAGAAATTTATAGTGTTGGTCCCATGCAACAAAAAGTGATATCAAAAGTTGTGAGGTAAAATATCATGAAAAAAATATAAGGCGAACAATTGGGTTTAAGTATAATCAACTCTTTTTAGTTTGAAAACAAACTATATTCTAATTAAGCTTAAATGATAGAGCTCAATTCGAGGAAGTTCATGGTATCAATCTCATGCAATGAAGTTTTAAAAGACAAAAGTTATGAGTGTTTGTTTCTCAAATTTTTGAGCGATAATATAGTTCTATACATTTTTATGAATATAGTTCTATAAGGGGACTTTTATATATGTCACCAGCGTCATTGAGGTAAAGAAAACATTATCAACGACACTGCTGATTGATACATTTGACACATTATTAATTAACATAATAGTATAGATTGGAAAAAATATGGATTACATGGAAAAATGCGAGCAAGCAAATAATATTCTTAAGATTATAAACCTGAAAAATTGCAGGACAGGTTATTACACTTGGAAAAGTTGCAGTTAACATCACTTTCACCTCTCATTTATTACCCTTTTTTCCATCTTATCATACGACTATTTTTTTGATGTTTTGTGTCCCCAATGTGTTATAATGTCCCCTCTGTGTAAAATCGTATGGTGAATAAAGAAATATATTACACTTGGAAAAGTTCAGGACAGCTTATTACATCAGGTAAAGTACAGAACACGACAATTTTTACTTAAAATATTGGAGTAAAGGATAAAATTTGAATGTTAAAAATTATTTGATTTTAATTTACAAAGTAACATTATAATTAGAAAGGTACCATCATTTTGTTAAAATATTGACACACTAGAATACTTAAAAAATGAGAACCAGAAGTACCAATATAGCTAAAGTTTTATGCAAAGTAGAAGAGTATAAATGGTAGGCAAATTCATTGTGTAAAAAGTAAGCATTGGTTCAAGACTAAAAATGTGAAGACTTGGCAATAACCCAAGCAAATTTTACTGTGAATTTGTGGTTATAGGTACATTTTACTGTAACATATCACTAATTTTTGTGTTATTCTATTTATTATACTAACTAATTATGTACTACTATTATTTTTTATAACATTTTCAAATTTCTGATTATTAATCAATAATTTTAAAAATCAGTTTTTTTAAAGTGCGAAATTTTTATATTTTTATTTTTAATAGAAGTAAAAAGTAATAACAAATAGAAGTAATAACTTGTAATAAATTTTTTTAGTTTTAATAAAAGCTAATATTTTCTAAATCTAAGTATTTTACTTGAAATTTTATCCTCAGCTGCAATATTTTTAGAGCAACGGTTTGCGCGCTCGCTCGATAGAGCGGTGGTGCCAGGCTGCCTCTGGGCGATAACGGCTGAATGCCTCTAAGCCGGAACCGCAGCCGGACTCGAGTTGCTTTCCAAAAGCGTCTCTGTTCTGTATTTTACCAGATGTTATAAGTTGTCCTGAACTTTCCTAAGTATAATAACTTATCCTCTACTTTTCCAGGTTTATAATCTTAAGAATATTATTTCTCTAGCTCGCATTTTCCCATGTAATATATATATATATTAGATGAAATAGGGTACTCAGAAGTCTTGATGGTTTTATATTTACAGATTTTTATTAATGTCACGTTTTTTATAAATCATATATTAGAGCTTGCATCCACTCTAGTGGATTCTTCAGATTGAAGAATCCAAAGCGCTAATATATGATTTATAAAAACATGTGACATATTAATAAAAATCTGTAAATATAAAACCATCCAGACTTCTGAGTACCTTATTTCTTCTAATATATAATACCTGTACATCACCTCCAAACCTTCTAATATATATACGCACGTAATTATGTGTATATATACATGCAAACATGCATACATATATACATACACGCACAAACACATACATACATTCATACAGATTTGTCTGTGTACTCAATATATCTCATAAGTTATTCGCTGGCTCAGTTGGAAGTATTAATAAATACAAGTTACTATTTAAATAAAGAGCAGTTAGAAGTAAAACGATATATAATATTGATATATTACATATACATACACATTTTCAAAATATTGATATGTTGATCACATTCAAATATATCGATCCAGTACTTGATTATTATTTTATTGACTCGACTCCTATGGGGCTTGAACTATGAACGTAAGGACAAGTAACTAAATACCGTAAGACGTTTTACCCGACGCTCCAGAAATTTATTTCAAGCCAATGAGAAAACCATTAAGCGGTCGTTCGAACTCCTAGAAAGAGCAATATGATCCAAATCGCATACCGCCATCTTCAGAAGGGATATGTTAGATAGCGTATGCTTGTATTCTCTAAACGAAGGGAATTACAGGGTGGTCATAGCGGAAATTTTTTGATCAATGATCTGCCCCATCAGGACTGACTTAGGGCTATAATTAACGTTGACAACAGCAGGGAAGTTTATAGATGACTGAGTTGCTCTCAACAACGAACGGGTAACTGTTTTATCGATGTATTTTAACGACATCGAGAGACATTTGGAAACAAACACGAATGGATCTTAGTAAATATCTCAGAGTGATTTGTTTGATATTCTGCAATCTCTATACGTCCCTCCATATAGTCGATTGTAAAGGCGCGCATGTTAGTGGTTAGACTGTTGGATTGACGATTATGGGATTGTGGGTTGACGATTATAGGACTGCTAAGTAGCGGCGCATCATTCCACTTTGCTCCAGTTCACTCGCCTACAATCAGCTTGTGTCTGTTGCATAATGGTGTCTTCGCCGGCAGTTAGCCAAAAATTTTGCATCTGTAACACATCAATGACTTTGATGGTTGCAGCTAATCGCTAATGACGATCCCAGTACTTGACTGGTTTTTTTTTTTTTCGATTTCCGTATCGCAAATATTTTCTCCCTCGCTGTACCAATCCACTACTTTCTCCTAGTTTTTAATATTCCTTCTTACAACTGGTATAAGGCCTGAAGTCTCGTGTGGGGTTGGGGGAGGATCTAGTCCATTAAATCAACTCCAGTACTTAACTGATATTTATTTTATCGAACTCTGAAAGATGAAAGGCAAAGTCGGCATCAGCGGAATTTGAACTCGGAGCGTAAAAGTGGACGAAATGCCGTTAAGAACTGTGTTCACCTCGTTGTCATAACTTAATATTTAACACTGATTTCAAATTTTGCCACAAGGCCAGCAAGTTCAGAGAAGGAGTATGTCAATTACATCGAACCCAGTGCTCAAGTGCTACTTATTTTACCGACCCCGAAAATATGAAAG
>NC_043003.1:39146871-39151871 GCF_006345805.1 Octopus sinensis | reverse complement strand
TATTTATTCACATTGTTTCTAATTAATCATGTATTCACGTGTGGCTTTGAGATTTCAATGATGCTATTGTTCGAGAAGGACATTGTAGGGAGGGTGTAAGATGCGGGACCTGGCTGATTTGGACGTAAAACAGGTAGAACATTTGTGCCGGATATGGCCAGATTAAATGTAGCAACCAATTCGCCCTCAAAATACACCCTGCCGTTTTAACGAAAAGACGCATTGAATATGGTAGTCCTACGTACGCCTTTAAAAGGTGAGATGGTCATAGCTGGAACATCGCTGATTATGGGTCTGTTCAATTAGGGTTGCACTGGTGCGAAACAACAGCAATAGTCAACAACACTATCACTACTACTACTATTGGAGGCGCAATGGCCCAGTGGTTAAGGCAGCGGACTCGCGGTCATAGGATCGCGGTTTCGATTCTCACACCGGGCGTTGTGAGTGTTTATTGAGGGAAAACACCTTAAGCTCCACGAGGTTCCGGCAGGGGATGGTGGTGATCCCTGCTGTACTCTTTCACTACAACTTTCTCTCACTCTTACTTCCTGTTTCTGTTGTACCTGTATTTCAAAGGGCCGGCCTTGTCACTCTCTGTGTCACGCTGAATATCCCCGAGAACTACGTTAAGGGTACACGTGTCTGTGGAGTGCTCAGCCACTTACACGTTAATTTCACGAGCAGGCTGTTCCGTTGATTCGGATCAACCGGAACCCTCGTCGTCGTAACCGACGGAGTGCTTCCACTACTACTATTAATAACGATAATATCACTACAGCAAAATGATGTGGGATAAGCATAGAATACTGAATCGACAGTGTGTACTATTGATAGTTTATAATTGAGTAGGGTGAAAGTTGAATTACAAAACTGATGTGTAAGCAAACTATGCCAAGTAAGTTCATCTTCATTTCTGAACATATATTTGTAAACGAGAGTACAGAAAGATTTGAAGGATTATCGTCATCGTCGTCGTCCGTTATCGTCATCCTCCATCCTCCTCCTCTCCTCTCCTCTTCCTCCTCTTCCTCCTCCTCCTCATCATCATCATCCTCGCATCAACAAGATGTAACAAGATGTAATGTAGAAAATGTGCTTACTCTGCTTAACCTAGTGAGATTGTTTCCCTTATCCTTAAAATCATTTCGTGAGTATATACATACATAATACATATATATATATATATATTGTGTGTGTGTGTGTGTGTGTGTGTGTGTGTGTATGTATGTATATATACATACGTATATATATATATATATACATACATATACATACATATATACATACATATATATAAATATGTGTGTATGTATATGTACGAGTATATACACACACAGAGGGGGAGAAAGAGAGAGGGATACATATACATATATGTGAAAATTAATGTATCACTAGGATGGATAGATAGATAGGTAGGTAGGTAGGTAGGTAGTTAGGGAGGGAGGAAGGAGGGGAGGTGGTGTTAACTTCATTGAATTTGGTTCAGTCGAGTGTGTGTGTGTGTAAAGACACGTAACAAAAACCGCAAGGTATGTCTGACGCTCTAAAACCAATGAATATTCAAGTCAACCGCTCTATACAACAGACTGCGCGTGCATCTATATATTATTCATAAACACACACATATATATGCACATCAATTCTGTCATCACACTCCCCCATAACCAATATGGTCAGAAATACAAGTAATGAATACTGTTGATAAAATCGACTATAAGCCCGACTACTTGGTAAGAAGCTTGCTTCCCAACTACATGGTTCCGGGTTCAGTTCCACTGCACGGCACCTTGAGCAAGCGTCTTCTACTATAGCTTCAGGCCGAATGGATTGTGAAAGGATTTGGTAGATGAAAACAGAAAGACGCCTGCCGTATATATAACGTACATACATACATACATACATACATACATACATACATACATACATACATATGTGAATGTATGCATGTGTGTGTGTGTACGCGCGTGTATATAAGTGTCTGCGTGTGCATATGTGTATGCGTATGCGTTTGTGTGTATGTGTCTTCGAGCATGCGTTCGTAACCCGCGACAATTTAATAATCGGTGTTGGTTTGTTTTACCGATAGAATAAGTACCAGGTTTCTAAAACTTAAGTACTAGGGGTCGATTTGTTCGACAAAACTCTAGTCGTTGCCACAGTATTGCCGTAGTCGAATATCAAACAAAAAAAAAACGTAAAACTTAAAAGATATAAGTGGCACTTATTTTAAAGGGCCCCCGGGAGAAAGTAAGGCACATTCGGCCTCGAGGAGATTTGAGCTCAGAATGTGTATGTAATAAAAAAGGAGTGTAGTTAAACTATTACAAAGCATTTGTTTTTCTGAATCAGTACAGATTTTGCTGCAACTGCTCTTAAGAACATATCTACAAAAACAACACAACCACGAACAAACCAGGCGGCCCTTTACTTCGTCGCTCGGCCGTGCCGAAGTTCCTTAAAATACACCTTACCTTCAAAGAAAAAGAAACAAAAGGTCCAATAGTCAGTGAAGCCCTAAGCATAAATCCAAAATATAACGGAAACAAAAACAAAACAAAACAAACGGGACAGCCCGTCAAGAATACCTTTGAGCACAAAGAGGATGGTGGTGGTGGTGGAGGTGGTGGTGGTGTGGTGGTGGGGTGGGTGGGATTATGGTGGTGATGATGATGAGATGATGGTGGTGGTGGTGGTGGTGGTGGTGGTTAATGTGCATAAAAACTGTCAATAATTAGAAAATATAGAAACTCCTTACCAGTAGCCGCTGTGTATGCATTTATATACATGCATAAAATACATATATATACAGACATACATGTGTGTGTGTGTGTGTAGGTATGGGGATAATTAGCGTGTCCTCGTGTGGTATGTGTATGTATGTGGGAGATACGCATGTTTACAGTTGCTGTCTTAACGCCAAGACTCCTTCATTGGCTCTCTCTCTCTCTCTCTTTCTCTTCTCTCTCTCTTTCTTTCTCTTCTCTCTTTCTCTTCTCTCTCTCTCTCTCTTCTCTCTTTCTCTTCTCTCTTTCTCACTTTTTTTCTTTCCTTCTGTGAAGTTTAAAGGTGCAAAACACGCAGTAAGCCAATTCCTTCTTTCAGCGATAGTCACAGAAGCACATGCTGGTGGCCACCACTACCGAAAATTGGTTGGTTAATGTAAGACATTCATCTCCGATTAGACGCTTGTGTGATGTGATACCTCACTGAACATGATACATAAAACTGTATGGGCTGGAATGAATGTGTGTCTGGTAGTGGTGCGATGATGGATGTGATGATGATGATGACACAATAGTTGCGATGGAGGTGATGGGGACGGTGATGATGGTGGTGGTGGTGGTGGTGGTGGTGGTGGTGGTGGTGGTGGTAGTGTAGTTGTAGCCCTTAGTACAACCATAATATTAAGGTGCGTCTGGCTGCTAATTACATCAAACCATTCATCATATATTGATCATCCTCATCGATATTGGTACTTCACTACGTTGTCCCAGCTGTAGACATATATATATATATATATATATATTAATATATATATATATATATATAATATTATATATATATATATATATATACACATATATTATATACACTATATATACATACATACATACATACATACTTACACACATACATAAATACATACATGATGTATATGTATATTTATGTATATATGCTTATTGCATAAAAAAGATAAATACGTAGATAAATAAACTGAACAATAATACCAAGGGTCTGACAGAAATGTCGATAAACAGATAGAGAAGTAGGTTTATGTTTGTCAACGAAGGTAGTGACAAAGATACAGACATCTTACTGACAAATGCATTAGTACACACATGCATATAATATAATATAAAATATATATATGTATGTATGGTATATGCGTGTGTGTGTATGTATATATGTATGCGTATATATATATATTATATATGTGTGTACGTATTATGTCTGTATATATATATATACATCTTTTCTATATATGTTTTTATTTGTTTCAGTCATTTGACTGCGGCTATACAGGAGCACCGCCTTTAGTCGATGAAATCGCCCCCAGGGCTTATTCTTTGTAAGCCTAGTACTTATTCCATTGTACTCTGTTGCCGAACCGCTAAGTTACGGGTGTGTAAACACACCACTACACC
Organism: Octopus sinensis; assembly: GCF_006345805.1. NCBI lineage: Eukaryota > Metazoa > Mollusca > Cephalopoda > Octopoda > Octopodidae > Octopus > Octopus sinensis. Next base: position 39,147,723 of record NC_043003.1, on the reverse strand, counting down.
ACACCACACTCCTCCATACCACACTACCACACCACACACCACCATATTACACCAAATCACACCACCCCGCACACACTAGCACTGACCACTTCCCAGCACCCACACCAGCGCACACACTAACAATGATCACTTTCCAGCATAATATTCATCATCATAATATTCCAGCATAATACACCATCATCCACACACAGACACATGCACACACGCACACGTAAATGTCACCAGCCCCCTTTCACACACACATACATACTCTCACATACACACGCACGAGCACATTAGTTTTAGATCGCCACTACTTTATTATCTCCCTTTCTTCCTAGCTCTTCTGTGTGACCCCTCTGTCCGGCATTCGCCATGATAGATCGCTAGCCACTAAACCTTTTTCTATATTCTCTCCCTGTTTATTTCTATGTTCCTTTCTGTCGAAGAGCGTAGGCTCCGAACGTAAACGACCTTCACACTTCCCGAGCGTTAAACTAATACAACTATGTCTGTTGTTTACACACCCGTTTTCGTCTTTTGTTGTTTTTTTTTTGTAAATTCTCACAATATATATATATACGACGGCGTCTTTCAGTTTCCGACTATTCAAATACACTCACAAGGCTTTGTCGATCCCACCCGAAGGCTATAGTAGTAGAAGACATTTTCCCAAGGTGCCATGCACCGAGACTGAACTCGGAAACAATGCGGTTGGTACGCAGGTACTTAACACGCCGCCGCTCCTGCCACCTATATATATAGATTTTAAGAAGGAGAGATAGGGAAGAGAGAAAGAGAAAGAAAGAAAAAGGCAACGAAGAAGAAGAAAATGAAGGAACCTTATCCCACTTTGATGATCAGTCACAATTT
>NC_043003.1:39137487-39146771 GCF_006345805.1 Octopus sinensis | reverse complement strand
AAGTTCCTTTAAAATACACCTTACCTTCAAAGAAAAAGAAACAAAGGTCCAATAGTCAGTGAAGCCCTAAGCATAAATCCAAAATATAACGGAGGAAACAAAACAAAACAAAACAAACGGGACAGCCCGTCAAGAATACCTTTGAGCACAAAGAGGATGGTGGTGGTGGTGGTGGAGGTGGTGTGGTGATTATGGTGGTGATGATGATGATGATGATGGTGGTGGTGGTGGTGGTGGTGGTGGTAATGTGCATAAAACTGTCAATAATTAGAAATATAGAAACTCCTTACCAGTAGCCGCTGTGTATGCATTTATATACATGCATAAATACATATATATGCATACATACATGTGTGTGTGTGTGTGTAGGTATGGGTATATTAGCGTGTCCTCGTGGTATGTGTATGTATGTGGGAGATACGCATGTTTACAGTTGCTGTCTTAACGCCAAGACTCCTTCATTGGCTCTCTCTCTCTCTCTCTTTCTCTTCTCTCTCTCTTTCTTTCTCTTCTCTCTTTCTCTTCTCTCTCTCTCTCTCTCTTCTCTCTTTCTCTTCTCTCTTTCTCACTTTTTTTCTTTCCTTCTGTGAAGTTTAAAGGTGCAAAACACGCAGTAAGCCAATTCCTTCTTTCAGCGATAGTCACACAAGCACATTCTGGTGGCCACCACTACCGAAAATTGGTTGGTTAATGTAAGACACTCATCTCCGATTAGACGCTTGTGTGATGTGATACCTCACTGAACATGATACATAAAACTGTATGGGCTGGAATGAATGTGTGTCTGGTAGTGGTGCGATGATGGATGTGATGATGATGATGACACAATAGTTGCGATGGAGGTGATGGGGACGGTGATGATGGTGGTGGTGGTGGTGGTGGTGGTGGTGGTGGTGGTGGTGGTAGTGTAGTTGTAGCCCTTAGTACAACCATAATATTAAGGTGCGTCTGGCTGCTAATTACATCAAACCATTCATCATATATTGATCATCCTCATCGATATTGGTACTTCACTACGTTGTCCCAGCTGTAGACATATATATATATATATATATATATTAATATATATATATATATATATAATATTATATATATATATATATATATACACATATATTATATACACTATATATACATACATACATACATACATACTTACACACATACATAAATAATACATGATGTATATGTATATTATATATATGCTTATTGCATAAAAAAGATAATTACGTAGATAAATAAACTGAACAATAATACCAAGGGTCTGACAGAAATGTCGATAAACAGATAGAGAAGTAGGTTTATGTTTGTCAACGAAGGTAGTGACAAAGATACAGACATCTTACTGACAAATGCATTAGTACACACATGCATATAATATAATATAAAATATATATATGTATGTATGGTATAGGAGTGTGTGTGTATGTATATATGTATGCGTATATATATATATTATATATGTGTGTACGTATTATGTCTGTATATATATATATACATCTTTTCTATATATGTTTTTATTTGTTTCAGTCATTTGACTGCGGCTATACAGGAGCACCGCCTTTAGTCGATGAAATCGCCCCCAGGGCTTATTCTTTGTAAGCCTAGTACTTATTCCATTGTACTCTGTTGCCGAACCGCTAAGTTACGGGTGTGTAAACACACCACTACACCACACCACACTCCTCCATACCACACTACCACACCACACACCACCATATTACACCAAATCACACCACCCCGCACACACTAGCACTGACCACTTCCCAGCACCCACACCAGCGCACACACTAACAATGATCACTTTCCAGCATAATATTCATCATCATAATATTCCAGCATAATCACCATACACCCACATCACACACCACACATGCACACGCACACGTAAATGTCACCAGCCCCCTTTCACACACACATACATACTCTCACATACACACGCACGAGCACATTAGTTTTAGATCGCCACTACTTTATTATCTCCTTTCTTCCTAGCTCTTCTGTGTGACCCCTCTGTCCGCATTCGCCATGATAGATCGCTAGCCACTAAACTTTTTTATATTCTCTCCCTTTTATTTCTATGTTCCTTTCTGTCGAGAGCGTAGGCTCCGAACGTAAACGACCTTCACACTTCCCGAGCGTTAAACTAATACAACTATGTCTGTTGTTTACACACCCGTTTTCGTCTTTTGTTGTTTTTTTTTTGTAAATTCTCACAATATATATATATACGACGGCGTCTTTCAGTTTCCGACTATCAAATACACTCACAAGGCTTCTGTCGGCCCGAGGCTATAGTAGAAGACATTTTCCCAAGGTGCCATGCACCGAGACTGAACTCGGAACAATGCGGTTGGTACGCAGGCTACTTAACACGCAGCCGCTCCTGCACCTATATATATAGATAAAGAAGGAGGGGAAGAGAGAGAGAAGAAAAGCAACGAAGAAGAAGAAAATGAAGGACCTTATCCCATCTTTGATGATCAGTCACAATTTTTTCTGTACCAGCTCTGCTTCCAACGCCAGTTCTCGCAAAATTTCCATGTGAAAATTTACGTAACGTTTTTTTATTTTGAACATAAGACTGGCTTTTCCTTAGAACTGCATCAAATGCTCTTATATTGTGCATTAGAAATACCCTATCTTTCTACCCTACCTGGACCTTATATATAAATAAATTTGCTATGCATGTACAGTCAGCGTGCGCGCGTGCGTTGTGCGTTTGATTTTTTTTTTGCGCGTGTGTGAGAGAGAAGGAGAGCGTGAAGCGATACGCAAAAAGATAGATAGATAGACAGACAGACAGACAGACAGACCGATAGATAGATAGATAGATAGATAGATAGATAGATAGATAGATAGATAGACAGACAGACAGACAGACAGACAGACAGACAGACCGATAGATAGATAGATAGATAGATAGATAGATAGATAGATAGATAGTAGATAGATAGATAGACAGACAGACAGACAGACAGACAGACAGACAGATAGAATAGATAGATGATAGATAGATGATATATAGATAGATATACAGACAGACAGACAAAGACAGACATACAGACGATAGATAGATAGATATAGAACAGATATAGACGACAATAGATAGATAGCCAGACAGACAGACAGACGACAATAGATAGATAGATAGATAGATAGATAGATAGATAGATAATACAGACATACAGACAGACATACAGACAGAAGATAGATAGATAGATAGATAGATAGATAGATAGATAGATAGATAGATAATATAACAGACGACAGACAGACAGATAGACATCGACAGATAGATAGATTATAGATCATAATAGATAGATAGATAGATGGATGGAGGATGGATAGATAGATAGACAGACAGACAGACAGACCGACAGACAGACAGACAGACAGATAGATAGATAGATTGATAGATAGATAGACAGACAACAGACAGATAGATATGTTTCTTTATTAGCCACACAGGGCTGCACACAGATAGAACAAATTACAAGGTAGAGCTTTTCTTTTGAAGGTATTAAAAAAAAAAAAAAAAAAAAAAGGAAGGGGAGGTTCGATCAAAAGGGATCGTAAAAGGAGAGAAAGAGGACAAAAATAAGGGGGGTTAAAAAAAAAAAAAAAAAAAAAAAAAAGGGGGGGAGAGGAAAAAAAAAAATGATCAATAGGGATCGTTATCACAGAAATGTCATATGAAGTGTAAAGGGGAGGACAGGTGAGTTTACCCGTGAAAGAAAAGCCTGCGGAAAAGACCACGGTAACCTCGGTCAATGAAGTCACATTTTATATTTCTTTTTTTTTTTTTTTTTTTTTGCAAATAAGCAACTCTCTGTTTTCGATTTCTGGTTCATAGGACTATGCTCAAGGTGGCTTCGTCATTCATACGTGCCATTCTTGCTACATTCACCCATCTTTTTTTAAAACATTCGCTAGACAAAACTTGCCTCTCTACTCTCACTTTCCTTTTCAAGTGGTACTTGAAGAAGTTGATGAGAGATTGACCAGAGAGGAAAGTGTTTGTCTCCAATCCTTTCAGACGCGTCCACAGATACATTCTTTCGCCATAGCCACAAGGATGATGAAATAGCTCTTCCTTCCCGTTTGAAGGAAGGAGGCGTGACAATATTGACGATAGACTCAGCTGATAACCGACTCGTCCCACACACGCAGACAGCAGTTGTTCGACATAAGCCCACAGGTCGGAAATTGTTGGACACTGAACGAGTGCGTGCAGAACGGTTTCGTCGCTCTGACCGCATCTCGGGCAGGTCGGCCCCGTGTTTCTCGAGCCGTGTCTGTAGAGCTTATCCCGACGGGTAGCGCTTCTCGGTAGCACTGCCAGGCCAGGGATCTCTGGAAGTTGTCCATGGGCCCTGGCCCGAAAGCCGTCCCGAACAGGCGGGTCAGGTACTCCTCGTCGACGTCCAGGTTCGCCCCGAGCTCGTCGTCGTACCTCCCCTCCACTAAACCCCTATAGAATGCTTTGGTTGTGTTGAAGTCACTTAAGGTCGACCCAGGACGGCAGAGTTGCTTGAGAGCAACGCGACACTCGCGGTGCCATTCGCCCTTCCTCGGCCTCTTTTTGATCCACGACTGCAGTTCGGTCATGGAGACGAGCTGCGGGAAAGCGTGCCTCACAAACGGCGACCACACCTGTTCACCGTCGTCTACATAGAGCCAGAGATGTCGCAGTCTCAGCGCGTGTCTGCGCATCATCAACCACGGCATGCCCAGCCCTCCTTTTAACGGTGTTGACAGCAAATGGATCGCCTGACCATCGGGACGCATCCTTTCCACAAGAAGCGAAAGAGGATGCGTTGTAGTTTGGTGATGGTAGGGTCGGGACAAGGTACGACGGTCAGGCGGTAGTAGATGACGGACGCGATGTACGTGTTCGCCACCTCCGCTCGACCTTTTAGGGACAGTTTCCTCTCGGCCCATTGCCGGGCGAGAGTGACCACCCTACTCGTTATCTCGTTCCAGTTCTTCTCCACTTGGAGGTCCGGACCAAACCAGACCCCGAGCAACTCAACCGGGCCGTCGGTCCAGCGTCCCACGACGGAGGCGCTGGTGGACGGCATGGGCTTGCTTCTCCAGGTGCCTAGTCGCAAGCCCACTGACTTTTCCCGGTTGATTTTCGCTCCTGTCACCGCTTCGTAGTTTTTCAGTGTCTCGCCGACCAGCTCGATGTGCTCGTGGCTAGACACTATGACGGTGACGTCGTCCGCGTATGCAGACACGCTCGTCCCGCATCCCAATTCTCGCGGGATGCCCCTTAGAGTCGCCAGCTTCCGCAGTAGTGGCTCAAGAGTCAATACGTATAGAAGCGCCGAGAGGGGGCATCCCTGACGGACCGAACGTGCAATGTCGAAAGGTCTCGATAGATGTCCATTTACGCGAATTACCGAACGGATGCCTCTGTACAAGGCAGCTATCCAGCCGCGGAAGACGGGACCGAACCGAAACCAGCCGCTCTCAGGACTGCCTCCAAGTATCGATGGTCTACCCTATCAAAGGCTTTTGATTGATCCAAGTTGATCAGGGCCCCACCCATGCCAGGTTCGTTAACTACCCTGTCTATGATGTAGCGCATCAGATGGAGGTTGTCATGGATGGTCCGGCCTGGCACGGCGCATGTTTGCGCCTTGTCGACCAGTTTCTCGATGACAAGCGCCAACCTCTTGGCTAGCACCTTGGCCAAAATTTTCAAGTCTGCATTAAGCAGAGTGAGGGCCTAAAGTTATCTATTACATTTCCCTTGTTTAGATCTTTCTTCAGCAGTGTTACGGCTCCTCGGCTCACAAAACCAGGAATGCTCCCGTTTTGCTGCCAGTTGCAGTACACCGCCGCCAAGAGATCTCCAAACAAGTCTGGCATACAATTGTAAAGCTCGTAGGGTAGACCATCCAAACCCGGTGATTTGTCCCTCGAGCATTCTGCCATCGCTTCCCGCACTTCCGCCGCCGTGATGGCACCTTCGCAGCACCCTGCCTTTCTTGTCGAGAGTCGTGGTAGGCTATGTAGGTAGGCACTGAAGTCCACCCTACGTTTTGCCCTCCACTCGTTCCGAACAGTCGGGCAAAATGCTGCTGAAAGGCCTCACACATTTTACTTGGCTCGAGCAATTCGCGCCCCTGTTCATCTACCAGTGACCGAATGGTGGCTTTGTTGCCCTGTTTGCGCCTCTGCCACCCGGGCCTCTCTCGCGGCTCCAACACCTTCGTTCCTTAGAGCACGCATCCTAGCTCTGACAGCACATCCTTCGTGTTTGGCGTTGAAGTGTTGGTCGAGGGCCAACCTCGCCGCCAAAACGTCGGATGCGATGCCGCTTCTAATTGCCTCTTCTAGCTTCTTAACTAGCTCACCCTCTACTCTATTTCTATCTATGGCTAGTGCTTTGCTGTACCTAATCGCTTCTGCTTTTACTGCTCTCTTGAGGGCAAACCACCATTTGTTGTTGATGATGGCTCCCGTCAAAGCCCTCTTTACTAGTGTGCTAATCCGGTCTCTGAAAACTTGTCTCGATGGGAAAGACGCGTTTAGTTTCCAGTATCCGGGACCCTGCCTAAGTGTCTTACCTAAGTCTAGCGTACATGTCACAAGTTTGTGATCCGTGTAGCTGACTATGTGGAATTGTGGACATCCTATGCTATCTCTATCTACTGTCCTACACAGTATCCTATCTAGATACGATCTCGACGACCCGATGCGGTTGCTCCATGTCCACGTTGGCGCATTCGGGTGGTCTAGTCGAAACCTGTCAGACAGTTGAAAGCGTCTGAGCAGGTCTCTGAGGCATTTGCATCCCCGTCTATTCCTATCTCTACCCACGTAGTCTACATGCGTGTCCAAGGTAGCATTCCAATCCCCCACTAAGAGTAAAGGACGAGACGTTCCCAAGAAAACTTCTAGACGTTGAAAGAAATCCGCCCGACCTGTTAAGGGCGGTGCGTAAACTGATACGAGCCGAAAAGCGCACCCATTGCTGCCGTCGACATCCAGGACGACCAGTCTACCCTCCGGGTCTACGAATATTGTCCTTACATTGAGATCCAGACTCTTGTGAAAAAGTACCGCGGTGCCACTACCGCCCATTCTCGGCAGACAGGGGGAAAAATAAATGTTGAACTGTCCGCCAAACATGGTCTTTAGGGCCCGCGGATTGTGGAGTCTGGTCTCGCTTATGGCTATGATTTCTAACTTATGTGACTTTATGTCATTTAAGAGGTACCCTTGTTTCCAAGGGGACCCCAAGCCACGCGCATTTACACAACCAATCTTGATCATAGTTCTAATGAATTAGAATACAGAGGGTTACTTACTGCTCGAAAGTTTTTGCTTTCTCCTCCGTTGGTTTGTCCTCGAGAAGATCCCAGTACAGTTTCTTTGTGAGATATTTTTGGCATTTACCAACCGCACTGGGGAAAATGCCTTTGAGTGTGTGGTGCAGACTTTTGGAGATGTGTATTATTTTGATGTGGTCTGGTGGTGTTGTGTATGGGTGGTTGTTTGTTTTTATGTCATCTTCTGTTATGTTTGTTTTGATTGGATGTATTCCATCAATTTGTGTTTTTTGGTGTCTATGGCTGTGAGCATGTTTGCTGTATATGTTTTTGTGGTGTTGGTGTGGCTGTTGTTTGCGTTGGGTTTTGAAATGTCTTCGGGAGATGTATTTCCCCCTGCTTTGTTCGTGTTTGCATTTGGTTTGGTTGTGTTTCTGCTCTTTATTTTCCTTCTTTTTGTAGCTATTTGCCATTCCTCACTGGTTTCGTCTTCCGACGAAATTTCTGAGGAATCAGAAGGGGGTAGGGGTATGTTGTGGGCTTCTATGTATGTCTGTGTAAGTGGTTGTGTTGTTGTTTTCGTTGTTGTTGGTTGTTGAGTGTTTGTGTGTGTTGAGTGCGGTATAAGGGGGGGGATCAGTTTGTGTGTGTTTTCTTTGTTTTTCTGTTCCTTTGGTTTTGCTGTTGTTGGTGGTGTTGGTATTTTTCAGGTGTCGAGTGGTTTTTGGTTGATGACGGATTAGCTTGGTGTGCTTCTCTTGTCGTCTTCTGTGTTGATGGTGTGGTGGGTAGTAGAGCTTTTTTTTCCGGAGTGCTTTGGTTGTGGTAGTGGTTGTTGTTGTTGCTCTTGGTGTGCAGTGGTTGGGCACGTCTTTTTCAAGTGTGTTTCGCTTCCACACAAATAGCAGCGTGGTCGCCTGCCCTCTACCACTATATAGAGTTTGTAGCCTCCTGGCAGTTCTATAGCGGTGGGTATCTTCTCTCTTGCTGCTTCATCCAATTGAAGCAGGAATTCGATTGATTTGCCCACATAGTCTTTTCTCCTAGAACCGCGATTTCCAGGATGTTTGTCTCTGACATTGTCTCTGACATTTCAAAGCAGATGGCAGAGACCACCCATTGTGTTTCGACATCAAATGGTATGTTTTTTTATTTGGACTTTCGTGACCCTTTTGTTTAAATAGACTGGTATCATTACCAAGTCGTCCGAATGTAGCTCCAATGTGGAAAACGTTTTGCTAAACTTTCGTTGAGGAAACGTACTTGGACTGTACCAAATTTGTTTCCCCAACTGATATATTCCTTGGAGTCCCATACAGGACGAAGGCATTTATCGATTTTTTCCTGCTGCGGTGCATTTTCTGTTCTTCTTGTTTTTTTGTTTATTACTTTATAATTTTGTTTTTTTTTTGCGTGTTTTCCACGATGTGTTGTGGAATATGAAGGTGCAATTTGTCTCCTTCTTTGGAGAAGAGTGCCTTTGTGCGGTTTATCTCTTGTGTGGTGAATGTTACAATTGTTCTTTTTTGTTTTGTTACGTCCGCAAAATTCGTTTTGAATTTGGCAGTAGAAGTGTTTTGTGGCAGTGTTAATTGAAGTCATGGTAGTGGTGTTGGTGTTGGCGGTATTAGCAGCAGAAGGCTTGGATGTAGCATTTGACGTCGTAGTAGTGGTGTTGGTGTTGGCGGTGTTGTCTTTGGTAGGCGGCTTTGTGCCAATTTCGTTGTTGTTGTTGTTGGTGGTGATGGTGGTGGTGCTGGCATTCATGTTTTCGTTTGTATTCATTTTTGAAATCCCTTTCTCTGTCCCTTTATCATCAACAAGTGGTGTGGGGAGTGAGGGGAAATCTAAGTTAATGTCTTTGGTCGCGGCGATGGTGAATGCGACGTTAGATTTGTTGTTGTTGTTGTTGGTGGTGGTGATGGTGGTGACAGCGGTGTTCACGCTGCGATGTTTAGCAGCTAGTGGTAGCAATAGTGTTTTGCTACCGTTCTGCAT
>NC_043003.1:39099987-39129987 GCF_006345805.1 Octopus sinensis | reverse complement strand
TTATTATTATTATTGTTATTATAGTTATAATATTTACTTTAAAATACTGTTCCTGTATGCCTCTCGTTGGGAGATTTACAAATAATAAAGTTTCTATTTAGTAGATCAGTGATTGTGTATCACTTTGAAAACTATATATTTTCGAACGGGAGTTTGGCAGCGCTATCTCAGCCAGGCAGTTATTCTGTGCTGAGGAAGAGAAATAACCCAGAAACCATTGCCAGCAGGTACGGTTTAAGGCTGAGTGGGGACGTTAGCCCCCTTGTTCAAGGTATAAGGACGCTAGAAGAGATGTTTTCCTGGGGTTAAAAAAAAGGTAGTAACATAGTCCTAATCAGTGCTGCCACTTTACATTGGCAAATAAATTTTACTCTCTCTCTCTCTCTCCTCTTTCTCTCTCTATGTGAATATATATATATATATATATATATACACATTCACATATATGCATGTATAAATATGAATGTGTCTCTCTGTGTATGTCTGCGAAACCGATTTCAATGATGCCATTTATAATACTGTGATTCGTGCCAGGACAAACGGTTTTATTTACCTCTATATTTATATATATATATATATATATACAGGTCGGCCGAGCCAAAACCCATGATATTTGCAATTTTCCTAAAATGTTTGACGCACCTTTCTATCAGTTACGCACACTGCACAAGGTATTTTTATCAAGGACACGCAATCTTGCTGTGAATTAGAGCTCAAAAGCAATCAGCTGACAGACTTGTTACTTACCTTCTCGGTCATTCACCATTTGTATGTTTGTATAAGTGTCTATTTAAAGAATACGTGAGTCGATACACATGTGCGCGCACCCCCCACACCCACATATATACATACACATATATACACGTATGTATATATATATATATGTCTATATACACAATATAAATATATATATATATTATACGTATATACACATATTTACATATATATATACATATATGCATATATATATATATGTATATATATATACATATATACATATAAATGACCTGAAAATTCCACACAGCCTTGGCTTTGATGGCTCATCTTATTTTATGTATATATATATATATAGAGAGAGAGATAGATAGATAGATAGATAGATAGATAGATAGATAGATAGATAGATAGATAGATAGATAGATAGATAGATAGAGATATATGAATGTATATATATAAATGTATACACTTTTTAATCCGAGGGGAGGCAATGTGAGCAACAGCTACAAGAACACCATAAAATCCACAGAAAGATCAAACACACATATATATATTCATATATTCGTTTATATCCACAGAACAGATATAAAGCCCGACGTTTAAAAATATAGTAATATATAAATATATAAACATCATATAAAAATATATAGATATATAAGAGAATCAATGTTGCATATATAACACCTTGAATTTACGCTTAAACTCGTAAAAATTTGGTATAAATTTGTTACATTAAAAATTTGGGGGTAATAAAACATATAATGACATATTAAAATGACGAATTAAAATGTAATAATACAGTTTCGGATTCATATCTATACTCTACGATATACCCGGACTGACCAATACCTTGAGAGTGAACTTAACAGACAGAAACTGTGTTGAGCACGTCGTGTGCGTATATACATAATACATATATATATATATATATGTGTGTGTGTGTGGGTGTGTATAAGAATTTTTTGCGTAATAAGATAAAAGAACCAAGGCTGTCTAAATATTAGAGCATTTATAGGTAGAAGATCTTACAGCTGTTTCTAGGATATTTATTAATTATATCCCTTCATCGAAGACGGTGTGAGAGGATGGTTAAGTCATAATTAGTTTAGATGTGATACAAAGTAGAGAGTGAGGTGGAGGAAAGAAAATAGATGCAAGGTATGTATGGATATTGAAGTTGTAAATCCATTGTTTAGGCATAATGGTATATATGCAATATTCCAATATCCTATGAGTAAATTCCAAAAGTCCAACAGAGTTTAAAATGGGTTCTTCTAATTATAGAGTTTATAAACAATGTAAGATTCCCTTATGAGTGAGATCCTGCAGATTTTTAAACTTGGTCATTCGCAGTAGAGAATTTATATACAGTGTTGCAGAGTCAAAGGTTTTTATTTAAAGTGACCTAAAAATAGGGAGTGCAACATAAATAAACATAACGAGGCACTAAGCACATGCAACCACCGCTTTTATCACACATTTAAATTCTACCACAAATCCAAATGCCAGAATGCCCATACAGTACATTTCCACAATAATCCTTAGAAATACACAGACGCACACGCACACACAAACAACCAACACAGATAGTGTTAAATAGTCTTCTTTTCTTTTTAACTGAAGCTGCGTTACGTTGCGTTGTCTTTATGTTGAAAAACATACCGAAACACACCAGCATATACACAAACACAAACAACCACAAAAATAACTATATATATTGTGATATAACGAAAGTTATGAAAATAACTACTTATATTGTGATAAAAATAACTATATATATTGTGATATAATGAAAATCCTTTTTTGTTTTTTGGAAGCTGTGTTGTGTTGACAGACTTGCATTTAAAATACTCGCGCTTTTCATCAAAACTTGTTAGTCATCATGGTGATAACGCACTCCACATCAGCTTTAAATGATCACACAACAGAATAGGAGGTCTTAAACGCGCATTACGAGGTTTTTACCCGGAACACACACACACGTGCATACATACATACATACATAATTGCATATACACCTTTAGTCATGTCACAGTTCCACAAAATGTATGTTTATACACATCAGCCGAAATTGCGATGATAATCTGGTGCTTGACTGAGGACAGAGGGCTTCGAATGACCTGTTCTTGTTTCCTTTGTATCGTCTATCTGGATGTTTTGTTATCCCTTTTTGTATCACCTAGCTGTCCGGATGTTTTGCTTTCTTGTCCCATTTTGTATTATATTTATATATATATATATAACGGCGGTGCATCAGCATGGCCGCAGCTTTGAGCTGAAACTTTCATATATATATATATATATATTATTTCTAGCAATGTAGGTGCCATCCTGCATTGTCAGTCACTATTGTTGACAATTGAAGTTTTTCGTTTTGGTTTTATATTGCGTATAACCGCTATATATATATATATATATATATATATATATATATATATATATATATATATATATACATACATCTCTTATTATAAAAGGCAGATTTTATCTGCCTCCCTTTGTCAGTTATAGAAATCTACAATATAGGATCTCTTCAATTACAATTTACCTAGCATTTTTAAGAGTAGAATGCATCGGGTCATGCCAGGTCCAGTTTTTAAAATTTTAACTCCAATTAAGCAAAATTTACAGAAAACTCACATTCTGGTGTGTATGTCAAATGCTTTTCTTAGTCTGGTTTACAGCACACGCAAACGCACACACACAGTGTGCAACGAATAAAGTGAAACTAATTGACTGTGTGTGTGTTGACAGGTAGACAATAGAATGCGATGGCGATGGCGATGGCGATGGCGATGGCGATGTAATATTTGTTTCTGTCTATCACGCTGATAGATATATGAGTAAAATGTATGGCAAGCTAAGAGATAAGAGTGAGTGAAAATGTTCTTGGAAGAGAGTAAATAGCGACAGAGTGATTTGAGGAAGACTAAACTGAAAGTATGAAACAGTGTTTATGTATAAACAGACGGCACTTATATATAGTTATTAATAAATGTATGCATCCGTTTAACCCTTTCGTTACCAAACCGCCCGAATTTACCTATTCATATTTAAATGAGAATATCAGAGTAAATCTCTTTAGTACATTCGTGAAAACACGTATTATACTTCGTAAACACTTCAAATACAGTTTTGTACAAAAATCGAAGTGTAATTTTAATTCCGTGAATTATGGGAGATTTTTTTCCGAAATTTGTTCCTATTGTGTTTTCAAAATTTGTAATTCTGACATAAAATGGATACGAATTTCATTATATCAAGCAGCGAGTCAGAATTCGAAGGATTTTCTACTGAAGACCTTCATAAATCTAACTCTATGACTGAAAAAAAAAAGCATCTTTATATAAGAGTGAAGTTGTGTGTCTGTCTCCTACGATTTAGATTCGTAACTACTCCCACATTTTGCGGTGCAGTTTAACCAAAAGCGGGTATCTTATAGTCGTGATTTATATCGAGCCCTTCTGGGTATTGGCGCGCGTCTACGATGAGTCTACGATTTTAAAAAAATTTACCATCATATTTTTCCATTTTAATGCATTTTTTCGCTTTTATATAAGGGAAGTAACTCTCTAAAAATATCTACGATGTGTCAACGATTTAAAAAAAAATTTACCTTAATTTTTTTTCAATTTTTAATGCATTTTTTTGCTATTTTTTGGCTATAACTCTCTAAAAATGCTTATATAGTTATTTCCCTTACAACCGAGCAACGCCGGGCGATACTGCTAGTTGATATATATATATGACACTAAGTGAACATACCCATACAGTCCAATTAGCTAGGACATTCATCACATTCTACATAACGTTGGCACCAATAAGTGAAAAGGTTTAATCTGAACTAAATCTTCTACACAAACATAGAACTTGACAGTTTCTTTTAACCTGAACTCACTTCATAAGGTATTTAATATTTGACTCCTCCTCATTGAAATTTCCATTTTATTTTGTGATTCTTTTTCTTTATCTGAAGAGATTGAAGAAAAACATTAAAACATCTTTTTATTTAAACGGAATAGGTTTCTTCCAGTAACATCGCAGGATAGGAACAGACGTTCGAAATTATGAAAATCTGAATCTGCTCTACCACTCGATTTTGTGGGTCAGAGACCATAGTTCGTGGCATAGAAGATTTTGGTATATAATCGAGTCAGTCCTAGTTCTAACGATACTCACCTCACAAGTAGAAGGCAATCAGTGTTACAGGACAGCTGCTTTTGAACCAGGTTACTCCTTAAGTGAGTAACATAAGAGTATGCTGTTATGGTTTGTAGTTTCATGAAGGAATAAAATAAAAGGAGTGTGTTAAATCACCATTTAAAGAAGAAATACTTAACGTTTTCAAAAGACCAACATCAGTCTCCACTCAAACAATACAGGGCAGTTTAACATACGTATCCGCTTATACGTCCATGAAGTATCCGTTTATTATTATGTTGATTAAATTGATGGATTGCTGAATGTCTTGCCATGAAAACTATACCGTGAATTAGGACATTATGTAATATCTACTGACAACGATGGGGATTGGGCTGCTTAATGTGTTAACCTTGGGGATAATACATACTTAGGTTTCTTAACCACGGGGATAATGCACTGAATTATATCGCCGTATATAAAAGAACTCGTCTATTGACCGATACTTACTCTTGATGTATAGAATCAATATCGAGATATGAGTTGCATAGCATTTGCTCTGATCTGTAAGAGTGAAACATGTAACTTGATGCAATAATGAAGACATTCGTCAGATTTCTAACAGAAAATCAAAATAAAGAAAACTGAAAAACCACTTAGTTGTTGTTGTTGTTTATATTTTATTGTTATTGTAAGTTTATATTATAATAATTCTTTATCGTGTAGAAATTAACAAGTGTTATAATATTAGTGTTTAAAAAGGAAAACGAATAGATTTTAAAATATATATAGTATATATATATATATATATATATATATATATATATATATATATATTATATATATATATATAAGTAGAATACATGCAATCACCTGCGTGTGTGTATATATATGTGTATAAGTGATAGCATTATACATACATTTATATATACATATATACAAATATGTACATAATTATATATGTATGCATGCATGTATGCATGTGTATGTAAGTATTCGTATCTATACATGTGTATGTGTGTGTACGTTTATGAACATTATTATCTGTTTATATATAAAATATATTTCTATAATATAATTAATATAATTATTGACAACATAATAGTGAATATTTTAAGGCAGTCGTTTCGCAAACACGTGTCATATGTTTGCTAAGTGAACAGATATTTTCAGTTCATTTGTATAAGAAATATTTTCAACTATTTTTTTTATATCATGCAAATATTTTCAACTAGTTTGTGTAACAACCAAATATCTTCATGACAATGACAATATCAGTGTATACAAATATCTTCAAATGAGATAAATCAGATTTCCTCAGGGAATTTATATAAATGATTTGCTTTCAATCAATCATTATCTACCATTTTCAACCGATTAATTTGCTACATAGGCAGTCAATTTTCAATAACATCACTCAGTCACTTTTTATCAACAAAAAAAAACCTTCAGCAATTTTGTGTCGCTTGAGACTTCTTCTGCTGTAATAATCCAGAGATCTTGTTTTACAGCTTTACTCTCAAAATCATGATCCTTAAATTCCTGAATCGTGATTTGTTAACAAGAAATAGTTCAAGTGTAATCTTTAAAGTATTGTTAGTGTTTACACGAAACCTATTGAGAACTAACATAGGATTGAATATGCATTAGTTTTTCTTTCAAAATTAAGTATGGATGCAAACACAGAAACCTCATAAAAGAATCGATAGTAAGCATTAGGAGAGGAGCCGAACTTGTGTCTGCTAATTGACAATTTGATGCATTCATTCTTTCGTAAATGTTTATATATTTTTTAAAAAGTATTATTTTTTGCTCATACTAAAGATTTCTAAAATAAGACTACAGATAAGCCTACTACTTGCCGAAAATAAGACTACAGATAAGCCGACAATACTTTTAGTTAACAAAAGAAAAATTGTGAATATGTAATCATCTAATTTGTTTGTCCCTCTACAGTAATTACAGTACTGTTCAAGGAACAACAATGAACCTGACGATACACAAAATTCAGGAACACCTACATAAAATAAGGAAATAAATCGTTTCATCAATTCACACATTATAGCTTGTAGTAAGTCGAATAAATATGTTTTAATAAGAGATTGCATAGAAGGAAAAAGGGTGGAAGGAAGCATTTTCTCTAGAATCACAACTTCTATTTCTTAATATGCAATTTGAGGAAAAAGATAACTGTTCATTAAAGTACTAAATTCATAAAATGATATCATTCTTCTTTCATTATTTGATCAGTGTAAAAATATAATACGTTTAGCCATTGTTCTACGAAGTCAATTATTTCTACTATAGGTACTATAGGTGTGAAATTTTATGGGAGAGGGTCAGCCAATTATATCGCCTCCAGAGTTCAACTGGTACTTATTTTATCGGCCTCGAAAGGATAAGAGGTAAAATCGACGTCTGAGGAATTTGAACTGCAGAACGGATGAAATGTTACCAGGCATTTTTGTACGGCGTGTTAACAATTATGCCTGCTTGCCGCCGTATACGACAGGCTTCTTTATGTATGTATATATGTATGTGTGTTTGTCCCCCCACCACCACCAACATCGCTTAACAACCGATGCTGGTGTGTTTACGTCCCCGTAACTTAGCGGTTCGGCAAAAAGAGACCGATAGTATAAGTACTAGGCTTACAAAGAATAAGTCCTGGGGTCGATTCGCTCGACTAAAGGCGGTGCTCCAGCATGGCCACAGTCAAATGACTTGAAACAAGTAAAAGAATACATCCTTTAAATAGTCTTTTATTATTATTATTATTATTATTATTATTATTATTATTATTGATCTGCATCAGTATAAAAGAGAAAGTGATATTAAAAGTGATATTAAAAATGCCTATTGTTTAAGGTTTGTTTGTAGTTTGAAGTAATACAATTAATCCATTCTAAAATTCTAGGAATCTTCAGATCATGATTTTGTTAAATATAGTATTGAGTAATATTGGCATTTCCGAAGATCTGTCATTTGCCATTACTACAAACATAGCGATAATGTATTTATACGTGTATATGTAAAATGGTACGTGTGTTGAGCTTGTTTTATATATAATAATATGTTATATATATATTATATATATATATATATATATATATATATATTCATACATACATATATATACATATACATACACTCACGGGAGAAGGAAACGGATTAAAATAAAATATATAAACAAGATGGCATTGGTTATCTGTATCTGTATATGTGCATATATATATACATACATACGTACATATACATATGCATACACTCACGGAAGAAGGAAACGGAGAAAAATAAAGTACATAAACAAGTTACCATTGCTTATCTGTATGTGTATATGTGCACATACATACATACATACATACATACATACATACATATACATATGTATATGTATATATATATATATTATATATATATATATATATATATATATATATACATATATATTGCTACACATGTCCATACATATCCATGCACACAACCACATGTATATATGAGTGTGTATGTGTGTGTGTGTGAGAGAGTTTATAAACATACATACATATATATACATATATATACATACATGCAAACATGCTTGCACTATACACATACGCATACACAGAATTCTATCGAGTAAATATAAAAAAATATTGTTAGGAGAGGCAGACATTCCAAATGCGTTACTGTCAGGGGCTGATTATTGTATAATACCTATGTAAGGGACGATTTATTAATGTAAAGGGATCATTCGTTGTATAAGATAATTTGGTTAATATTATTGTGTCGCTAAGGGCAAGTGTTAGTTGCGATTATTTAAGCAGTAATGTTGTTGTTGTTGTTGTTGGTGGTGGTGGTGGTCGTCGTCGTCGTCGTGGTAATGGTACTCCTGCTGTTCCTACAAGTGCTACGGCTGCTACTGTTGCTACTGCTTTTGTTTATGCTGTTGTTATGCGAATGTTGTTGCTCTTCTATCTGCTGTATCTTATTCAAGTTACTATTGTTGCTATTGTCGTCGAGGTGGGGGAAGAGTCTGCACTTTTTCTTAACTCCCTTTTTTGCTCTTTTGTTTTTCACTCAACCTCTCTTTCACTCTCTCTCTCTCTTTCTCCCTTTTTCTCATTCTTTCTCCCCATCACTCACCACTTCCCTCCTCTTTCTTCTTTTTCTTTTTCTTCTACCCTTCTTCCTCTCTCTACTCCGTCTCTCCAACTTCACTTCGTCTTATTGGTTCACACATTGTGTAAAAATTATATTCCCTTCACCGTAAGAAATTATTCTGTGCAATCTTGAAATAGAATCACTGCTTCGTCACTTTAACCATTAGAGTTCGAATCTCCATCGGTTTCATCACGACCAGAGTACCGCTAATGGGTACGCGGTCATCATATTCATCTGAAAGTAAAAATGAGAAACATTGAAGATTCGAAACGTCAAACAATAAAATTAAAAAGAAAAATATAAAAACAATCCAAACACGGGGACTTATATTTAAATGATCCCAGTATGGAAAAAAGCATTAGTGTTCGTATAAATGCTATGTTATTCTGAAAATCTAAAATGTTTCTGGAAATCTTACGTGTTCTTCTTGAAATTCTAGAAATCTTACGTTATTTTCAAAATCTTGCATGGTTTTCTGGAAACCTTACAGGTTTTTCAGAAAATCTAACGTTTCTAGATATCTAACATACCTCTGGAAATCTTACGCTTTTCTGGAAATCTTACACGTTTTCCAAGATAACTTACATATTTCTCGAAATCTTGCATATTTTTTCCAGAAATCTTACATGTTTTTCTGAAAATCTTACATATTTTTCGAACTCTTATGTTTTTCTGGAAATCTTGCATGTTATGCTAGAAACCTTACATCTTTCTGGAAATCATATATTTCTTGAAATGTTAAATAATTATTCTAAAGATATTACGTTTTTCTGGAAGTCTTACAAGAATTTCTGGAAATCTTAAATATTATTCTGGAAATCTTACATATATTTCTAAAAATTTACATATTTCTCGAAATACTATGTTTTTTCTGGAAATCTTACATATTATTCTAGAAAGTTTACATCTTTCAGGAAATCTAACATATCTCTTAAAATCTTAAATATGATTCTGATAATCTTACTTTTTACTGGATGTCTTACATACTTCTCAAAATCTTATGTTATTCTAGAAATATTACATATTTCTGGAAATTTTACATGTCACTATCCTAGAGGATTGTTATTTTTATCAAGCTTAAAACGACAAAACGTAACTCTTTTATGATCTTTCATTATAGCCATCTACCCAATGCCCTGCTCTGTTTTTTCGTTGTCTAGATAACCATGACCCTTCCTTTATTACCATAATTTCTTTACCATTGTTCCACTTTAATAGTTACTTTTCCTTACGCTTTACCGTTAATTTTCTTTACTCTTTTAACATTCACCTTCCCTTCTATGTCTATACAATATCCTCCGTTGGGTCCCTAGAGTAAGCACTTTCTGAATCAGCAGAAACAATAAAACATCAAAGAGGAAACTATAAGAAAAAAATATATCTCTCACCTCCAGTGTTGTCAACGTTTGTTGATTTCCATTTCAGACGATTAATTTCCTCAAGTTTCATGTTAGCTCCAAGAGTCATTTCTCTGATTCTGACAATAGTGAAATCCATCAAGATGTCCTACAATCACAAATATTAAATTATAGACATAATAATAATAATAATAAAATAATAATAATAATAATAATAATAATAACAATCACGAGAGACGAAAGAAGCTTCATCTCTCTCTATATAAACGGCAGTTTGTCTATGCGTGTTTCTGTGTGTCTGTTTGCTTGTACCCTCACCCTGACCACGGCTTTCAACCGATTCTGATGAAACTTGACACACACATAGCCCAATGTCATAATTCAAAACTAACGCAGCGAAAATTTTGAAAAGTTCCCCCAGTTCTGAAAAAAATCGATAAATTCGACATGGGGTCGAGAATCAGAAACACAAACCACAAACTGTCTAGGGGACGCGACTCCACCTTTTTAACTCTCAAAAAAATTTACCATAATTTTTTCCCATTTTTTTGCTATTTTTTGGCTATAACTCTCTAAAAATGCTTTATAGTTATTTCCCTTACAAACCTGAGCAACGCCGGGTGATACTGCTAGTTCTATCATAAAAGAAAGCAAAAAATTTGCTATTGATCTCGTGCAGGATACCCAAACTGAACAACCCGAGGGAAGTACAGCATCTATTGTTGCAAAGAAGGTGAAAATGATGGCAATGAAAAAAGCGCACGAGCAATTGGCTGATAGGTGGGAGGAGAAACCTCTGCACGGCAAATATGTGACCCGCAGCAAACAAGCTCATGTTGACCAGAAGCAAACCCATCAGTGACTACGGAGCTCAGGGCTAAAAGCAGAGAGCGAAGGTTTCATCCTGGCTGCTCAAGATCAAAGCCTATTAACCCGGAACTACCAGGCCAATGTGATGAAAAATGGAGCAGACCCAAAATGCCGATTCTGCAACGACATGATTGAAACAGTGGACCACCTAATCTCTGGATGTAAAGTCTTAGCACCAGTGGAGTATAAATTAAGACATGACAGAGTTGGCCAATATCTCCACTGGCTAATAAGTCGGCATTACAATATCAAAACTGCCGACAAGTGGTATAATCACCACCCTGAGGCTGTAACTGAAGGAGAAAATGTAACCATTCTGTGGGACTTTCCAGTACATACAGACCGAACCATCAAGGCCAATAAACCAGATATTGTTGTGAAAGACCAAAACAATAAAGTTTGCTTATTGATCGACATGAGCATCCCCTGTGATCATAATATCTCAGCGAAAGAGTTTGACAAGCTCAGAAAGTATAAAGACCTACTCATTGAAATTGAGAAAATGTGGCATCTCAAGGCGGTTACAATACCAGTGATCATAGGAGCACTAGGAATGATCAAGAAGGGAACCGAAAATTATATGAGAATGATCCCTGGCTTACCATCCCTGCAAGAAGTGCAAAAGATTGTCTTAACTGGTACATCACACGTATTGAGAAGAGCATTGTCGATGTGAGAACTGTTGCTGCTCATGTATTTTAATTTAACTTAAAAAAAAAAAATGAAAAAAAAAAAAAATGAACGAACTACTGAGTTTGGTTTAATGGCCTACCAATGTATACTATGAGTTTCTTTGCCCTAGGAGTCGGGAAGACACTCGGCAAGAAATGGAAGCAAATTTGAAAGAAGAAAAGAAAAAAAAAAAATAATAATAATAATAGTAATAATAATAATTCCAGAATGTGGAATCTAAAAACAGAAACAATTCCTATCATAGTAGGTGCATTAGGCATGATAAAAAAATATTCAGAAAAATACATAACAAAAACACCAGGACTTACAAACACATATAACATACAGAAAATTGCACTACTTGGCACTGCACACATCCTACGCAGAACACTTTCCATACAATAACCATCAGAGCATCACAACAAATCACAGCACATACCTAAGGCACACTGAGCTGCGTTCGGTAGTGAAGTGAAAGCACGGTATAAAAATAAAACTACTGAATAATAATAAGAAGAAGAAGATGTAAGAAGGAAAATTCAGAGCTCCGAAATCTATCCACAAACATCGAAAACAAGGACATCCTATGGAGCCAAAGTTTTACTAACAAAGAATTGGACTGTATCCGAGTAAGTAATACTAATTGAAATTTATTACTATTTTCGAAACGAAATGATGTATTTTGACTCGATATCATCTCCGCCTCTAACGCAACACATGTAAACATGCGTGGAACATCACGATCATCTCCGACCCCAAACACCATGTACAAAGGAACTA
Organism: Octopus sinensis; assembly: GCF_006345805.1. Lineage (NCBI taxonomy): Eukaryota > Metazoa > Mollusca > Cephalopoda > Octopoda > Octopodidae > Octopus > Octopus sinensis. The sequence continues at coordinate 39,117,307 of NC_043003.1, read as the reverse complement.
CGGAGAAATTAAATGCCACGATACTATTCAACCCAAGAATAACAATCGAGTGGTACGTACATTAAACTTACAACAAAAAATGTACGAAAAACTACACGTGCGAAATAATGTGACAACAGAAATAAACGGACCGGTACCCTACGAAAATGACGACCGTCAAAATAATGGGCCGGACGTTGTACCTCATGTCCCGCATATAAAACCCAAAAGACGTAAATGGACACGTGAGGAATACATTTCTATCTTACACGCATACTTCACAGCAGTACTCTACCCAAAAAATGAAAATACAACAACACATACATATAAAATATGGAAGGAAAATAATAGAGATATAGACTTGGATACAGCAATGAACCCTAATAAATTAGCTAACGTACGAAGATACATTCTCAACACAAAAAATATCAGAAATAGAAATAGAACACCTAAAAGAAAACATACACCAGGAAAATGTAGATAGAAGCCACACAACAATGCCCAATAATATAAACACTGAAACTGTAAAACACGAAGACAAACGCAACATTCCCAACAAACACGATGTAAACAACGAAAGGGAGCCTAATGATTATGATAATATAAAAAATAAAATAATCAAAGAACTGAAAACCACAGAGCTCAAAATGGACCACCGACCATACCTCCCAAGAATAAAAATAAACAAAATAACAACACCTATTATAAACAGCATAAACCTAGCCGTCACTGAACTGATAGCCACTGAAGCAAAAAAAAGTGATATCACTGAGCTAAATAACCTAATATACGCAGCAGCCACTGCAGCCACAAAAGAAGCTGGATACTCACCCAAACCCGCCCAAACAGGAGTACCACCACCCAAACAAACCCTGTGGATAAATAACATCCAAAACAGAATTTAAAAAATTAGAAAAGACCTGTCGATTCTTAATGAAATCAGCAAACAATCAACGCTACTGAGCAACAAAAAGAGAACAAAAATGCTCCGCAAATATAACATCACAGAAAAGATTTGCCTGAGATAAAGAAAAGCTGAAGCAAGATATCCTTGCCAAAGCACAAAGGATCCGCCGGTACGAGAAACGCCAACGCTTCTTTGAACAAACAAAAAGTTCAACTCCAACCCCAAAAAGTTCTACCAAGAACTGGGCAAAAATAAAATAGAAGTCACTGCAGCACCAACGGCAGAAGAATTGGAAGAATTCTGGAAAGAAATATGGTCGGCGAACGAACCCCAAAAAAAAGGAGTATGAAAATAACAAACTCGGCATCTGAACAACTTTGGACCCCCATAACAACTGAAGAGGTCACCCAGGCACTGCAAAAACTAAGCAACTGGAAGGCACCTGGGCATGACAAGATCCCCAACTTCTGGTTGAAATATCTAACAGGAATGCACACAAAAGCTGGCTGAAAACTTTAACAGCATACTAGCAGAGCCAGAGACAATGCCTGAATGGCTCACGAAGGGGAAAACCATCTTAATTCCCAAATCAAATGAAACAACAAAACCAGAAAACTACAGACCAATAACCTGCCTCCCTACTATGTTCAAGGCATTTACTGCAGTGATATCGCAAAGGCTGAACAAGCACCTGGACGAAAACAAACTGTTCCCAGAAGAGCAGAAAGGATGCCGCAAGGGCTCATATGGCTGTAAAGATCAACTAATGATTAATAAAGCCGTAACTGAAGACAGCCACAGAAAGAAGAAAGGCCTCAGTATGGCCTGGATTGACTACAAAAAGGCGTTTGATAGCATCCCCCACACATGGATCCTCGAAACACTAGCCATTAACAAAGTAGCACCAACAATCATAAAATTCATAGAGCACACTATGAATAAATGGCAAACAGTCCTACACCTCCAAACAAAGAGAGGGACTCATGAAAACCAAAGACATCCCCATTAGAAGAGGAATATTCCAGGGAGACACGCTCTCTCCACTCCTTTTCTGCTTGGCACTGTCACCTCTATCTGATATGCTAAATAGAACTGGATGCGGATATAAATGTTACGGCAAAACGATCAGCCACCTTTTATATATGGATGACCTAAAACTATACGCTGCAAATGACAAACAGCTGGAAACACTATTAAAGACAGTTCATGGATTTACCAAAGAAATAGATATGAAATTTGGATTAGAAAAATGCGCCAAAGTAACCATGAAAAGAGGAAAACTAGTTAAGAGTAACAACATCACACTAGATAAAACCAATGAAATAAAAGAATTAGACCAAAGCCAAACTTACAAATACTTAGGAATCCATGAACTAGATAAGACACAACACACACAAATGAAAGAGAAAATAAAAAAAGAATATTATAGACGAGTTAGATCAATACTAAAAACAGAGCTCAATGCTAAAAACAAGATAATAGGTATCAACACTTTAGCTGTCCCAGTTATAAGTTACAGCTACAATATCCTTAACTGGACACGAAATGAACTGTCCAAAATAGATAGGAAAACAAGAAAAATACTGACAGGATCTAGGATGCATCACCCAAAATCTGACATAGAAAGACTATATATACAACGTATAGAAGGTGGTAGAGGCCTTATACAGCTGGAAAACTACTATAAAATAACCACCATAGGACTGCAAAAATACCTACTTCAGAAGGAAGAAAACTGATCCAGATAGCAGCAAAACACGAGCAAAACAAAAAACTGTTCTCAGTATTTAAGGAAGCTGACAAATACAAACAAGAAATCATACCACCTAATAAACACGAAGAAAAGAAGAAGATGATGAAGAAACAACAAAAGCTATAAAACAAATGAAATCCAAACTAAAAATAGAACAGCAACGAACCATGATAAAACGATGGCAAGAAAAGCCCCTTCATGGTAAATACTGCACTAAACTAAACGCAAAAGAAATAGACAAAGAAAAATCCCAGCAATGGTTGAGAAGCTCAGGACTCAAAGCAGAAACAGAGGGATTTTTAATTGCAGCACAAGACCAAAGCCTCCCCACCAGAAATTACCAAAAACATGTAATGAAAAGAAATATTACAAGTAACTGCAGAATATGTGGAGATGGACAAGAAACAATAAATCATATTATCTCTAGCTGCCCAGTCCTGGCTAAGAAGGAATATATTCACAGACATGACAGAGTTGGAACCTACATACATTGGAAGCTATGCCAACATTATGGAATAACAACAGAAAAAAGATGGTATAGGCACACACCAGAAAAGGTCACAGAAAACGAGAAAGCAACCATACTCTGGGATATGCCGATACACACAGATAGAGAAATTAAGGCCAACAGACCAGATATAGTTGTCAGAGATCATGAAGAAAAAAAATGCTTTCTAATTGATGTATCAATACCGGCAGATGACAACGTGTCTCTAAAAGAAATGGAGAAACTCTCAAAATACAAAGACCTGGAAATAGAGGTAACTAGAATGTGGAATCTGAAAACAGAAACAATTCCTATCATAGTAGGTGCATTAGGCATGAAAAAAATATTCAGACAAATACATAACAAAAACACCAGGACTTACAAACACATATAACATACAGAAAATTGCACTACTAGGCACTGCACACATCCTACGCAGAACACTTTCCATACAATAACCATCAGAGCATCACAACAAATCACAGCACATACCCAAGGCACACAGAGCTGTGCTCGGTAGTGAAGTGAAAGCACGCTATAAAAATAAAACTACTGAATAATAATAATAATAATAATAATAATAATAATAATATAATAATAATAATAATAATAATAATAATAATTATCTAGTCCACAGACAAAACATTCTACTTTAGAGTTGAATAAATTTTATTTATTTCTTAGGCGTGAATCTGAAAGGGAATCTGTTGAGTAAAATCATAATGATTGATCCTCATGTATTTTCTTTTACCCAAAGCCAGAAACTTTTCAGCACTCTTTCATATATATATATAGAATATATATATATATATATATATATATATATATATATAATAATATATATGAGTGTGTGAGTGTATGTGTGTGGTGTGAGAGAGAGAGAGAGAGAGAGAGAGAGACATAGATACATATATATATATAATATAATTATATTATTATATATATATAACAAAGGATGCGTGTATGTGTGTGTGTAGTACGTATGCATTTCTACAGTTTTCAACACGATTTTCACCAAACTTTACACACACATTACTTATGGTAATACACTATAATATTTTGCCCAGAGCTACCGCGTAAAGCGAGTAACCGGGAAAAATGGTCTTTTACAATGGTTTTTCTCTAAAAACTTCTGCAGTCTTCAACCGATTCTTCCCTTTCTCTCTCTCTCTCTCTCTCTCTCTCTCTCGCTCTGTTTATTTCTCACCTCTCTCTCTTTTTCTCTCATTCTGTTTCTCTTGCTTACACATATTCTTTCTCACCCTCTGTAATAGTTCCTGTCTTATAGTCTACTAGCAGTATCGCCCGGCGTTGCTCGGGTTTGTAAGGGAAATAACTATATAAGCATTTTTAGAGAGTTATAGCCAAAAAATAGCAAACAAATGCATTAAAAATGAGGAAAAAATTATGGTAAATATTTTTTTAAATCGTTGACTCATCGTAGACATTTTTAGAGAGTTACTTCCCTTATATAATAGCAAAAAAAATGCATTAAAATGGAAAAGAATTATGGTAATTTTTTTTAAATCGTAGACTCATCGTAGACGCGCGCTAATACCCAGATGGGCTCGATATGAATCACGACTATAAGATACTCGGTTTTGGTTAAACTGCACCGCAAAATGTGGGAGTAGTTAGGAATCTAAATCGTAGGAGACAGACACACAACTTCAATTTTATATATAAAGATGTCTGTTTCTTTCCCCCCCCCATCTCTCTCTCTAACTCACTCACTCACACACTAACTTTTGTCTACGAATTGAATTCCGTGTATTTCAATTAGTCGTGCGTAAAAATCCCGGTTTTTGTATCTTCTCCCTGAAAAAATAATGTAGTTATTTTTAATTTTTGTTCACCCAGTATGTTTAAATTCAATTTTGCCACATCTTCCTGAAAACTGACTTGTATATTTCAGTTTTGTCGTGCGTAAATATCTTTGTCTTTGCGGTATTTATATATTCTCCCTACAACATCATTTATTTTAAACTAGCAGTATCGCCGGCGTTGCTCGGGTTTGTAAGGGAAATAACTATATAAGCATTTTTAGAGATGTAAAGTATAATAGCCATCTCAATATGGCTAACCACAGAGGGGGGGTGTTACTGTAGCTTTTTTACGTTCTGAGATTTAATAATAAATTTTTAGAGAGTTACTTCCCTTATATATGCCAAAAAATGCATTAAAAATGGGAAAAATTTATGGTAATTTTTTAAAAATCGTAGACTCATCGTAGACGCGCGCTAATACCCAGAAGGGCTCGATATGAATCACGACTATAAGATACCCGGTTTTGGTTAAACTGCACCGCAAAATGTGGGAGTAGTTAGGAATCTAAATCGTAGGAGACAGACAGCACACAACCTCTCTTTTATATATAAAGATTTTTCGCACTCCGTCTATTTAAATACACTATTTAGATTTCTCCTTTCTATCGAAAAACGTTGTGCATACTGTCGTGCATGCGTACGCATAACCGTTATGGGCCACATACAGCCGATAAACCTTTATTACTAACCAATGAGATTTCAACCATGCCACTGAGCGCTCATGCGTTAGAAAAAGCTATCCTAAAGCAGCTCAAGTTTTTTTTCACTACGGCTTTATACGCTCAAACGGGGTTTGTAAGTTCTGTCTACGAATTTACGTCCTTGTCTCTCTCTCTCTCTTATATATATATATATATATATATATATATTAGCTTAAAAGCCACCCAATAGGGCGGCTTTTAAGCTAGCTCCTGTGGAGGGCTTTTGACACTTCATGCATTTAGTACATATTAAATTTTATTAAAGTTGACCAATATATATGATTTTAATTGCCTGGATGACTGAAGAGATGCTGGTGCAGGTTTCTGCCCCGACATCCGAAACTCGGAGTTTTATCATGGCAACCGAATAATTGTCACATATTATATTACAAATAAATTCCTCTAATTACATAATATCGAGGTCTCTTTCATTTTTTTGTTGTCTTGCCATTACTATTAATATATATATATATGTGTGTGTGTGTGTGTGTATGTGTGTGTGTGTGTGTGTTATATATGACATATTCCTGAAGTGTTTCTTTCTAGATCAAATTGTGATTATTTTCCCCCTTTTTTATTGTGATTTTATTAGTGTTCATTGCTGTAAAGATAGAACGATAATGCTTACAATCAATATTCAGATTTCTAACAATTCTCACAAATTCTTAACCAACAAAGGCTTCTCTACCGCAGTTACCTCTTAAATGAAATTTTACCAACGCAAAAAAGAAACTATACATTGGATAATAATGTCTTTTGATAGCAATCAATATATTTGGATAAAATTTGTGACGGTCACTATTAGAATCTTGTTGGATTGCAGAGTCACAGTTGACCTGAAGGATTAACGATGTAAATTGTTGGAGTTTAGAATTAAGCTACCATCATAGGAGGGTTCGTCAAAATAGAGGAAATCATATATAACATAACATATGACCAAGTAAATCTGAAATAAAAACAAGAATTAGAAATAGAGGAATAGAGAGGTTTGAACCCTGCTACTGTTTGTTAGTTAACTGAGATACAACCTACCTGTATATTGACGGTAACCTCTCTGTTCACTTCGTGCTTTTCATAAATGTGTTCTAGACGAATGAGAATATTGTTCTGGTCGTATTCCTCAAGGGTCAGCAAATGGATCTGTGGTGGCAGGGGTTCTTTCATAGCAGACATCTGAATACGGATAAGGGAAAAAGAAAGAAGGAAAATAGAATAAAGCAACTGAAAAATTATTATGAATTCCTCAGACTATTTTTCAATGAAGCGAGGAGGAAGTTGATGTGACGTTCGTGACTTATACTCATATGTGCGTAAAAATAATCTTTTTTCTTATATTGATGCAGTTGAGAGTAGATGAGTACTGGATAACCATCTCAGAGGAGACGTTTTGTGTCCAACCACCAGCATTGCGCTGAGTCCATGATCAAGATACTTAACTGTCTATAATCCATTTATCCTAGGTACAAAAGCGTATTGTAGCTCACTAAACAATGTCTGTGATCAAGACATTTATCAAACTTAACCATCAACAGTCCAATCTAGCTAAATTAGTTATAAGCAGGTACCATAGTGGCATATAGTATACTGCACTATGTGCATGACAAACACGGTTAGTAATCAACAACATAATTATCTTTCTGCATAGTGAGATCTTGTTCACTGTGGTGTGGCCAAGATACATAATACTCAACAACACAGCCTACCTAGCCGCATGTAGACACCACAGAACCACATCATGGAACAATTCACCAATCTCTCCCCCACAAGCATACAAGTGTTGATACACACACATGCATGGATTTATTCAATTTGACGTACAGATTTTTTAATTAATTTTTTTTGACTGAGCACTTTGACACTTCGGATACTGGTAGAATGTCATGTAGAACAGGGTTGACTCTTTAACTTTTTTGACAAAATTTTGTATTTTAGGAGTTATTTCGTGTTAAAATTGTCGTATTTGGGTAATTTTAACCAATAAATGACGTGTATTCAGCTGAAGCAAATTACTGCTGCTGTTTGCGAACAACTTCTGGACCCATTGACAAAACGATGAGTCTTCGACAACAGAAAAATTTAAACTGAAAATCTCTCCTAACAAAACCCTTCTTTAATAACCAGAGATGTTTTCTTTGGCCAACATACATGAGAATGTGCCTATCTATCTATCTATCTATCTATCTATCTATCTATCTATCTATCTATCTATCTATCTATCTATCTATCTGTCTGTCTGTCTGTCTGTCTGTCTGTCTGTCTGTCTGTCTATCTATCTATCTATCTATCTATCTATCTATCAATATATATATATACACACACGCACACACACACACACACATACACACACACACACATTAATAATAGGCAGAAGTTACAGAGTGACAAATGCCAAATTCGGGTTTGATAAGTGCCAATACACGAAACTTTCAGCTTTTGACTCTCTGACTTTTGCCGATGATATATATACATACATATATGTGTAAACAAATTTCATCACACAATCGAACCAATGAAAGAGCCTCCACTGGTCGCTCGACACGCTAGAAATAGCAGCCAAAGTATCCCCTACCTAAATCATACTCCCATTGTAATGTAATGTCCAAGATTATCCCTAAAAAGACGGTTTGCTCAAGGCTGGGATGCCTTTGGTGATAAGTTTGCTGTACCAGGGTTGATTTGAGGCTAAATAACAACAAAATTATTACTGAGACAGACCAACGACGGAGCCTGTATGTAGTTGCATGACCTACTAGAAAAAGTAGCCAAACTTTTTTATATACAGAATAGAAAAACCTCTATCTTGTGATGTACAGAGTCCATTATATCTGGGAAGAAAGAGGCAATGGTCACAGTTGAGACGTCTTTGATCATATCTGTTCAGTCAGATCCAACTCGGAACTAAACAACAGGTGACGAAGGGAACAAGACGAGGCAACGAGAGAGCCCTTATCTGGTCGCTCGAGTTGCTAGAAAGAGCAACCAAATCTTCCTGACGAAAAGAAAAATGAAATTTCCGTCTTCAAGAAAAAAAAAATCAAGTTTATATTATTTTATAATGTTCGCTTAGGAATTCATTACTTCTAGAAAAGAATAAGACAAAATGGTCATGGCTGGAACGCCTTTCCTCACAGATCGATTACAATCAGAGCTATCCTGTGGTTAAAACAATATTTTTTACTGAATGGTGTGTGTGTGTAGATATAGATAGATAGATAGATAGATAGATACATACATACATACATACATACATACATACATACATACATACATACATATTAAAGAAGGGTTTTGTTAGGGGAGATTTTCAGTTTAAATTTTTCTGTTGTCGAAGACTCATCGTTTTGTCAATGGACCGGAAAGTTGTTCGCAAATAGTAGCAGTAAATTTTCTTCACCTGAATACACATCATTGATTGGCTAAAATTACCCAAATACGACAACTTTAACACGAAATAACTCCTAAAATACAAAATTTATTAAAAAAGTTAAGAGTCAACTCTGTTCTACATGACACATTTTACCAGCATCCGAAGTTTCAAAGTGTTCAGTTTTAAAAAATTAATTAAAAAATCTGTACTAGTATACAGATGCACATACATATACATGCAAACATACGCACACACATATACAAACACACATTCCGGTATATTTGTGAGAGAACATACTGGCAAGCTAAGCCATTCGTATTGTTTCTCGTCGAAAAAACATTGGACTAAAGAGAGAAAAGAATGACCGAACATTAAGCATTATATGAAGCGAGACACTTCTACATGAAAGCATGTTTTCTTTCTTTTTTTTCTTTTTCTTCATAAAGCTTTAGAAGTTTAGCAATCGAGAGAAGAGAAAGTTCTTAAAGTCTACATCCTGTTTTAAAGAAGGCATTAAAGAAGTAAAAAAGAATCAAATTAAAAAGAGAAGAAACAGTTGAGATTAAATTACACTAAAGAATTTCTGCAGAGATAAAGTGATGAATGTATAAACTTCGTAAAGTTGATAAATTCGTGAGCATTGGCGAGAGAGATAGGTGTGTGTGTGTGTGGGGGGGGAAGATAGTGGGAAACGAGAGAAGAAAGAGACGATAGGTTTTACACAATCCTGAACGACTTAGGGTTAAAAAACCGCTATGCATGTACAGAATCAAGGAGAATATCTACGTGGTTGTTCAATCTGCCAGAAAAAGTAGCCAAATATCCTTTAAATTGTACATTAAAAACGTACACGTTAAACCTCATTTAGTTACAAATATAAAATGGATGGTCACAGCTGGAACGCTTTGATCCAACAGATTTAAACAACTTCGTGAAATAAGATGATCAAAGAGCAAATAGGCGTGGCTATGTGATTAAGAAGTTCACTTCTCAACCATGAAGTCTTGGGTTCAGTCCCGCTATGTAGCATCTTGCGCAAGTGTCTTCTCCTATAGCCTCGGACCGACCAAAGCCATGTGGATTTGGTCGACGAAAACTCTGTGTGTGTTTGTTTGTCTCCTGATCACTGCTTGATAGCCAGTGTTGGTGTGTTTACGTCCCCGTAACTTAGCGGTTCGGCAAAGCAGACCGATAGAATAAGTACTAGGCTTAAGAAATAAGACCTGGGGTCGAGAAGGAAACCCTTGAAGGCGGTACTCCAGTATGGCTGCAGTCAAATTACTGAACCAAATAAAAGAATAAAAGAATGTGTATGTGTGTATGTCCCCCAACACAGCTTGACAACCGGAGTTGGCTTGTTTCCGTCCACATAAATTAGCGGCTCGATAGAGACCGATAGGATAAGTGCCAGTTTTTTAAAAATAAGTACTGGAGTTGATTTGTTCGACTAAATCCTGCAAGGCGGAGTCTCAGCATGGCCGCAGTTCAAAGACTGAAGCAAGTAAAAGATAAAAATACAAAAAACAAAATATGAGATCGGCGAGAAAGAGAGCGTGGGAGACAAAAAACAAAAAAGGAGATTCTGAAAATAGTCGCTTCTTGTAAGATACTAAGAACACGTCATCAAAGAAATGATAAGAAAGCTGCGAAGAAAGAAAAAGATATGACTAGACGAAAAAATTAGTGAGAGGTTAACAGCGTAGTGAACAGCTTGAAACTGAAGGAGCCAACGTGCGTTCTTCTTATGTGACCGATTGACCTTCTAGAAATAGCATGTCAAACCTCAATTAAATCATGCTCAGTCGTCTTAGAAAATGAAAAAAATTGGATGAGTTCGATTCTCGGCGACGCGTTGTGTCCTTGAGCAAAACACTTTATTTCACTTTGCTCCCGTCCACTCAGCTGGCAAAAATGAGTAGTACTTGTATTTCAAAGAGCCAGCCTTGTCGTATCCTGTTTCACGCTGAATCTCTCTCAGAACTACTTCAAGAGTACGCGTGTCTGTGGAGTGCTCACCCACTTGTACGTTAATTTCATGAGCTGGCTGTTCTGTTGATCGGATCAACTGGAACTCTCGCCGTGGTAACCGAGGGAGTGCCAATAATTATTGCCTATAGTAGAAAGGATCATAATCCTAGAATTTTATTTTTTGATGCACGGGGGCTGCTAGTTGATTCCATCAACCTCTATGCTCGACTGGTACTTACTCTATCGACACCGAAAGGATGAAAGGATAAAAGTCAGCCACAACAGAATTTGAACTCAGAAAGTAAATACGGATGAAATGCCGGTAAGCATTTTGTCCGGGATACTCAGAATTCTGTCAGTTTGCCGCCTTCATACGCTAATAATAACCTTTTCTACTCTAGGCACAAGGCCTGAAATTTTGGGGAGTGGATAGTCAATTACATCGACTCCGGTGTGTAACTAGTACTTATTTTACCGATCTCGAAAAAGATAAATCGACCTCGACGGAATTTGAACTCAGAACGTGAGGACAGACGAAATGCCGCTAGGCATTTAACCCGGAGTGCTAAGGATTTTGCTAGCTTGCCGCATTTAGAGCTAATAATGATAATAATAATAATCTTTTCTACCTAAGGCACAAGGCCTGAAATTTTAGGTAAGCGAGATAGTCGATTAAATCGACTCCAGTGTTTCACTAGTACTTATTTTATCGACCCCGAAAAGACGCAAGGCAAAGTCGATCCCGGCGGAATTTGAACTCAGAACGTAAAGATGGACGAAATACCGCTACGCATTTTTTACCCGGTGCTGTAACGATTCTGCAAGTTTGCCACCTTTGTGAGCTAATAATAATAATAATAATAATAATAATAATAATAATAATAACAATAATCCTTTCTGCTGGAAGCAAAAGGCTTCAAATTTGGGGGAAGGGATTAAGTCGATTCCATTAACCCCAGTACGCAGCTGGTACATAATTTATCGACCCCGAAAGGATGAAAGAAAAAGTCGACATCGACGGAATTTGAAATCAGAAGGTAACGACAGACAAAATACCTATTTCTTTACTACCCACAAGGGGCTAAACACAGAGGGGACAAATAAGGACAAACAAACGGATTAAGTCGATTATATCGACCCCCAGTGCGTAACTGGTACTTATTTAATTGACCCCGAAAGGATGAAAGGCAAAGTCAACCTCGGCAGAATTTGCACTCAGAACGTAACAGCAGACGAAATACTGCTAAGCATTTCGCCCGGCGTGCTAATAATTTTGCCAGCTCGCCGCCTTACTACCACTACTGATAACTCTTTCTACTATAGGCACAAGGCCTAATATTTTCGGGGAGGGGACTAGTCGATTACATCGATCCCAGTGTGTAACTGGTACTTTATTTATCGACCTCCGAAAGGATGAAAGGCAAAGTCGACCCCGACGGCATTTGAACTCAGAACGTGATGACAGACGAAATACTGCCAAGCATTTCGCCCGGCGTGCTAACGATCCTGCCAGTTCGCCGCCTTACTACTACTACTACTACTACTACTACTACTACTACTGGTTCATTTGCCATCCTCCTGGCAAAATAATAATAATAATAATAATAATAATAATAATGATAATGATAATGATAATAATGATAATGATAATAATAATAATAATGATAATAATAATAATAATAATCATAATAGTGTTCTTGAGCAAAGCACTTTATTTCACGTTGCTCCAGTTCACTCAGCTGTAGAAATGAGTTGCCACGTCACTGGTGCCAAGCTGTATCGACCTTTGTCTTTCCCTTGGATAACACTGGTGGCGTGGGGAGGGGAGGCTGGTATGCATGGGCGACTGCTGGTCTTCTATAAACAACCTTGCCCGGACTTGTGTCTAGGAGGGTAACTTTCTAGGTGCAATCCCATGGTCATTCATGACCGAAGGGGGTCTTTAATAATAATGATAATAATAATAGTAATATTTTATATTGTGTCATGGTACACTAAAGTTTGTCGGCAATGTAAAAGAAAGAAAGCGGCAGTAGTCAATTAAAGGAAAACAGCAATGACACTAATGGAACTTTACATGCCAGGAATGAAAATTACAAATATGTATTTTTTTTTTTATTTTGAAAATTTAATTATAAAAAATTACGAAGTTCTGAACCATTAAGGATAATTTTTTTGTTATTTAGCAAATCATATTCATTACAGGAATACACATTTTTTTTTATTTACATATGTTCCTATATTTACAAATAGATACCAGCAAGGGGCTAAATTTAGGGTTTAGTGTTACATTTAGGATTAGAGTTAGTTTTAAGGTTAGCGTTAGAGTTTAGGGTTTAGAGCTAGTACAGCGCATCACAAAATTTCGTAGTATTGTTGTTTTTCTTTTATTGTTATTCATTAAATAATGGTTTCAAATTTTAGCACAAGACCATCAATTTCACTGGAGCGGGTCAGTTGATTAAATCGACCCTAGTGTTCAACTGTACTTATTTTATCGACCCCGCAAGGATGAGAGGCAAAGTCGACCCCGATGCCATTTGAACGTAAAGTCGGAAGAAATGCCCCTAAGCATTTTCCCGGCGCGGTAACGATTCTGCCAGCCCTCCGCCTAGTCTTTCATTAAATATTGTCAATTATAACGGTTTTATATGTTTTATATTAATTTCTCAAAAAATGTTGTTGCTTTTGTCGCAGACGCATTTCGAAATTGGGAAAAAATGGTCAAGGCACTTTCCATTACATTGCAATAGTGTTATCAGAATAGATTAATCTCATTGACTAAAATTACAAAGTTTCAATCTTTAAAGGTTCGTTAAATTTTTCATTATTAATTTCTCGAAAATATGGTTGTGATTTTTGTAATTGGCATGCAAAACTACATCTGGTATAGAGATTTTCAATAATATCAGTCACTGTGCGCCAAACGATAAAGATCCTCAACAAGCTAACGAAATAAATAAAAGAGAATGAAAGACAAGAAAAAAAAAGATGAAAGACTAAATAAATAAAAAAATAAAACTATACTGAAACGAATACAGAACGAAAATAAAATAAAGAGAACGCGAGAAAAAGTAGAAAAAAGGGAGAGAAAGAAAGAAAGAAAAAAATAATGAAACTAAGAAAATAGCAGAAGAAATAAATGCAAGTGAGATTGAATTAGAACATGAAGCGACACCTAGTTGTGACCTGCCTGCATTTCAGGTCATGACATTCTTTGGTAAAGGATAATAGTTTGGCTGTTCTGGTTGTGGTGGTGAGGGTGAGAAGGAAATCACGTTCCAAACACGAACGAAATGGGGAAAATTAAAAGCAGAAGTTGACGTTTACTAACGTTGTATTTTTCTTTTCCTTTTATACTTTATCAGCAGAGCTTGTTTACATAACTAGGACCTCTCTCTCTATATATATATATATATATATACATACATACATATATAGAGGTGCTAGCACGCTATCTTAAAGGTAGTATTTGGCAATGAGATTATTTAATGTATATTTTTGTATAATCCCTACGGGATAAATGGCGAAACATATCAAAATAAAAGAAAAGTGATAAGGAAGCCTTCAAAATTACTAACGTAGGAGATTCCTTGTTGTATGGGAAGCTTTCATCCTTCAGTGTTTATCATACATACCAGGGATAATTTTCCCCTACGCATTTACATAACAACATATAGTCGTTTGCTTGTGCACTGAGTAAGCCCGAAGTGAATACGTGCATGTATATGCATATATATATATGTGTGTGTGTGTGTGTGTGTGTGTGGTGTGTGTGTGTGTGTGCGTGTGTGTGTGTGTGTGAATGTATGTATGTATGGAAAATTATAGTCGTTAACGTTACATTTAATATATATGAATGTGTATATATATATATGTATGAGTGTATATATATATATATATGAGTATATATATATATATATATATATATATATATAATATATATATATATATATATATATATATATATATATATATATATATAAAGGCGGTGCTCCAGCATGGCCACAGTCAAATGACTGAAATCATTAAAAAGAGTAAAAAAAAAGAGTAATATATATATAATGGAATAATTAATATATATATATATATATTGTACACACTTCTTGATTGTTTACCATTTATTTTTCTATGCTTTTCCACCAGCTGTTTTGCGTGTCTGCTTTTAGTCATTGTAACTTCTGCCTCCTCTACCCCCGTAATAGACAACTGCACTTTTCGTCCCACACTTTCCGGCTATATTTCCATCCCACACTATATTACGTAAATACGATGATGCATTTTTTTTTATTTATGCTCTATCTAAAAGAGTTTGTAAGCTCGTTTTCTTCTTTGTTCCTTTTTCTACATATCTTTTACCTTAGACTATGGCCATGCTGGGGCACCGCCTTTTAGTCGAATGAATCGACCCCAGTATATATATTTTGTTAAATCTTGAGTTTCCGGATATATGTAAGACCGCTGAGTGTTGTAATATGAGGCTGCCATATCTATCAGACCGAATGATCAAGAAAAGTTGTCGGCAATGGCATAAGTCACATTAACGCTTGCTCCATTATCTTGGAACACATTGGTGTTGCGAGGTAAAGACTGAGAAACGCCTGTTGTTAAATGTAGCAATAGGACCTTCACATCATATTGCACAGCTGCTTTTGGTTCTGCTGAGAACATATCAGGGGTTGTTCAGAATGTAAGATGTCACAGAATAAGTTTATGTCTATACCACAGACCCTGATCAACAGCATTTCTATATTACAGCACTGCAATAAGAATCCACGAGTCGGGGAGGAGATCTATATGCTGTCACTAGATTTGCTAGACACAAAAACCAAATCCCCCTCACCCCCCCCCCACATTAATTTCAGGCCTGACTTATCTATTAAGCAATGCAAGGTATGGGGCAAGGGTACCGATGGGAGGAAATACATAGACTTTAATGGGTTTTTCTTTCATCTCTGGGTTTACTATGGCACGAAAGGTAAAGTATTACAGTTTTCACTCTTTTACTTGTTTCAGTCATTTGAATGCGGCTATGATGGAGCACCACCTTTCGTCGAGCAAATCGATCCTAGGACTTATTCTTTGTAAGCCTAGTACTTATTCTATCGGTCACTTTTGCCGAACCGCTAAGTTACGGGGACGTAAACACACCAGCATCGGTTGTCAAGCGATGTGGGGAGACAAACACAGACACACAAACATATACACACAGGTACGTATATATATATATATATATATATATATATATACATATATATATGACAGGCTTCTTTCAGTTTCCGTCTACCAAATCCACTCACAAGGCTTTGGTCGGCCCGAGTCTATAGTAGAAGACACTTGCCCAAAGTGCCACGGAGTGGGACTAAACCAGAAACCATGTGGCTGGTAAGCAAGCTACTTACTACACGTAATAAACCTGTATTTTTTTCCTGTTACCGTAGTTAGAGATCTATCTTTTATCTTTTACTTGTTTCAGCCATTAGACTGCGGCTATGCTGGGGCAACACATTGGAGAATTTTTTAGTCTAATGAATCCATCCCATTGCTGAATCGTTAAGTTACAAGGACATAAACCCACCAGAGCCGGTTGTCAAACAGTGGTAAGGAGGACAAAGAAAGACACAAACACACACACACACACAAAAGAAATCCGTCGGGTACCACCACACCACACACAACACATAACATATATATAGATATATATATATATATATATATATATATATAATATATATAGTATATATATATATATAATATATTATTATCTTATTATTATGTAGGTCCCGGGTTGATTCGGGGTTAACCACAGTAAATAAGGTACTCATACATAGCAGAGTAAAAATTTATTATATAGAAGGAGCTTCTACAGGACTAGAACTGTTTCATTCAAGAGAATCTTCAGGAAGCTAGTTAACAAGAATTGTATTGGCATTTATACATTTAGGCAGGTTTAAAGGGGTGTTGGTGGGGGACTTTTTGGGGGGGCAGCATAGCGCAAAATATCATACTGGGGGGAGTGGTCAAGGAGTCAGGTTAAATTAGAAAGAAGAAGAATAAATAAAAAAAATAAATAAATATATATATAAAAAAAAGGGGAATAGAGTTTTAGGTAAATAAGGAGATTCTCACTTATACCTATGCACATATGTATACATATATACACACACATACAAACATATATACATATACATACACACATACATACACACACATATATATACATATATATACACTTACACATACATATACATATCTACACATATATGTATACACACACTCACATGCATACACGTATACACACATGTATATATACACACACGACCACACATACA
>NC_043003.1:39084987-39097487 GCF_006345805.1 Octopus sinensis | reverse complement strand
GCAAAGTAATTTATTTTACTAAGCCCTAATTATATAATATTTTATACATACATACACATACATACACACATACATATACACATACATATGCATACACACATATATACATATATACATATATACATATATACATATATACATATATACACACACACACACACACGCACATACACATATACATATATATATATTTTTTTACATACATACACACACACACACATAATACATGCGTATATTCCTACTATACCCATACATTTCTATACATATATACGATACACATATACAAGCGTGCACATACAATATGTGAAAGGTCTTAGGAGAAAAGGTAATCGGGGGTGCTAGGGGAACGGTGGGATTGGGGGGTTTTGTGGGTGGGGTGTCATCAATCTGGTTGCCGGGTAGGTCTATAGTTCGCATACTTCTTATGCATGCAATTTGGGGAGTGTTCTGAGATTTTGTTAAGGAGAGGGCCTTTGGCGAACAAGATCTCTAGGCTCTCCGATATGCAGAGGTCACAGCAGGTATGGCCTCCTGTGTACGAGCGCGCCTTCTGTAGTAGTTTCCACTTGGTCTTGAAGGGGATGGAGTTCCTTTTAAGGTACCAGATGTGGGCGGCGAGGTTAGTTTGGTTGGATTTATCCTGTCGCCGGAACGAGTGTGTGTGTGCGTACCAACGGGTCTTAAAGCTGCAAACTACCCTCGCCGCCCACATCTGGTACCTTAAAAGGAACTCCATCCCCTTCAAGACCAAGTGGAAACTACTACAGAAGGCGCGCTCGTACACAGGAGGCCATACCTGCTGTGACCTCTGCATATCGGAGAGCCTAGAGATCTTGTTCGCCAAAGACCCTCTCCTTAACAAAATCTCAGAACACTCCCCAAATAACAAAAGTAATAAACGAAGATAATAAAATTAAAATTAGGGAATGGGTCTGTATTTGTATGTGTATATATATGTGTGTATGTGTAGGTATGCATAGGTACACATATGTATATGTATATATATATTATGTATATATATATATATATATATATGTATGTATATATATATATGTATGTGTATATATGTATGTGTGTGTATATATGTGTGTATGTGTATATATGTGTATATAGGGACTAGTGTGCTGTGTGTGCATGTGTGTGTGTGGATATGTGTGTGTATGCGTGTATGTGAGTATGTGTGTGTATGTGTATATATATTTTTCTGTGTGTATATGTATGTGTGGTCGTGTGTGTATACGTGTATGCATGTGAGTGTGTGTATGTATACATATATGTGTATGTGTAGATATGTATATGTATGTGTAAGTGTATATATATGTATATATATGTGTGTGTATGTATGTGTGTATGTATATGTATATATGTTTGTATGTGTGTGTATATATGTGTGTATGTGTATATATGTGTATATAGGGACTAGTGTGCTGTGTGTGCATGTGTGTGTGTGGATATGTGTGTGTATGCGTGTATGTGAGTATGTGTGTGTATGTGTATATATTTTTCTGTGTGTATATGTATGTGTGGTCGTGTGTGTATACGTGTATGCATGTGAGTGTGTGTATGTATACATATATGTGTATGTGTAGATATGTATATGTAATGTGTAAGTGTATAATATGTATATATATGTGTGTGTATGTATGTGTGTATGTATATGTATATATGTTTGTATGTGTGTATATAATGTAACATATGTGCATAGGTATAAGTGAGAATCTCCTTATTTACCTAAAACTCTATTCCCCTTTTTTTTATATATATTTTTTAAATTTTTTTATTTATTCTTCTTTCTAATTTAACACTGACTCCTTGACCACTCCCCCAAGTATGATATTTTGCGCTATGCCTACCCCCAAAAAAGTCCCCCACCAACACCCCTTTAAACCTGCCTAAATGTATAAATGCCAATACAATTCTTGTTAACTTGCTTCCTGAAGATTTCTCTTGAATGAAACAGTTCTAGTCCTGTAGAAGCTCCTTCTATATAATAAATTAATATTATATATTATATATATACGACAGGTTTCTTTCAGTTTCTAAATCCACTCACAAGGCTTTGGTCGGCTCGAGTCTATAGTAGAAGACACTTGCCTAAGATTCCACGCAGTGGGACTGAACCCAAGACCATGTGGTTGGGAAGCAAGTTTAGTATTAAATAAATTAAATGTCAAAAAAAAAACCCTCCAAAGATTAGATGGCATATAATTGCCGGTATATCTGACCTACAGGATGATCTGACATAAAATCAAACTGTTAATTTATTATTTCCCGTTCAGTAGTTGTTATGATCAATGTCGTGTCATATTTATTTTCCACTTCGTCTAGCTACTTTTTCAATCAATTCTGTATCGACTAGTAATAATTTATACATTCCCATTGACTAAATGATACGTAAGTGCGATGAGCAGCGATGTATTTTTTATGGTTTATTTAAACAATTTGTAAGCTTGCTTTTTTTTTGTTTTGTTTTTGTTCTGTTTTCTTTTATCTTTTTTTTTTTACTTTTTTCAGTCATTAGACTACGGCCATGCTGGGGTACCGCCTTTTAGTCGAATGAATCGACCCCAGTACTTATTTTCTTCTTAAGCCTGGTACTTATTTTATCGGTCTTACTTTTGCCGAACCGCTAAGGTACGGGGACGTAAACAGACCATCACCGATTGTCAAGCAGCGGTAGGGGCCAAGCACAGACACGAAGACACACACACACACACATACACACACATATAGATATATACATATATATACGATGGGCTTCTTTCGGTTTCTGTCTACCAAATTCACTCACAAGATTTTAGTCGTCCCGGGGATATAGTAGAAGACACTTGCCCAAGGTATCACGCAAATCTTTTTTTTTTTTATTTGTTTCGTTTATTTCCTAGACAGTACTTTTTCCTTTCCATCTCCACATGCAGTTTTCCAGTACTTAGAGAAGTTAAAGGTAAATGATCATGTTTTACTCAGAGTATCAGTTTTCCATAACCAGGTCCTTTCTAATGTCTTCAAGAAAACAAGAACACTACTAAAAAAACAAAAGAATAAATGTGTGTAAACTATCCGATCCTTATCAAAATTGATTTAATATCTTTCTGATATATCTATCAGGACGATTGACAAAACCAGTCACCGACACCACTTCGCTGTTGTTACTATTGTTACTACGACTGTTACACCACGCTTACCACTCCAACCATGACGATCATCATGATCACTTATAATACCATTTATATTATATCACTTCACAGCAAGACACCACGATTCATGTCAATGTGATTACAATACCATAACAGCAACAGCATCAACAACAACAATAAATCGTTATTATTCTCAACAGTAACATCACAACTATTAGCCGCACATAATCTTGTTCATCATCGTCATCATCAATGCTGTCGCAGTCGTCGTCGTCATCATCATCATCACCATCATCATCGACATCATCGTTAACATCGCAGTCGTCGTCGTCGTCATCATCATCATCATCATCATCATCACCATCATCATCGATATCATCGTTAACATCGCAGTTGTCGTCGTCATCATCATCATCATCATTATTATCAGCAACAAAAAACGACAACAATGTTGCAACTACATTCCTTTTCCTCCAGCTTTTCCACTTCTCCCTCCTCCCCCTCCTCCTCCTCACTATCACCATCATCACCCTCCTCCTCCTCCTCATCATCATCATCATCATCATCATCATCATCATCATCAACGACCTCAATGCTATACCAACACCGCCACCAAACGCTTCCGCCATTGTTTTTTTCAATCTATCCATTCAATATCGATTTCCACCAATGACCATTAGAAAATGCTTTTTACTTTTTTTATTTTTAATGGTCAACCAATTACCATAGCAACACTTAGTCTGCCCATCTATTGTCCAGCTCAGCTGTTGCTATACTATTAACGTCCCTCGTTTACATAGGACTTTCTATTATATTTTATTTTATTTTATTTTTTTACTCTATTTCTTCATATTGTTGTTGACGTCCTTTTGTTGTTGATCATTATGTGTGTTTCCAACAGTTTCATGCGAGCTTTCAGCTACGCCACCAGATGCACCTCTTTCATTACTGAACTGTGTACAGCAATGTCTTTTTTATATATATTTCTCTTTGTATGCTGGCCTTCATTATTTGCTGTTGTGTTGTTCAGTAAATGTTAACGTCAGTGGTGATAATTTTATTTAGTGCTGAGTGTGTTTAGTACATGTTGTATATGTCATGTGTTGTGTGTTATATGTTACATAGTGCCAGTTGGTGAATTGCTGCAGTTGTTACAGTTACTGCTGTTGCTACTGCTATTGTTGTTGCTGTTGTTGTTTAATCAAAGCCAGCTCTGATTGAGCACATCCACGATCTATGATCAAAGGCATTCAAGCCATTAGCATTTTCCTTTTATTTTATTTCATCTTCAAGAATAGTATGTCTTTACCAAAATTATTTTATGTGTTCCTTTTATTTTTGAGACGGTAGGTTGCGATATGAGTGAGATTTGGTAATTATTTCTAACAGGTTCAGTGGCCATATAGAAGTCCCCTTACCAGCTCGAACTTCCTTATGAATTATTGGATGTTAAACTATACAAAACATGAATTTGTGTGCAATTATTACTCAGATTGTTTGTTTTCTTTACATCAACGGTCAATCACTATATCATCCATCTTCTCTGCTCACTATTTCTAGGAGGGTCGTGGGGATAGAGTACTCAAGTACCTCGTCCATAAGGTCCTATAAGAAGTAACTGTCATTAGACTTTGTGGTTGGATTCCCAACGGTGCTCAACTGAGGCTATGGATATTATCCAATCATCTCGTTCATGGTCTACCCTTAAGTCTCCCGCTGGCTGCCTTGGCTGGAAGAACCCATCTTCCGGTTCTTTCCTGAATAATTCTAATCACATGAACATGGTACCAGGCTGTGACCTCACAATGTGGAGAAGTAACGGCTTGTCCTGGTGAGATTTCCTGGTCTTCGAGTTATATATTTTGCTGCGAGATTCTTCGGCGGAGCCCCATTTCAGCCGCTTCTTTAGATATTACTACGATATCTCAGGTGTCAAAAGTTTCATATTACATCTTGTTACTGTTGATTATATTATTCAATCGCAGTTGTCATTTATTTACTGCTTTATCACAGCTTACCACTGTCACATCACTGTTGCTCTTCGTTTACTGTCATAACACACATGACCAATGTCACATTATAGTTGTCATCTGTTTATTGACATCAGAACTGACTTTGGTGGCGTGTTAGTAAGTACTTTGCTTACAATGTCACATCTTTTTCCATAGTCAATTATTATAAATTTCCACTCCGGTACACGCAATTGAATCAGTATTTAAGACAGTCATCTATGTATCATATTCAGTGTATGCACACTGCCAATCACCCAGTTATTGCAGTATTCGTCCTGAGGTAATATAACTTATGGAGTTGCTGTGTTAAAAACACAATAAATATCAGGGAGATGAAAATTTGTCCCAGCAGCGGCTAGCGAAAGCACCAGATGCTTTTAGTGGGGCGATATTTCGTTTCCTCTGATATTCATTGTGCTTTTAACATCGTAAGTCCAGGACAAATACTACAGTAACTGTCTTATTGATAGCGTTTATATTTTAAGTATGATTTATAGATGGCTATTTTAAATGTCCACTGTTTCTGATAGTTTTCATCTACTTATGGCTACATCATATTTGTCATCTGTTATTACTCATATTAATACATGTCGATATACTCCTCGCAAACATATGATTGGTCTATCCGGGAGAAGAAAAAGAACAGAGTAAAGAAACAAGCCGATATTCTGATACAGAAGGGATTGACTCACCTCAAGGTTCAATTTGGATCGTCTGTTCCGGTTTATTTTGGCAAATGATAGGATTGGCTCTTTGTAGATGTCCAGGGCTTCTTGTCTGTGGAAATGTGTCGACTCTTCTACTCCATCAAATAACACCCAATGCTTTCCTGTAACAATGAAATAGAGTAAACAGCAGTTACTACCACATTTAAAAGGACATATTACATTTGAGTTTACATTTTAATAACCACAGGAATAGAAATTATAATGAGTAATATATGCAAAGATGCATTCTCGCGAATAGGACTGTCACATAAAATGATCTATGATTATAACTGTTATATGCATATTTTACTTGTTTCAGTCATAGGACGCTGTCCATACTAGGGCACTCCTTTCAAGGGTTAAGTTGAAGAAATCGTTCCTCGTACTTATGTTTTTAAAGTCTCATACTTATTCTATCGTTTCCTTATGTCGAATCGCTAAATTACGGGGGTGTAAACAAACCACCATGGTTGTCAAGTGTTAGATGGTGGAGGAGACAACCACACACACACACACACACACACACACACACATATATATATATATATATATATATATATATATACAACGGAATTCTACACAGTTTCCATCTACTAAATTCACTCATAAGACACTGGTCGGTCCTAGTAGAAAACACTTGTCCAAGGTACTGCACAGTGAGACCGAACTCACAACCACGTGGTTGCAAAGCGTGTTTCTTAATTACATAGTCATGCTCATGTATTTTATACATTGAAAATTGAGTTGGTAGAGCGTCGGAGGAAATTCCTTCCGGCTCTCTGCACTCCAAGTTCAAACTTCAAGATAAAATTTTTCCTTTCTTCATTTTATTCGTTAAATAAAGAGTGGATTGACAGAATTGTTAGGACGTCAGATGGGATACCTTTCAAAATCTATTCTGGCTCTTTGCGTTCTGACGTCAACATTTGCATAAAATTGCGATGAAACTGATGATACTGATACTAAGGTTTATCAATTCTAGCCTTTCCCTTGACAAATATCAATGGGATAGACAGAGAAGACTTGCATATATGGACAACTCTTGGTCTACTATGAACGACTGGAATCTCATATCAATTTCTTCAGTAAATCTATACATTATCTGCAGCAGTGTTTCTAGCTGTTTGCCATCTGCAGTATACAAGAGACTGTTAAGATACAAATGATAGTTGATATCCTCTTCAGTATTATCGCATATAAGGAATTGTATACTACAGAGAAGGACGGTGTGGTTCTATAGTTTTTAGGCTTTGGCGATTAAGATCACTTTTCCTCTCTCTGAACCAGTTATCTATCGACTTCATCAGTATTTTATTAAACGTTTCTTATAGAACCTTTAGTTCCTCCTCTTGAACATTTTAACCAGAATTTTCGAGATTTTATCATTTAAGTTTCTTCCTTTTTTTATTCTTGGCATCGTGTGGGCTACTTACGTTTCGAGTTCAATTCCTACTGAGGACGATTTTGTCTATCGTCCGTCAGGGTTCAATATAACAAATTACAGGTGAAGGACTGGAAGTCGATCTAATAGAATAAACCGCTTCGCTAAATTCTCTGGTTTTGTGCTAGCGTTTGGCAGACAAAATGGTTAACAGTATTTCTTCGGTTCTTTACGTTGAAATCCACCGAGGTTAACTTTGATCGATAAAATCTAGCTTCAATCAAATATTGGAATCCATGTCATCAACTTCCCCTTCTCTTCAGAACTGAGTTCCTTGTGCCTTATCAGAAACGGCTTCCATCATCATCATCTCATCATCATCATCATCATCATCATCATCATCATCATCACCATCACCATCATCATCATCATCATCACCATCATCATCATCATCATCACGGTCTTGGCACATAAGACTGGTTCATAAGATTCGTTTATATCACATTCCTTATAAACAAAAAGACTGTCAACTCTCTTCCGGTCTCCCTAATTACAGCCGAAGCTTAACATATAAGAAGTAATATATAAGTGACCTATTACACTACAAGTGAGTCCTAGATAAACCCTCATTGAGAAAATTGATGATCAAAGGCCTTACACCTGTGACTTCGTGCTATACAATGTAATACATTATCGATGAGTATGTTGCAGTGTTCTATGTAAAGGCAACATGCAGCAGACACACAATTTACCTCGAACGATCAATCCCTGTACACCATCCGAAGTCTCATTTAGTGGTTCACCAACTCCAAGTCTATCGTCTTTGGTTGTTCGACGGTGAAGCTAAAATAAAGGAATAAGTGTTTATTAAAATGAATTTCATTTTCAAAATTGAATAAAATCTTAAAACAGAATTTATGTTTTCTATGAACACCTGTTTCAAACTTGATGACCATTCTGGTCCAGGCTCTGTTGATATCGCGAAGCAATGGAATCTCGAACATCGAGAAACGGTCTGTATTTTATGTGCATTCTCGTTTAATGGCTGCCCTCCAATTCGTTGACTGTTGCCGGACTTGCATTGTAACCCTTAAGTATCCCTCCAAAAATGCCTTGTGATGTGAGGTCCGGTGACCACGTAGAGTATTCTACCGAACCTCTTTCTCTATTCCAACTGTTTTCATGCAAGTGAATATGTTTAGCTTAGTGGTTAAAGTGTTAGACTTAAGGAAGTTAAGTAACGAGTTTCTTTGTCGGACAGAGTGGCATATACTTTTCCTTCAGCAAAGTACTTCATTTCATTTTACTCCAGTACATTTGGCTGATAATGAGAACCAGTGGAATCTGGAAGCTATCCGTGTAACAAACTTGGACCCTGATCTGAGGTACGGGTAATCTTGTACTCACCGCCTAAAATGTCCGGTTAAGCTCCGGCCTTGTTGGCCGGTAGACTCGAGATTTGTTAATTACAACCATTGTACGAACAACATTCTTTCTCCCTCCCACTCCTCTCTCTCTCGATATATATATATATATATATTTAAGCGATGGTTCTTTGGTAAGCTGTGTCGATTTTTACAATTCTGTAAATAATGATATTTTATAAGCTTAAAGCTTATAAGCGATCACCGTGTAATGACTAAAGAAAATAGTCTAATATTGGGGCATATAAGCCCTCGACGGAAAAATGTAGGGTTTTCCGTACATACAAAGCCCCAAGCGTACTGAAAACCCTACTTTTTCCGTCGAGGGTTTATATGCCCCAATATTAGACTATTTTCTTTAGTCATTACACGGTGATCGCTTATAAGCTTTAAGCTTATAAAATATTATTATTATTTACAAAATATATATATGATCTCCTCCCTCTCTCTCAGCAAGAAGGCGAAAAGAACAAGGGCTTGAAACATTAACTCCTGCACTTCACCACGTGGCAACTGAACTCATCAAACACTTCTACAATCTCAACCGCAATAAATTAAATGTTTGCAACACAGATCATCCTCATTTTCCTCTGATTCTGGGCTTTTGTATTGACTACGTACCGGAACCCACGATCACTGTTTCTAACGTGAGATTCAACAACATGTTGGACCAATGTATTTACTTAGCCAACAAAGGAGGCTCTGCGTCGTAGTTTAACCTTCAAGAAATGTCAGCCACAACTTCCTCAGATCATTCCAGACCACTTTAAAAATAGGAAGAGCACTTGAGATTGTTATCTCAGATACCTCTCAAAACAACACGAGGTGGTCATGACTGGAGTGCTAGTGATCATAGGCCTGCATGGTTAGAGTTGACTTCAGGTTCAAGAACAGCGGCAGTATTTGTACCGGCAACAGTGACGACAAAAACATCAAATAACAACAAGAAAAATGACTCACCATTATCTCAACGCTGCCATTACGAATACTTCCTCCACCCTGGGACCGATCTGTCAACACTGTAAACTGGAGGTCTTCGTTTGCGGCCTGTATCGACAGAAACAAAAATCTTAAGAATAACAACAATGATAATGATGATGACGATGATGCTGTTGATGATGATGATGATGGTGGTGGTGGTGGTGGTGGTGTGGTGGTGGTGGTGGTGGTGGTGGTGATTTCTTTTATTTGCCACCGGGTCGAAGGATGAGGTGGACAATACAAAGACAGACACAAAGTGTGTGCGGGTGTGGGTGTGTGTGTATGTGTATGTGAAAGAGAGGGGTACATATGATGAAACGATACAAAAATATAGAGTATACACGGTATACAATAAAACAAAGAAGGGAAGTACCCATAGTGTACAGCAGTAAAAGAAAAGAAGGAAAAAAAAGATGAGGGTTATGTGGTCCTCCTGATACAGGAGGACCTCTAGGATTACTCAAGGAACTCCACCGCCGTCGAAGACCTCCCTGATAAGTATGCGTGTGTGAGTGTATATATATAACAAAGGCAAGGAATTCTGTCTTCTCTGCAATTCTGAGCTATTTTTCATTATTTTTTCTAAAAATACTCTAGTAAACACGGTTATAGAGCGAGCATACAGATGTAAGCATTGGCAAAAACACACCTTTAGTGCATATAAGTAGTCTCTATCATTATATATAATTTAAACTTTAATTTCCTTTATATTTAACATTCACTATTAATATCCCTACTCTTTCTGTAAGCTACTTATGACGTTATATCATATAACGTTTTTTTAAACAATATTAATAGCGTTCAGTCAATCGCTATACAAATCCATCATTTTTTGCTAAAATGTCTTATTGACGAGTTTCGTTTTTTCCACTTTCCTGAAGAGAAGATTGCATTGTTTATATCATTTATTCTTTTGAATAGTATCAGTGGAATTTTCGAAACATGTGTCGAAAGTAAATATATTTGATTTACACCTGCGTTAAACTTCATTTATTTATTCATATATATATATATATATATATGTGTGTGTGTGTGTGTGTGTGTGTGTGTGTGTGTGTGCGTGCGTAGGCAGGTAGGTAGTTAGGGTAAATCCCAGCTGTTACCTATCAAGCGTAAAATCTTGTAATTCCTATAAGCAAATGAAACACTTGTAATTGTGAATAAATAATACCCCAAAATTTCCATCTTCCTGTTTTGTTTTATATGTGTGTGTATGTGTGTGTGTGTGTGTGTTTGTGAAATTGTCAGTCATTGAAACGCTAATTCAAATAATCGGGTATTTCAGTGGATCAAACAACTGCATTCTCTTTGTCAGTTTCGACGATGTTCCTTTTTGTTTTATGTAACTGCAAGTATGAATCTGAATATGTTTTAGTTTAGAAATCAGGACGCTTACCCTTATATAGGCTCTGCTTGTGATGGGGTAATAATTACCAGCAACAGGTTCCGAGTTAGAGAAATCCCATGTATCGCGATGGTTGATTCTAAAGTGTTTTATGAAAGGAAACAAGAAATATTTCATTATTATATTATGAATATCTTTAATAACCAAATGATAGTAGTAAGAAAGTTTTCTAACGTATGCACGAGGCTACGTAAATGTGGACGAATCGATTATACATACATACATACATATATGCAAGTTCAGGTTCATACCTGTAATTTGGGGGCACTGGGATATGTAACACACTGCCTAAATACCAATCTTGAGAAATTAGGCTCCCCAAAACTAGAAAGGAGAAAGCTGATTCGAAGACTACAGATCCAAACCATCAGTGGAACTGCAAAAATCTGTAAAACTCTCCAGAAGTTTATCATTTAAGTACATATGAGCATGTCTAGATATGAAAGTATATGCATGAGAAGCCATACATAAAACAAAACATTCAAATCTGCACGTATACATACATACATACATACATACATACATACATACATACATACATACATACATACATACATACATACATACATACATACATACATACATACATACATACATACATACATACATACATACAAAATACCCTGTTGTTGATGCTGAAATTCCAATGAAGGAACCTTGGACCTAGGTTAGAACCGGTTCTTTCTCTATTGGCAATAAATCTTGAAATAAAACTAAATAACATGCATAAATGCAAAGACATATCCACACATATATCCTCGCCAAGAGTGAAGGACGATCATCACCTAGGGTTGAGGATAGACTCACACAGATCCAGGATTTAGCAATTTCTTTATTTACCATAGTACTAAAGGATGAAAAAAGTAGGGGCTTGATTACTAACATTAGCACTACAGTTTCGTATTTTTGTCGTGAATGAAAGATGATTGAATCGACTCCAATGGAGTATTGGGAATTGTCTTATTGAAACTAGTATAATGAAAAATTGTCTTATTGGGACTAGTATAATGAAAAAGCTAAATGTAACTTGACATGATATTTTTACTCAGAACACATAGAACAATGTGATTAAATACAGTGGAACAAATTCTGGACCATTAAAAATGTCAGTTACTACCTTAAATGTAAGTTCTGTGAGCTCATTAATATTGGAAAAACTGGCTGTAAGTTAGCTGGTTGTATCATTGAACATTTATGTGATATCTGTCTGAACACTACATGAACAATTGGACATCACTTGCACACACCATTTTCCATCTCCCAGTTTGTGGCGTTATTTAATACTTCGGATGCCACTGCTTCTTGCTACCAAAAAGAACAACGCCTTATCTTCCGTCTTGGCTACTCCGCCCCTTCGATATGAATAGAATAATGTGGGCCTGATAACATAATTACACTTTACTATACGGTATTCCACCCTCCCATATGCATCCCATTTTAGTACACTACACAT
>NC_043003.1:39069987-39079987 GCF_006345805.1 Octopus sinensis | reverse complement strand
GTTGAGGTGGTCGTAGTGGCAGTGGTGTGTTGGTGATAGTGTTATATTGCTACAAGGCTACTCATTGTAGAAGAGATAGCAGTCAGTTCAGCTGACCAAGGAAAGTTGAAAGTTGACTTCGGTGGGATTTGAACTCACAACTTAAGTGGAAGTAAGCGAATATAAGAATATACAGGCATTTAAACTCTTTCTCTTATTTTCACATTCGATACCCCACCAAGAATTTTCTATATTATCGTTCGAACTGCTCAACGTTGTACCCCAACCTTCAATATACTATTTATACACTAAACTATAACTACAACGTGGTACCTATATAAGATACGTAGACAGGGCTGTTGAGAGTTAAGATATTTGGACCAGGATATAATCCAAGAACAACCACGTGATAAACAGTTCGAACTAGTCGGTTGGATGCCCAGTAATTATTCACCACAGTAACTTATTAGCCCTCTGTGAACAGGTGGTATTTTAACTTACTCTTAATATATAACCCCTTGCTTGATGAAAAATTTCCGGATTCTGCTGTTCGGGACGGAATATATACGCTCCAGACGGTTGTGTATAATCTACTGAAGAACGATAGTACTTGAGGTTTTGTGTGAACGGACGTTTAATATTCTTAACTTTGTTGGTAATTGTCAATGGGCAACCGGTACTATGGTCAAACTCCAGTTTTATATACTGAAAAAGAAATGCAAAACAGATTATATACATATATATATATACATATAAACATATACATACAAACATATATACATATATATATGTATATATGAAATAGTACAGATTAATCATATCATTATACTTTTCCGAATATTTTTGCTTGTATAATGTCACGCAACTTCTCTACTTCACCCTTCGAATAATTAGTAACGTGAAACTCACAGATACAATTCAAGAAGCTTCAGCTTTAAATTCATACACTTTATATTTTATATATTGAGAACTTTTCCCTATTTGCAAGTAAATATTCATCCATTTAATTTAGTTTGTTGAACACTGTTCATAGTTACAAAATCTGAAAATGGAGGAGTAGCTCCTGAACTCCTGCGCAAAGAATGTCCGAGTATCATTCGAAAATAATTAAATGTCTAATTGAAGAAAGGAAAACAAAGTCTTAATAAAGAAGATGAAATGGAAGACATTTTTTTTAGATAGAAATAACAAAAGAAAAAGATTTCAGTTTTGGATGACGGAAATTCCCCCCGCAGCACGGGACACTGAATATGATGAAGTAACTGAATATAACTGCTAAGAAATTCACCCAACACCTATCATTTATCATACAAAGATTTAACAAAATTTAAAAACCCCAAACGTTCCCATGCTTCTTCAGCAGGCAAAAATAAACTAATAACCAAGCATACCATAGATAACGCTTTTACAAGATCACCACATCCTATTAGAAAGGCAATACTATTAATTTAGACACAAAAAGAAAACTATTAAGCTAAGAATAAATGATAGAGTAGGAACTTTAGTGGCAGGTGAACCATTGATTGCGTTTAAAGAGAACAATGTTGTTGGTTTAAGGCTTTTAGTAATTTCAAATCGATAATTATAAGTCGGAAACAAAAAGTGAGTTACATTAAAATCCATTTAGACTTACTTAAAAAATATCTCTTTAAAACGGTTTGTGCAACAAATGTACGCATTCAGGTACTTCCAAAAACGCCTACCTTGTCAAAATATATCTGAAGTTTAAAATATGTTAATATTGATTTCAAACTTTGGCACAAGGCCAACAATTTCGGGGAAAAGGTATAAGTCGATTACATAGACCCCTAGCGTTCAACTGGTGCTTATTTTATCGATTTAGAAGGATGAAAGGCTAAGTCGACCCCGACGGAATTTGAACTTAGGACGTAAGGACGGATGAAATGCCGCTAAGCATTTGGCCCGGCATGTTAATGATTCCGCTAGATCGCCACCTTAAAAACAGGATGTTAATAAGCATGTAATCAATTAGTCCATTAAAAATTACACATCTCTTACATTAATCGACCCAGTTCTGATCTCTGTCCCTCGGAGAAGTATTACATTCTGTTAGAGCTTTTTTGCAATTTTGAACAAAATATTGGAATTGGTGATTTCCTGCAGACACTTTTATCACTTTTTATTAAGGAATTCCCAACGTCTAACTGGCTAAAATAGTTTATTTCTCACATAATGGATTTATCATACTTTGAAACAAACAAGAATATTATTATAAATATTGTAAATATTATAAAACTTATGAAACAAACAAGAAATATTAAGCACAGCTAAAACTTTGTTAACAATAGTTGCCTTCCTAAAGACATGAAAACGTTGCCCATTTTTACATATAAATAAATATATTTACTTTTCTGTGCATGAAAACTGAATGAATGTGTAACGCATTTCTAGCAACTTTTGGGGGGAAGCAACCAATCAAATTTTGACCTATTCGTGAAATTTTGCTTATATATTATCACGTTGCTTAACCATTTTAGATTAAATCTAGTTCTTAGCCGTTTTTTCTTCCTGTTATCTTCCTTGAAATGTATACTGAAGCAAGTAAAACTAACACTTTTGATCTACTGATAATCGAATTTCTAAAGTTTCGTACACTAATCCAAATAATTGAAATTTTCGTATCCAGCCTCTCAGCAAAAACAACGGAGTAAATGACACATACAATGATAGAACATAAGTCATTATATTACCTCGTTTTCTACGACGTTGTCGGAGAATGTGCTATTCGTTGGTAGAAGGTCATTAAGGTCTGAAATACAAAACAACTATCAGTCACATCAGACATATAACTTCATCCATTTGATATTATGTTATTCCGTGATATATCAGATATACATGTTATTCAAACATTAGTATAACGTACCTCATCACATATAAAATTTTCTATCATTCCATAGAAAACTTAGCAATCTTTCTTATAATACATCAGATATCAAGCATCCTGTTATCTCATAATATATTAAACAGACTCTGTTCTGTCCCATAACACATCAAATACAAAAAACGTGATTGAAAACCTCATCAAACATAAAATATTTTATTTTGTTTCACATCAGTTAGTAAGCATGAAACGACTACCACACTTCCATATTATTCCTCAATATACACTGGACGGTGTCATTCTAAATAGTTTGTGACTATAAATCCGAGACGGTAAAGTCTAACGTAACTTTGACCATAACTGTACTCGAGCGGGGCTGACCTGGGGCTAAATAACATCATCAACAATAAGAACCAGCTTCTTACACTATATCACCGTAAACCATACATCAGTCACAGCATAGAACTATACACTATACACCAGGGATCCCCAAACCTTTTAGACCATCGGCCCCTCATCGACCCCCAGGCATGTACAAGAAAATAAATAAATAATAATAATAATTAAGTAGATGTTCTTTCATGTATCCCTTGAATAGTCCCATCGATCCCAAGGGGTCGATATCGACCACTTTGGAGACCCCTGCTATACATCAATCACAGTATAACACTCTAAATTATAAATCGGTCGTAGCATTGTATATGCATCAGTCACAATATGCCATCATCTATCAATTATAGCACGGCATCATGTAACATACCAGTCACAGTTTATCATTATACATCATACAACACTCACAAGATGCCATCATACACCAAACATTACTCACAACATATCACTACACATTACACATCAGTCACAAGATACGTCATACTTCAATCACAACATACAACCATACTCTATATATAAATATATGAGTGTGTATGAATATGTGTGTATACATACATACTTATATGTGTGTGTGTGTGTGTGTTTAAGAATATATATATACATACATACATACATACATACATACATACATACATACATACATACATACATAGACATACATAACACACACACATACACACAGACACAGACACACACACACACACACACATACACACACATATATATATATCGGCCGTCCTAATTTAGCATCATACAATAACTGAGACTCTAACCCTCACCTTTATTCGTCTGTCGTACGAAGTAAGTGCTGTAGCCAAGCGCTGGAAGTGAGGCCAAGAACACGAGTTCATGCGTTGCAATGGAAGTTTCTCTTTCTGGCAACCGTTTCGTCTGATGTGAAAGTGGAATAATCTGAAACAAATATACGAAAAACGTGTAATTGTAGCTCCTGTAGAACCGCTCCCGCACACACAGCACGCACACACACACACACACACACACACACACACACACACACACACACACACACACACACACACACACACACACACACACACACACACTCACTCACTCACTCTCTCTCTCTCACTCTTTTTCTTTCTCACTCTCTCTCTCTCTCTCACACACACACATTCACACACAGAGACACACATACAGACGTACACACACAGACGTACACTCACACACACATGCGAACGCATAACATATATACACACTCGTACATACACACATACAATGGCTCACGCGCGCACGCGTTTAAGCTTCCTGCTGTTATTCGTTGTTTTTAATGCATTTTCTGAAAATTAACATCGGTTAATGCAAGACTGCATTACTGGATACCAACCCCAAAAACATAATCAACTCACCTGTACAGGTATCTTGTTGTTCTTTGCATCAAGCACCTTAAAAGCCTTCACTGGTGTTATAGGTATTCTCACCCAGTGGGTACGTTTTTGTGCTCTGGGGTTGTAAATTGCTACGAAGAACTGCAAAAAGAGGAATTCAAAGACAGCTTCATTACCATCTAGCATGAGGGCCATGTAAAGAACTACAAGATAAAAGCTCTCTGTTAAGGGTTAATTGCGACATATTAGATATGATCTGTCATTCATTCCACGGATCTTTTCGGTTTGAACGGCAGTTTTTTCTAGCGGTGTCATATGAAATTGTAACCCATAATTATGACCCTAGTATCGATCTTTTGCATTTCAATCTGTTTTAGGGTTAGGGTTAGTTAGGGTCAGGATTAGGATTAGGGTTAGGGTTAAGATTAGGGTTAGGGTTAGGGTTAGGGTTAGGGGTGGGGGAAGGGTATCTTTTTTCTTCACAAATGTAAATAAACCCAATCTGTTTCTTAAACGAGGGACATATTCATACGGCACAGAATGTTTTTTTACCTCAATAGACGTCATTGACTGGTTGAAATTGCAGAAATTGAAGAAAAAACAACAAATATCTTACAAACTATAGAATTTTCTCACTAAAGCCAAGAGAAAAAGATGTTTTATAAACACATTCTACCAGTATACGAAGTTTAAAAGTGTTTAGTTTCGTGGAAATTATTAAAAAAAACTGCCGTTCAAACCGAAAAGATCCCATTCCACTATTATAACAACTTATAATGATGTAGGTGGACTGGTAAAATTGGGTCAGAAAGAGAATGAAGAATATATTTGATAATGTACTCTCTTACATACAATACGGAACGCCTTTTGTAATAAGCCTGCTGGATCACATCTTATCTGGGGCTAAATAAAAAAAGCATTGGCTACTTCACTAACAACAACAATTAAAAAAGTAGTAGCAACAACAACAGGAACAAGCAATATAAGCTCTAATTAGAAAATAAACAATAATTATAATAGCGATATCATCAATGAAATCCCCATGCAGATCCACAAATGGAACTTGACCCAAAAGATGTGCAATAACACCATCGTCAACACAATTCTTGACACCACTCTCACCATCAACACTATCACTACATCTGCCACCAACTATAACAACAGCAACAACAACACCAACACAGATACCGTCTCCACTAACAACAACATCAATACCTCTGCCAACGTCAATGACAATGCCATACAACCACCGCGACCACCACCCTTACTATAAACAACAACAACAGCAACAACAACACATCTACAAATACAGTCACTAATAACATCAGAAGCACAACCTATTTCTTTACTACCCATAAGGGGCTAAACACAGAGAGGACAAAAAAGGACAGACAAACGGATTAAGTCGATTACATCGACACCAGTGCGTAACTGGTACTTAATTTATCGACCCCGAAAGGATGAAAGGCAAAGTCGACCTCGGCGGAATTTGAACTCAGAACGTAACGGCAGACGAAATACGGCTACGCATTTCGCCCGGCGTGCTAACGTTTCAGCCAGCTCGCCGCCTTCACCAGAAACACAACCACTAACATCACAACTAACACCAAGAACAGTTGTCCCCTCTAGTAACAACCACATAAAAAAAACAAGCCCGACATACACACAAACTCACCCTGACTCAGAAAATGCTCTCGTAACGGGAAAATACCTCAAGGGGCAGAGGAACTTACGGTATCTGATGTTTCGGTAATAAAGCAAGATGATATATTCAGCTGGTTACAAAATTCCATTTTTCCATAGAATTTATTCTTATCAGGCAACCATTTCTTGTAGGCTTTTCTTAGAACATTCTGGAAAAGAGATAGAAATATAGTGAGATAAATTTGGAAATAGTTTGTATGAAGGGGTGCTTTATGTGTGTGTGATCGTGCGTGTGCGTGCATGTTTGTGTGCGCATGTGTGTACTTGTGTGTGAAAGAGAGAGATAGAGAGAGAGTAGAGAGTGAATGAGAGTGCATTTATAAGTATTGCTATCACCACAAGTGCATTTCAATTTCTCTCTATCACTCTCTCTTTCTCCATCCGCCCACCCATCCATCCATCATCCATCCATGCATGCAGGTACGCACGCGCGCACACACACACTCATAGATACATGCATGCATGCATACATACATACATACATACATATATACATACATACATATATACATACATACATACATACATACGTACGTACGTACGTACATACATACATACATACATACATACATACATACATACATACATACATACATACATACATACATACATACATACATACATACATACATACATACATACATACACATATCAGGGTGAATAAAAAGTAAGTAACGTTTTGAAACATGAAATTCATCAAAATATATTTCAACAATGCAGAAATTTCATTCATCAAAGTAAGTACCATTACAATCAACACAAATTTGCCAACGAGTTACAAGTTTGTTTATTCCGGTAACATAAAATCTGGAGTTCTGGATCTGGATTTTTTAACTCCTTCTCTAGCAGGAAACCATCAAAGTGCTAGAGAAGATCCGGGGAATAAGCTAGGTGGGGAAGTACTTCGTAGCCAAATTCTCTAAACTTCTAGAGCGTCATTAGTGAAACGTGTGGTCGAGCATTGTCATGAAGAATGATTGGCCAGCCTGGGATGAAGGAGTAGCAGTTTTTCGTTCATTTTGGCAATTCCATGGCAATATGTTTCTGTAGTAATGGTTTTTCCGGGTTTTAAGAAGTTATAGTGGATGAGTCCAGCAGTACACCACCAAACAGACACCATAGCCTTCTTTTTGAAGATCACGGGTTTAGGGAAGGTTTTCGGTGCTTCATTTTGGTCTAGCCACTGCGAATAACATTTTTTATTATTGTACAGAATCTACTTTTTATCGCAAGTTACAATACGGTCGAGAAATGGATCGGTCTGGTTACGAAGAAGAAGCGACGAGCAAATTTCATATCTGCGCATTTTCTGATTTTCATTCAAATCGTGTGGTACCCATTTGTCGAGCTTTGTTTGATTCACTGATCGCATGCAAATGGCTGCAGGCAGTTTTCTGGCTAACTTGAAGTTATTTTGCCAGTTCCCGAGTGGTTTTACGTGGATCTTTCTCAATGACGGTTTTAATTGACCGTCATCGATGACAGATGGGCGTCCACTTATCTCACTATCTTCGAGGCACGGGTCTCTTCTGCGAAATCGTTTAAAGCATTTTCGAGCTGGCCACTCACCGGTCATTTCCTCGCCAAACGTTTCGTTGATATCGCGAGCAATTTCAGCTGCTTTACGCCCTTTTTGAAGTTGAATAGCAAAATTGCTCGAATGTCGCACTTTGACAGATCCATTTCAAAGTTTAAAAAATTATAAATGTTAATTTATTGATGCATTTGGGCAAGTCTACGTCTGTATTATTAGACAACTGCAAAAAATTGTTTTAAAATTATTCAGGACTCTGCAAAATTCCGGTACAAATTCTTCATGGTTCAAAACGTTGTTTACTTTTTGCTCAACCTGATATGTGCGCGCGCGCTCGCGCGCGTGTGAGTGTGTGTGTATGAGTATGTATGCATGCATACATGTATGTATACACACACACACTCACATTTTTATGATGTTTAATCATCAAAAAGTTTCAAAGTTAGCCAAGATCCGACCACTGGATACATGAGTTGTGTCCCCTTAAACATTTTCTCTTAGAGTTATCCCCCTTAAACATTTATTTAAAGATAAAAATTTCGGTCGACGAAGAGAAGAAAACCTATTGTTTTGTTATATATGTTCTATCTTTTATCTTTTATCTTCTGCTACTTTCAGCCATTAGACTGCAGCCACGCTGGGGCATCGCCATAAGGAATTTTAGCTGAACTAATTGACCTTCAATACTTAATTTCTTTTTAATTCTGATATTTATTCTGTCGGTTTCTTTTTCCCAACCGCTAGCTTGCTGAGACGTTAACGCACCAACAATAGTTATCCAGCGGTGGTGGGGGACAAACACACACACACACACACACACACACACACACACTCTCTCTCTCTCTACACACACACACACACACACACACTCACTCACTCACTCTCCTCTCTCTCTCTCTCTCTCTCTCTCTCTCATACATACACACATATACACATACGACAGGCTTCTTTTCAGTTCCTGTCTAACAAATCCATTCACAGGGCATTGGTTGGCCCGAGACTGTAGTGGAAGACACTTGCACAAAATGCCACGCAGTGAAACAGAACCCAAGTTTAGATAAGGCACTGCATCATAATACTTGGCAAATTAATTCTAATAGACTTGCTAAGTGTATATAAAATATACTGTCCAAGCAAAAACTAAGCATGTTTTTAAAAATCTTTTTACTTCACAATACAGAGTATGAAATATGTTAATTACTAACTATTGCATTTTTATGTATGTTCATTATAATCAACTATATCTGCGTGTAATTAACTGAGGCTTTATCATATCAGCTTTGTTTCCACACTAATTCGCGTACAATATTGAATAGTTTACTGATTCTTCAGTTACTACTTCAACAACTACTGTGAAGCCTATACTTCGCTGACGAGGTCTAACACCACTAAAACTTATCTATACAGAGTTACCTCCCCTCATAATACTAGCCTTTAAGCCAGTGATTTACCAGCCGGTGGTTCGCAGACCCCGGGTGGTCCGCAAAGGTAGTGCTGGGGTTCCGTGAACATGTTAAGCTGACAGACCTTTCAAAATTCTGGGGTTTGTAGGAAAACTCATTTAAATTGCAGTGAAAAGGTTGGGAACCACTGCTTTAAGCTATCAAGCTATTTTTTTCTTTTTCCCTTTTTTTTTTTACCTTACTATATACTTATTTCTACTCTTTTACTAGTTTCAGTCATTTGATTGTCGCCATGCAGGAGCACCGCCTTTAGTCGAGCAAATTGACCCCAGGACTTATTCTTTGTAAGTCTAGTACTTATTCTATCGGCCTTTTTTGCCGAACTAAGTTACGGGGACATAAACACACCAGCATCGGTTGTCAAGCGATGTTGGGAGGACAAACACAGACACACAAACAACTACACACACACACACATACACACACACATACACACACACACATACACACACACACACACACACACACACACAACACACACACACACACACACACCACACACACACATATATATATATATATATTATATATATATATATACATATATATATATATGCATATATACGACGGGCTTCTTTCAGTTTCCGTCTGCCAAATCCACTCACAAGGCTTTGGTTGGCCCGAAGACACTTGCTCAAGGTGCCACGCAGTGGGACTGAACCCGGAACCATGTGGTTCGTAAGCAAGCTACTTACCACATAGCTACTCCTAAATGTTTAACAAGCATCACATTCAACGTTAA
>NC_043003.1:39059987-39064987 GCF_006345805.1 Octopus sinensis | reverse complement strand
ACGACGACGAGGGTTCCAGTTGATCCGATCAACAGAACAGCCTCCTCGTGAAATTAACGTGCAAGTGGCTGAGCACTCCCCAGACACGTCTACCCTTAACGTAATTCCCGGGGAGATTCAGCGTGACACAGAGTGTGACAAGGCTGACCCTTTGAAATACAGATACAACAGAAAGAAAGAGTGACAGAAAGTTGTGGTGAAAGAGTACAGCAGGGTTCGCCACCAACCCCTGCCGGATCCTCGTGGAACTTTAGGTGTTTTCACTCAATAAACACTCACAGCGCCCAGTCTGGGAATCGAAACCACGATCCTACGACCGCGAGTCCGCTGCCCTAACCACTAACGTACCCGAAAGGTGAAAAGCAAAGTCGACCTCAGCAGAATTAGAACTCTGAATGTAATGACGGACCAAATGCCGCTAAGCACTTTGCCCGACGCGCTAATGATTCTGCCATCTCACCGTCCTCACTACTAATAAATATTCAATAAATATTCAAGCTAATTTTTCGTTGGCTTGCTATTCAGATAAACCCGAGGGCCTCAGATTACTTACATCTGGTTTAGTTCTTTCGCTAGACTGCTCATAACACATGTGGAAGCAGTGGAATAATCCATTTGTCCCTACAGTAAATCGTTTTGTTGCGAGAGACAGGAGTAAGTATTAACCAAATTTGATAAGTGCTCAATCATTTTGAGTGGATTTTGGTAGTAGCATGGATCGATTAGTTTCTATAACTGTAAAAGTATAGACAATAACTTTGCCTTCATCATATTAAGAGCATTGCACTTTGACTTATAAAATGTTGGTTGATCACTACATACTTGTACATACAAATGCATATGTAAAAATACATATGCATATGCATATGTGTGCATGTATGTATGTAAATAAATACATATACATATATGTATATACATGTATATATATATGTATATACATACGTACATATACACATACATAATATATATGTGTGTGTGTATATACATATATGTGTGTGTGTGTATTTATGACACACTTCTGCATAGTTTCCGCCTACCAAATTCCACTGATAGTTCACATAAAGCTATATATAGTAAGAGGAACTCGCCCAAGATACCGATCACATAAATATGGATATTTACATATATATCTATATTTGTAGGATTGTGTATGTGCGTTTGCGTATGTATGTACGTACGTACATACGTAGTACGGACGTACGTATGTATGTATCTATGTGTGTGAATGTATGTACGTATGTATGTCCTTATTCAGTTTTATTTAAAGATTTCTTATCAAGAGAGAAAGAGCCAGTTCCTAACCTAGATTCAAGGTTAGGAATTTCAATAACATCAACAGGGCATTTTTGTTTGTTTGTATGTATGTATGCATGTATGTATGTATGTATGTACGTACGTACGTACGTACGTACGCATACGTGCAGATTTGTATGCCTTGTTTATGTATGTATTCTCATGCATATACTTGCATATCTGGACATGCTCATATATATTTAAATGATAAACTTCTTGAAAGTTTTACAGATTTTTACAGTTCCAGTGATCGCTTGGATCTGTAGTCTTCGAATCGCCTTTCTCCTTTCTGATTTTGAGAAACCTAATTCTCAAGATTGGTATTTAAGCAATGTGTCAAATATCGCAATGCCCAAATAATTATAGGTATTAATCTGAACATGTAATCTGGATAGAGTAACTGCAGATCACTCAATAGTTCAGCGTATGTATTCTCTCTTTCACTGATATTCAGCTGGGCAGCTGATTTCCACAACTGTCCACAGTTTCTCTTCTCTATCCCAAATCATTATATCAGATCTATTGTGTTTACATTTGTACGTATGTATGTATGTATGTATGTATGTATGTATGTATGTATGTATGTATGTATGTATGTATGTATGTATGTATGTATGTACGTATGTATGTACGTACGTACGTACGTACGTATGTATGTATGTATGTATGTATGTATAGACGGAGGAACACTTGAGAGTGAACGGCCATCCAATAAATGTCTTAAGGCTGTACCATGCGCGGGGACATAGAAATAATCGGACTGAATACCCGATCGCGCGGTTAAACCATTGGGAGTGAAGGACTCCTAGCCTTTGTTAAGGCATCCTTCTCGGAGAAGGTAACTCAGGTAACTGGGATAACTCCAACATAAAACCTGCGGCTCAGTGGTTACCGATGATGTTGACTTGTTCTTCTATTTGGATTATGGCTGCTGTTGCTTAGTGAGTGGGATTGACTCCGTGCACTGCCTTTCCTCACTTTAAAAAAATCTTCTTGCACAGGCATTGCACGATAACAACATTGATTAAGCTTCGTGCAATGGCTATACTCGATAACGAGGAGGCAGCCACCATGTATGCATGTATGTATGTATGTATGTATGTATGCATGTATGTATGTATAATGCTGAAGCGAATATAAGAGAAACCGGTGTGCTTACTTGTAACATGTTGTTGCTCTCTCGGACATAACGTTTAAACGAGGCCCGACTGGTGTAATAGCCTGTCCAGAAAGCATGACGTTTGTGAGCGTAAGGAAAGAAATCATCGGTTTTCTCAGTCCATGTTTTGTTTACTTTGTTCAGATTGTAGATGTAACAGGATGGCGTGGAGTAGAGGGCATTCATCTTGCTTCCACTTGCTTGCTGTTGTTTTATCAAAAACAATGGAAATAATTAATATATAATAGATATCATCATCATCATCACCATCATCATCATCATCATCATCATCATCATCATCGTCATCATTATTATCATTAGTAGTAGTATTAATATTAGAATTAAACAGCGGTATTAAAGCTTCAGTTAGTACTACCCTAATATTCAACTGGCGTTTATGCGATCGATCTCCGTAAGGAGAAATGGGAAAAGGCCACTTCAGCGGGATTTGAACTCAATATCATAAAGTATTTTGTCCGTCGCTACAATCCAGAAAGATGGAAACTGCAATCTTTAAGATCCCTACACGTGGCGTTCAGAAAGAAGTCGGGATTTTCAAAGCAAAATATAAAATTTCATCTATGTCATAGAAGTACGTCATAGCTAATATAACTGTTATGCCATAACGGAAGTTTAATGGAATTCAAAAAAGGGATAGCATAAAATCATTTCGTTCTTTACGATCTTTTGGAAGACTCATTAGACCGGCACTTAAACTGGTTTCCTTGGCCTTTAAGGGACTGGGTTAAAACAACACTCGCCCTGAAATGGGACGCCGGTCCGTTGCATGATTAGTTTCTCAGCTGTTGCTGGAACTCATTTACAGCTGAGTAGACAGGTGCAACTTGAAATGAAGTATTTTGCTCATAAACACGACGCAACGCCCGGTCCGGGAATCGAAACTACGATCATGAATGCGACGCCCAAACCAACCGGCCACTAGCTTTTCAACAATTACAACAAATTAGTCCTTTATAAACTCACGGTCGCTTACGTTAGTGAATTTGGCAGATGATGTTCCTCGCCTCTCAAGAACGTGTAATATCTTTATTACAGCCTTTGCGATTTTGAACAATAGATCGGAATTGGTAAGTTATTGCAGATACATCTATGCATTTGTTTTGCAAGATTCTTCATGAGAAATCAGGTGTTGAAACAAAAAGACAAAATGGAATAGACAAGGCAAAAAGGAGACACGAGAGACAGAAAGTCGTTGAAGAGGACACAAAATGTGTGACGAAAGAACACTGACAAATAATCTAATAATATAATAATAATAATAATAATAATAATAATAATAATAATAATAATTTTGGCAC
Source organism: Octopus sinensis (assembly GCF_006345805.1). Taxonomy (NCBI): domain Eukaryota; kingdom Metazoa; phylum Mollusca; class Cephalopoda; order Octopoda; family Octopodidae; genus Octopus; species Octopus sinensis. The sequence continues at coordinate 39,061,216 of NC_043003.1, read as the reverse complement.
AAGGCCAGCAATTCCGAGAGAGGTGTTGAGTCGATTACATCGACCCCAGTACTCAACTGGTACCTAGTTTATCGACCCCAGAAGGATTAAAGGTAAAGCCGACCTCGGTGGAATTTGAACTCAGAACCTGAAGATGGACGAAATGCTGCTAGGCATTTATCTCGGCGTGCTAGCGATTCTGCTGACTCGCTGCTTTCGTAATGATAATAATATAATAATAATAATAATAATAATTTCTTTATTAACCACAACAATTTTACATTATGGACAGCACATGACAAAACAAAGAATGAGCGTGTGTATGTGTGTGAGTGTGTGTTGTGAGGGTTTTGCGTGTAAATAAGACTAACAATTTTTTTTTAAATCAACAATGTGCAGTCCTCAATATAGAGGAGACGTTTGAGGGCTGCTCATGGGAAAATCCAATAAAATCTATGGGGTAAGTATCTTTATTCCTTTCCTTTTTTTCCTCAACTACTGGCGTATGCTCAGGGCAGACCCATTCACTCGCCCCATTCTCGCCACTTTCATCAAGCTGTCAGCAAACTGGCTAGAAGATAATACTTCCCTCTCTACCCTTATTTTCCTTTTCAAGTAGTTCATCAGGAACTGGCCAAAGTGAAAAGTGTTTGTCTTCAGCCCCTTCAATCTCGTCCACCATACAACCTCTTTCGCCATGGCCACCAGACATATAAAAATAGCCTTTCCTTCCTGGCTAAAGGAAGGCGGCGAGGAGATCTTCACAATGGATTCAGCTGACAGCCGGATCTGTCCCACACGCGACAGCAAGTGTTCGACATATACCCATAGGTCAGCAATGTTCGGGCACTGGACAAGTGAATGCAAGACCGTCTCGGAAATGCTCGGCTGATGGCACTTCTGTGCCTATAAAGTTTATCTCGAACAGGCAAAGCTCCCCGGTAGCACTGCCAGGCCAGAGAATTTTGGAAATTATCCATCGATCTCGGTCCGAAAGTTCTACAGAAAAGAGCGACTAGCTGATCTTCTTCGATGCCCAACCAAGGTCCCCATCCCACCCCGCCAAGAACATCCTCGCACTTTTCCTCCACTGATCCTTTATAAAAGGCTAAAGTAGACGTTCCACCTATCGCACTGTCCGATTGGATGAGGACCTGAAATTTGTGGTGAGAGAACTAGTCGATTACATCGACTCCTGGGTTTTACTGGGACTTAATTTATCAATTCCGAAAGGATAAGAGGCAAAGTCG
>NC_043003.1:39052487-39054987 GCF_006345805.1 Octopus sinensis | reverse complement strand
AGTAGTAGTAATAATAATAATAATAATAATAATAATAATAATAATAATGGTTTCAAATTTTGCCACAAGGGCAGCAAATTGAGAGGATGGGATGAGCTGACCCCAGTGTTAAACTGGTACTAATTTTATCGACCCCGAAAAGATGAAAAGTAATGGCAACCTTGACGGAATTTGAACTCGGAACGTAGTGGCTTGCGTACATCGACCCCAGGACTCAGCTCGTATTTATTTTGTCAACTAGGAAAGGGCGAAAGATAAAGTTGACCTTGGTAGCATTTGAACTCAGAAATTTGATTTAAAAAAGGAACAAATACCTCGTGCTTGGCAGTTTGTCCGATGTTCTAATGAGATGCAGGTAACAAACATAAAGTCTGGTATGAACAACACAACAGACTTTGTCAATGCACTTTAGTGAAATATATTCGGAGACATCAAAGAAATAACAAGAATAACAGAAAATAGGGATTAAAGTGTTGAATGATAACTACGTAAATAGTAATGTATAAACTCTCGGCGTTTCTCAAAGAGGTGGGAAACAACTCAGTGCCGTGTTGAACTATGGGTACATTGAGCATTTACCATACGTGTCAAGGAGCCCAATGCTAATCAATACAGATTTATGTATGCCATAGCTTGTTATCAATAAATAAATATTTTAAGTCTCAGCGGTAGGGCCTATAACGACGTTGATGCAGACATGACCGCACCTCTGGGTACAGGACTGAGAGGATTGAAAAGTGGACAAATAGCCATATTTAAATAAGCTTAAGATGACTTTAAACATTTTATTCTTTTCCAATACCATAGTAATCGAAAAATTATATGGATGTAAAATCTTCAGACTTTTCGTAAATAAAGAAGGGAGGAAGTGCCAAAAATTTCACTACTGTTTTTGATGGGGCAGAAGCTTGTGTCTGTCAGTTTGAGAACCACTGTATTTGTTTCATCTTTTACTTGTTCCAGTCATTGAATTACAGCCATGTTGAAGCACAAATCGACCACAGTGTATATTTTTTGAATCTAGTACTTATTCTATCAGTCTTTTGCTGAACCGTTATGTTACATGGAGGAAAACAAACCACTGCCAGTTGTCAAGCGATGGTAGCGGACAAACACAAGCAAACACACACGCACATACACACGCACGAACACACACACACACACATACAAAGATATGGAAAATCTTACCGATTTTAACACAACCACTCCACTAGCGATGTTTTGCTACCAAGGGGCGTAACTCTTAACTCAATCGTTTCGTTTAATCATCTTTTTTGACAGCAACCACAAACCGGATGTGTCTTCACCTCCAACAACAGAGTGCAGTCGCCATATTTCATTCCATAACGGCTCCCTCTGATGAGCGCAGGGTTACATAATCAGCTTGTTACCTTACACTCCGTTGAATCCCTAGCGCGAAACCGATTGGTAAGATCGGTGGTAATGGATATATAATACAGTACACTTCGGATAATACACACACACAACACACACACACACACATATATATATATACGACGGACTTACACACCCTTTCCTCCCCCTAAATTCACTTACAAGGCATTGGTCGACCTGGGATTATAGTAAAAGACACTTTACTAATCCGCCACGCAGTGAAACTTAACTCAAAATCATGCGGTTGCAAAATGATTTTATTCACCACAGCCTGCCTTTGATATTTGATATTTCATACACAGTTATAGTCAAGTTTACATGAGATATTATCAGTTTAAAGCTACCATTCACTGTTATTCACATTCACGCTCACTACCCATTGTTGTTTGCACTTTTACTATCCGTTTATTATTCAACTACAAGTGTGTTACACAATACAAACTAATTATAGTAATATTTACCTGTTCATCTGCCGCACTATTAAAAAGCTGCAGATAGTGGTTTGCATTATATTCTGGAAGGTCTTTACGCTCCTGCAAAACAATGAAAATTCTTACATTAGTAAAAAGGTGGGAAGAATAGTGGAATAAATCTAACCCAGTACATCTATCTTCGTTAATTGGGGATGTTTCATCCCCAAAATATATGGTGTTGTGAAATTTGTTTTTTCTGTTCACTGGTCGTATATTGATGAGTACCAGTACGTAAATCGATACAGAAAATATACAAACTCGCAGCACAGTTATGTAAACACGAGCGATAATCAATGCATGGTGGATAGTTGAGCATTATGAATAACTGAACATTCAGGCGGACTTTTGTGATCCAAGCAAAATCTTTAACTGATCACCGACTTATATTATTATGATTTAATTCGTGATTAGCACAGCACTGTTCACAACTGAGCGTACCGTATTATCCCGGATCAATGATGAATGAATCGATGAATCAATAATAAACGAGAATAAACGTATAGTTCTAGTTTTGATTTCATCTGTTACTTTAGTACAGAAAGACAAATTCAATCTATTATGCAAAATGAAATTGCCCATAGAAATGTAGCTGTGAGTCCTTTGTTATCCATATTTACTTAGTATTCCACGGT
>NC_043003.1:39019987-39044987 GCF_006345805.1 Octopus sinensis | reverse complement strand
CATATTTACATATAACTTAAGCCAAATCACGACGGGCAGGTAGTATATGAACTAACTAGAGTTATATTTTCTTGTAAAAGGGTAGATAGTGTTGAACATGTTTTTTAATTGTAATCGCCGTCCTTCTGTTACTTCTGCTATTTGTCAGGGCATTAGAGATTGCCGTCCTTCTGTTACTTCTGTAGGGAAGTCCTGAGTCTATTATGGACCATAATAAAGTATAGGGTATATTTGCCTTTTTGAGATGATGTATGTGCTTGGCGAGTGTTGTAGATTAATTTTGTTTATCGTATCTAAAAGAGTGGAGATGAGTGGCATATCGTTGGTTAAAATTTTTTTGTTGATCCTATGTATATGGCTGTAGAGTTGTGTAATTGGTTAAGGACCGTGCATTTGTAGATTACATTATATCTTCTGCAATGGGCTTGTAGTGGGGTGGTTGTTCCAGGACGGCAATTACAATTAATTTTTCTGATAATTTATAATTATACTCCCATGTTCCCTGCCGTTGTAACAACACTAACTAAATTAAGTGATGTTGCTGAAACGAAAGTGAGTGAGTGAGTGAGTGAGTGAGAAAGGTAAGAGAAAGTGGTGGACAGTATGACTGTATCGCTGGTGGATTCCATAGCTGTACTTCTATGACATTACTTCAGTCGAGATTGCGTTTCATTCGAGCTGATCAGGCCTACTCCCTATTGGTCGCTCTCACCCACTGACTTTTCCTTACAGAATTCTAGTATTTATAATTGTGCAGACTAGCTAAGAAAATGATATACCGTTCTAGCAATGGCTAAATTAATGTAGCCCACCCTATCTATTTCAACTTTTCATGGCATAGAAAAGGTTAAGAATTAAGTGGAAAACACATAGACCTGCGTTCTTCCTTAACAGAACCATGGCTAGGGAGAATTTACAGATTCACTTTCGAATCTCAGGTAGGCCCAAGCGAGGTCCCACAGATTCTCAACCATTTTTTTTTATCTATGGACCCCTTTGATTATTATTTTATTCTGATGGAATTCGAAGCCATTCGATGTTTAAAAGCTAGTTATTGAGAAGTTTCTTTCAAAATACCAATTTTGTATTCCACACATTAACGTGTGTATATTGAACTACGTAACGTATTAAATACAGAAACCTAACTGTTTCTTGCAATACATAGCAATAAATATATCTAAATCAAAATTTTTTCAGGGCCCTTAAAATACTGCTGTGGATCCCCAGTTTACTATTTTGTTGCGTGGACACCCACCCATTAAATCTTAAATGGACCCTCAGGGACTACATAGACAGAAGTTGAGAACTACTGATCTATACAATCAACATATACAATGTATCTATCTATCCAGCCAACTTCTACACAATACAGTCAATATCTAAACACTGCCTCGTTATTCAGTGAATACCTACGGTACCTATTTACACAGTGAATATCTATATATTGAACCAATATAACCTGTCAATATTTACACTTTGTGATTATCTAACACATCTATCAGTATCTACACACTATTTCTATCTATTCAGGCAACATCTTACAGTGTCGATCTACCAGTCAATATTATCTACTGTGTCAATATCTCTTTTCTTTTCTTTTTTTATTTGTTTCAGTCATTTGACTACGGGTTTTAGACAAACAAATTGATCTGCTGGAATCGAACTCGGAAACTTGGAGTTAGTAGCGCGCACTCTTAGCCACTACGCTATATGCCCGTGGTCATATGGCGTAGAGGAGTGAATTTTAGGGTAAATTATGAAGTGAATTTTAAGAGTGAGCTATAGAGTGAATTTTAGTGCTTATAAATTTGATATTTTCCTATCCTTCCTTAATACCGGTTACCATATACTACTCATATCTGCACTAGGTCTGCTTAGGCGATTATTATGTCCTAGCATATGTGCTGCCTCTTTTAATTTTCGTATTTTCCTGTGGTGTTCTCAATCTATTATTTTAACTTCATCTCACAGGGGGAAGTTGTCTCCGTTTTTTCCATACATGACCAGCTATACTCGATTTATCAATATCTCCTCGTGTCACAGCTTTACGATGTTCGTCTTCCCTTATTTTGAGGGGCAGCATGTTTCGCCTTTGTATAACTTACCACAGCTGCATGGAATGGAGTACACACAGCCTTTGGTCATATTGTCTTCTATTGTTGTTTTTTTAGACATGTAGGAAAATGGAACCCAGGTTCGAAATTCCCCCAGGACACCTGATTAAGGCTGGAGATTACATCAGCCGAAACGTTGTGTTAGCAACAAACATGAAGAGGACAAATATCCGTCAAATGCAAATAATGTACACAATTCCTCATCTCTCAAATAAAGAACTGTTTTTATATGTATGTATGTATGTATGTATGTATGTATGTATGTATGTATGTATGTATGTATGTATGTATGTATGTGTGTATGTTAATATGCGAATTTTTTGCGTAATGAGATAAAAAACCAAGGCTGTATAGATATTAGAGCATTTATAGATAGAAGGTCTTACAGCTGTTTCTATGATATTAATTAATAATATCTCTTCATCGGAGACGGTGTGAGAGGAAAAATTAAGTCATAGTTAGTTTCGATGTGATACAAGTAGAGAGTGAGGTGGTGGAAAGAAAATAGATGTAAGATATGTATGGTTATTGAATTCGTAAATCCGTTTTATAGGCATAATGGTATATATGTGCAATATTCCAATATCCTTTAAGTAAAATCCAAACGTCCAACAGAGTTTAATATGAGTCCATCCAGATATAGAGTTTATAAGCAATGTAAGATTCTCTTAAAGTTGATCATTCCCAGTAGGGAATTTATATAGAGTGTAGCAGATTCAAGGTTTGTATTTAAACTGACCTAGAAATAGGGAGTGTATTAGTATACACATGTGAGAAACTAGATAGGGGTTATGAGTTAGAGTGTAAATTTATGGGTTAATGGGATTACCTAAGAATTATTGCAGAAATGTACTGTATGGTCATTTTGGCATTTGGACTTGTGATAGAATTTAAATGTGTGATAAATGCGGTGGTTACATGTGCTTAATGCCTCGTTATGTTTATTAAGCAGTGTTGGAGAGCTGTGCTTTAATATTTGGAGTGCTTCCTTCAGGCAAAGCTTGCAGATTGAGCGTTGACCTCGGTAGGGAAGTCCTGAGTCTATTATGGACCATAATAAAGTATAGGGTATATTTGCATTTTTGAGATGATGTATGTGCTTGGCGAGTGTTGTAGGTTAATTTTGTTTATCGTATCTAAAAGAGTGGAGATGAGTGGCATATCGTTGGTTAAAATGTTTTTGTTGATCCTATGTATATGGCTGTAGAGTTGTGTAATTGGTTAAGGACCGTGCATTTGTAGATTACATTATATCTTCTGCAATGGGCTTGTAGTGGGGTGGTTGTTCCAGGACGGCAATTACAATTAAGTGAATTTTAAGGACCGTGTTCGGTAACTAAGGAGGTAGTATCATCAGAAGAGAGGTTATAGAAGTGGGTGAAAATTTCTATATTATTATTATTATTATTATTATTATTATTATTATTATTATTATTATTATCATTATTATTACCATTATCATCATTACTAACGTTATTATTACAACCACCGCCATTACTACTATTGTTACTGTTACTTCTGCTATTTGTCAGGGCATTAGAGATTGTGGTGGTATTCTGGGCATTGTCAGTAGGATGGGTTGGGTTGCGGTTATGACCAAGTGTAGTGGTATCTATGCTAGATATGTATGTGTGTTGATTATTAGAGTTGTAGTTATGTGAGTTGATAGTAAAGAGAGAGGTTTTGCTTATGAATATATATATATTTAAATACATGTATATACATACATACATATATATAGATAGCCAGCCAGTCATACAGACAGACAGACAGACAGGCAAGCAGGCAGGAAGGCAGACAGACAGACAGACAGACAGACAGACAGACAGATAGATAGATAGATAGATAGATAGATAGATAGATAGATAGAGAGAGAGAGAGAGAGAGAGAGAGAGATAGATAGATAGATAGATAGATAGATAGATAGATAGATAGATAGATAGATAGATAGATAGATAGATAGATAGATAGATAGATAGATAGATAGATAGATAGATAGATAGATAGATGGAAAGATGGATAAGAAAAGCTGGATAGGATTGGCTTTCCACTTTGATAGATAGACGTTTGTGAATCATTAAGTGCTGTAAATACCTAATGATTTATAAACATGTAATTATTAATGAGGGGAAAATTATCAGAAAAGCCATTACTATTTTTTTTTTTTCAAATATATATAATACGGTACTAAGCACTTTCTCTTTCTACTTCTACAATACATACATATATATATATATATATATATATATATATATATATATATATATAGAAAGAGAGAGTGAGAGAGAGATGTTTTCGATCTAGTTTGGATATTTTGCTATCAAGTTTAAATTCTTTGCCATCAAATTTGAATTCTTTGCAATCAAATTTGAATTCCTTGCAATCAAATTTGATGGCAAAGAATCCAAACTAGATCGAAAACATCTATCTATATATATATATGTGTGTGTGTGTGTGTGTGTGTGTGTGTGTAAAATGATGAACTCTTCCGTGGAAGGTCAAAGACGATGTTTGACAGCTCAGCTACTGCCGAACGACCTGCACAAAGGATGTGTTTATGGTGATCAAATGTTCGTGCAGTACATTAGCCAACTCTCTCCATCAAATCGATGTTGCCTGAACCGGTGCACGGTGTACCACGCCTCAGGTGTCGCAGAACAGCGTGAGGTGAAGTGCTTTGCCCAAGAATACAACGCATCACCCGGTCTAGGAATTGAAACCAGCACATTGACCACTAGGCCATACGCCATATATATATATATAGTCAACATACACACACTATGTACTTATCAATCCAGTTACCATCGAGTGATCATGTCTGTCTGTCTAGATGTCGCACGTATCTAGCGAAAAGGCAGGCAAGAGAACAATAACCGAAAGCATAATGCCTCGCCAATGTAGTAATACATCAAAGATAATTCCTTACTTCCGTAATAGTATTGGTCCACATTCTTCAGCCATCCGACATCGTCGTGTGAATGAGGAACCAAGTGGATATTCAACATCCCTTCTTTGGTCGGATTGCAGCTCTGCAAGAGAAGAAAAAAATACGTTTCATTGTAGTAGTAGTAGTAGTAGTAGTAGTAGTAGTAGTAGTAGTAGTCATGAGAATAGAAATTCGGAGGAGTGATAGTTGATGAAAGGAAACGGAAGAAGTCGGAAACAATTCTGATCCATTCCTTGTTACCCTAAATAGAAAAAAGGTTACACTGTTTCGCCATTCATCTGTTATTACCCACTACTCGGAGTGAACATGTGAGATAAGAAAGGACAAATAAGGACAACCTTATTCTTCATACATAAGGAAAACGAGATATTATAAATAACATAAGCCTCTCTTATTTATGTTGTTGGTTGTTCCTTCTCAAGCCATGCCTGGCTCATAAGGGCCGGTTTCCCGGGTTTCATTGGCGTATAGGTTCCCCCACCTGGACGGGAGGCCGGTCCGTCACCGGTAAGCTGCTAAATGCAGGAGAAATGAGTGAGGGAAAGTTGTGGCGAAAGAGTTAGTAGAAGTTCGCCATTACTTCCTGCTGCAGCCGCGTGGAGCTTAGGTGTTTCGCTCATAAAAACACACAACGGCCGGTCTGAGATTCCAACCCGCGATCGCTCGACCGCGAGTCCGCTGCTCTAACCACTAGGCCATGTGCCTCCACCTTATTTATGTAATAATTATTTAATAGTACAGTTCTCTTGGTTTCTTAATAAATGTAATTACATTTTCCATTTTCCTACATGTTTCTTTTACTCTTTTACTTGTTTCAGTCATTTTGACTGCGGCCATGCTAGAGCACCGCATTTAGTCGAGCAAATCGACCCCAGGACTTATTCTTTGTAAGCCTAGTACTTATTCTATCGGGATCTTTTGCCGAACCGCTAAGTTACGGGGACGTAAACACATCACCATCTTTTGTCAACCGATGTTGTGGGGTGGGGGACAAACACAGACACACAAGCACATACTTACACACACACACACACACACACACACACACACACACATTATATATATATATATATATATATACATATATACGACAGGCTTCTTTCAGTTTCTGTCTACCAAATCCACTCACAAGGCTTTAGTCGGCCCGAGGTTATAGTAGATGACACTTGCCCAAGGTGCCACGCAGTGGGAATGAACCCGGAACCATGTGGTTGGTAAGCAAGCTACTTACTACACTAAATGTTTTCTTTAATTGCGACTTATTAGATAAAGCTTAATCGAATACTGCTTTCAAAGATACACAGGTTTCCCGTTTCTTTGTGGGATTATATCTAATTTTAGTTATGAATGTTGTAGAATATGTCATGATACCCTGAAACCAAACCTCTAGATATGAGACAAACAAGATCTGATGAAGTGTTATGAAATGTAATAATTATCACAGCTGAGTGATTCATTAGTAATCATTAAGAAGATATCTATAATTCTTGTCTTGTTTATTTAAGTTTGACATAGGCCAGAGAGTGATACATTTTTAATGTGACGTGAATACAACAGTTTGAGCTCAGTACAGTCAGCTAAAGAAATATTCGTTAAATATTTAGAATTCTTGTTGCTATACGGGTATACTGTTTATGGAACTGATTTACAACTTTGTGGAGTAAGCCAACAAGAATGAAGTGTTTTGGCCACAGAATCAGTGCAATGTAGGGTACACGGAATGCACAACACTTCGCTGACGCCAAATGCTATTTAGCAGAGGATTAGAAGAGGAAATTAAATTAAGTGAAATTATTTACTTGAATACAATGAATATGGTAACACCATTTTCTCTCTCTCTCTCTCTCTCTCTCTCTTCTCTCTCTCTCTCTCTCTCTCTCTCTCTCTCTCTCTCTCTCTGAAGTACTCACTCACTCACTCTCCTTCTCAAACGAAGGGTAAGATCTCAGAAACACTTCATGTGGCAACTGAACTGATCGAACTATTCTATGAACACACACAATCTATATTTTTATTATCAGCCCATTAGTTAACTAATCAAATAATCAAATTGTTTAACCAGTCGCTTAATCAATCAATGAGCTAGTTTGTCACAGCCCTTACGTTGCACTCTGCAACCTTATCAATGACATGTTCTCCTCTACTCTACTTCTATCACAAACTCATAAAAAAGTACATGAAGGCACGTCATCGATAAGTTCGCAGACTGTGATAAAAGGATTCTGACGAATTCACTGACTGATCATACGATTGATCAAACGATTTATTAGTTTGTTAGTAAAGTAATAATAATAATAATAATAATAATGATAATAATAATAATTATTATTATTATTATTATTATTATTGTTATTATTACTATCATCATCATCATTATTATTATCATCCCTATCATCATTATTATCATTATTATCACTATCATTATTATTATTATTATTATTACTATCATTATTATTATTATTATTATTATTATTATTATTATTATTAGTAGTAGTAGTAGTAGTAGTAGTATAGTAGTAGTAGTAGTAGTAGTAGTAGTAGTAGTAGTAGTAGTAGTATTCAGGCACAAGGCCTGAAATTTTGGGGACGGGGTATAGTCGTTTACATTGACCCCAGTACTTGACTGGTACTGATTTGATCGTCCCTGAAAGGATGGAAGGCAAAATCGACCCTAGCGGAGAGTAATAATAATAATAATAATGATAATAATAATAATAATAATAATAATGATAATAATGACGATGATGATGATGATGATAATAATAAATGAATGCAAACCAGTGTGTGTGTGGTGTGTGTGTGTGTGAGAGAGAGAGAGAGAGAGAGAGTATGTGTGTTTATTGGCGAAATGACGCTCACAAAGTTCTACATGTTTCACCATACGATGTCATATCCAGAATCTTGCAAAATATACATACAAAAACGAAATCAGTATTTAGTCGGCCGTCTACATTCTAAGTTTAAATCTCGTGTGTCTGTGTGTGTGAGTGCGTGCAAATAACTAACAAACACCTTCATACAAAAGAAAGATAAATGCGATTATAATTTTTTGAAGTAGATCTCATCTTTGTTGGTGAAGCATGTTTTAGTATTTTCATCTGTGTGATTCAATCGGTTTGGTCTCCATTTGGCATCTGGTGTCTTATTGCCAGCTGTGTTACATAGTCCAGAGTGACATCAAAGATAACTACTGGCACATATCAAAATAGTGTAGATAGTGTTGTTTTTAAAAACTTCCTCCCAAAACATGAAATTAATAGTGCAAAAAAAATCAATAAAAAATTATTTCAATTGGGGGTTTTTTTTGTTGGTTTTTTTTTTTCGTTTTGCCCTGTTTTGTTTTTTAACGACATAGTTGTAAGAGAAAGAACATTACTCGTGACAGCTTTCACAGCCTCTGTGACAAGTGAGAAGACGATTGGAATTTATTTTCTGACCAGAAACATTTTTGCAACAGAGTATACTGCTACAAAGGCATCTAAGAGTCATGTGGTGTTACACAGCGCGACTGAATAAGTCAACCACATAAAAACTGATTTAAAGCAGTTTCCGTCTTCCAAATTTAACGCACAAGGTACTGAGTGATTTTAGACTTCACTAGAAAGCACTTAACCAGTACGCCACACAGTAGGAGAGAAACAGAAACCTAAACCAAGTAATTACTGAACCTAATAGATTGATATTTAGTTAGGAGAAAGATATATATTTAATGTTGAAAAATCTTTGAAGCCTTATCATCAGACAAGTTATTCTAGCTGAATGTTATTAAAGAATCAGGCTTTTATTAATGTTATTGGAGAATAAGAAATATGGAATACCTATTTCGTTTTTTAATATAACAAAAATCTAAAGTGACGAACAATCGGCGGGCGTGATTGTAGGCGTTATCAATATGCCTTTCCAAAATATAATAATAATTGAATACATATTTTCCTTATAATAAATTGAATGAGAAACAGACTTTGGCATTCAAAAGTAACAATATACATTTCGTTTGATGGATTAATTTATTTTTCATATCTTTTTCGATTCATTTCAAGTGATACAATTAATATTCGCTTTTACAGTCATCTTTATATTGCACATTTGTAGCTTGTTCTCTGTTTTGCACGCTTGTGGTGTATTGCTAATAATAAGGTTTTTGATCTTATTGTTTTTGTAATATATTACTAAACGAGAAAGTTGTTACCCTCACAATTCTAACTGTTACATTGGCCAGACAAGTACAACACTCTCTCGTAAGCTCAACATGCATTTACAATAAGGAGAAACTGCAGTACACTACATCACAAAACAAACTAGATAGAAAAATATTGACATATAATACTTTATAGAATTCCCCGTCGAGGTAGACGATCGGCTTAAGAAGCAAAATCCATATCGAAACACAAGGTTACAATTAACACACAAACAACAAACACAAATCACAAGATAATCACTTCATCATTGACAAATAATTTCAAAACACTGATTTAATGTGGAACTCTAACATTGAAATTCTGACAGTAAAATCTGTATAAAGAATACTGCCTTCTATAAAACGGTGCAGTAACAGAAACCAACAACTCTTCATATCCTGGAAGCGTTGATGAAAATGAATTGAGGAATTTTACTGTTCTAAATGAACTACACAACTCTGATACAAAGATACGAAAAGAACCAATTTCTACATTATTTATTCCTTCCTATTTCTTCATCTTTTGCAGGCAAGACTGTGCTGTTCAAGAGGTTGACGCTATACGCATGTGAGACTTGGGCCTTGACGAAGAGAGAACAATATCTGCTTACGGCTTTGAGAGCCATGGAAAGGTCGATGCTGGGAATCTCGCTAAGAGATCACATCAGGAACGAGGCGATCAAGAATAGAACTGGATTGAAGGACGTTGTCGCAGAATACCACCACGATCATGTCGCAAGGTTCACAGACAATAGGTGGACCCGTGCAGTTGTCGAGTAGTACTCGCGCGAACGGAAGAGACCACTCGGATAATGGAACAAATACTGTGGCCAGTAGAGTCGACTCGGCACTAGACAGCCTGGCCAATCTAGGTGATCCAGATGATAATTTCATCTAACGCTTTCATATCGGCTTCTGCTATTCTGAACCATTTCTCAGTCTATACAATTATTTCTTATATTGGCAACGATTTTGAAGGGAGAATATTAGTTGATTAAATCAACTTCGGGTGTTAAACTGGTTCTTTATTTTACCGACCCCGAAAGGATGAGAGACAAAGTTGACCTCGACGAGATTTAAACTCACAATGTAAAGAGCCAAAAGGAAACACAGTAAAGCAATTTTCTGACGCCCTAATGATTATGTCAGCTCACTACCTTTTACTCTATATAATTACTTCCGTCTTAGCGAAGGTGGAGGAATTGTTTCAGTCGCATTTGTTTGCTTGTTTGGCCGTGGACAAGATATCTCAAGAACCACTGGATGGATTCGGATAAAACTTTCAGGGATATTTGGCCTCGTGACTGGCACGAACTGCTTAGATTTTGGAATCGATCCGATACCGGACAAGGATTCTGGATTATTTTTCCGGTTTTTTAACTTAATTTTTGAGAGCAGTCGAGTTTATTTCAGATATTCTCATTTTAAAAATCATCTCCGGCTAATCGTTGAGTGCTGCCTTGGCAGAGGTTTGCGCTCCCTGAATGCTCTTATTCTTTCTAATTTTTGGCGTAAGGTCAGCAATACCGAAGGTAGGGTGAAGTCGATTACCTCAATTCTAGTACTTACTTCTATCGACCCCAAAAGGATGAAAGACAAAGTCAACCTTCAGCGGCATTTAAACTTAGATGGTAAAGTGGAAAGAAATGTCGTTAAGCAATTTTTCTGGCGTGCTAAAGAATTTTCCAGTTAGCCGTCCTCCTCTATTTATATAAGAAACAAACTGAGCTGAAACAAGCAGTTACAATGAATATTATGTCAGAGTTTTGGATGGTCATGAAACTCAGCGTATAAACTGTATTAGGCGTGGTACTTATCTGAGTATTAGGTTAATGGTGGATTAGCAGAATGGTTCAAGCATCAGGAGTAAAAACAGCAGTGCGTAATTATTTCTGTTCGTTAGTATCTGAGATCAAACCTCGCCAGTCAACTTTGCTTTGCATTCTAGGACTTCATTGTCGATAACAATAAAGTACCAGTCAAGTCTTGAATTCGATTCCTCTCTTTCAGAATCGGTCACGCTGAACTATGGGAGGGTCGGGAACCACAAGAAATGTCTAATTTTTCCAAGAAATGGAGAAGAGTTGTGTGAGAGACTTGCAATCTATTTCCATCTAAATTGTTATAAAAACCGTCCATAGAAAGTGAAGAACATGAGGGTGTACTCTACAGCAGAGAATAGTAAAATAAAAAGAAAATAAAGAAATCAAACTAGTGAAAAAGATTCAATAAAATAACAGGTAAAACTAGATTTTATTTGAGATTCGTTATTTATAATTATTTTGGATTACAGCTGTGAAGAGCTGCCCCTAGGTTTGTTGTACCCTATAATTTCTCAAGCTGAAACTTGCTTTGGAAACAATATATTGTGCAAGTAATTTAAACCGTTATATTGATTTCTTATATAGACAAAAGACATACAATTAGGGGGAAGAGGGGAAACAATAATCAATTGAATCAACTCAATACTTGGCTGGTGCTTAAGCCCCTTAATTCCAGAAGATTATAAAGCAACGTCTACTCTGACAGGATCTGAGCTCAGAGTGTAAAATGCTAAAGTTAAATACTGCAAGAATTTTTGGTTGTTGCTCTAAAGATTCAGCAAATCCACCGCCCTTTCACCTTATATTCTTTCTCATTTCAGTACCAGGCCAGAAATTTTGAGAGGAGACGGAAAGTCAATTACATCAACTCGAATGTTAAACTTGTGCTTACATTTATCGATTTCGAAGGGATGAAAAGTAGAGACAACCCCTACAAGGTATGAACTCAGAATGTACAGAGCTGGAACAAATATTTTAAAAGCATTTTATTGATGCCTAATTGATTCTACCACGCCATCACCACTACCACAATAATAATAATAATAATAATAATAATAATAATAATAATAATAATAATAATAATAATAATAATAATAATAATGCCCTGATGCAGTACTGGGCAGTACTCATCGATTAGTAATAGCTTACAAAGACCATGAACGCTATCCTTCCTTATCCGTTATGTTCCTCTGGCAGACTTAATTCGTAGTCCAATATAAATCTCAGTCTCCCCCCACTTCAGTTCTTGGGTGCCTTTAGCGGAGAGCGCTCTGTTGTAAGTATTCATGTCAGAGACATGGTCGGGGAAAACTTCCTCCTGCGAGAGCCAATGTCCTCAAATAGGCCATTGGCTTTGCTCTTCTCTCTCTGATGAATTCATGTAATAATAATAATGATAATAATGACAAAATGCCCTGATGCAGTACGAGGCAGTGGCTCTTGTGGCTTCCAATCTTAACTAATTGGAAGTGTTATCATGTTTATTTTACCCCAGTACCACTTTGATGGCATGCACTGCTCTCTCACTCAATAATGATAATAATAATAATAATAATAATAATAATAATAATAATATAATAATAATAATAATAATAATAATAATAATAATAATGTATACTATGAGTTTCTTTGCCCTAGGAGTCGGGAAGACACTCGGCAAGAAATGGAAGCAAATTTGAAAGAAGAAGAAAAAGAAGATAATAATAATAATAATAATAATAATAATAATAATAATAATAATAAAATCACAAAGCCTCAAATTTTGTGGGAGGGGATAAGTCGATTACATCGACTCCAGTACACAACTGGTACTTATTTTATCGACGCCGAAAGGATGAAAGGCAATGTCAACCTCAGAAAAATTTGAACTCAGAAAGTAAAGACAGACCAAATGTCACTAAGCATTTTCCTCGGTATGCTAACGATTCTGCCAGCTCGACGCCTTGCAGTGAACTTATATTACTATTATTTATTGACCGGGTCAATCGTGAGATTCACCCACCACCCACCTTTAACATGGTACGATAGGCGTAGTTCCTCTGTCTAGTAGCTATGGCGAAAGAATTTGCGCAGCGGATGAGACAAAAAGAATTAAGGAAAAACACCATCCTCTTCGGTTAAGCCCTCATCGACTTTTTTTAGGTTCCACTTGGAAAGGAAGGTGAAGGTGGAGAGGTAAGTGCTTTCCCCCAGTGAATTAGTAAAGTTGATGGGTAACTATGGCCAAAATGGTCAGTGTGGGTGGAACTACTCTAAGCATGCTCCCGTAGATTGGAGAACAACAGTTGGGCATGAGTTTGTGCTTTTGGTGGTCAGGGGAATTTTTGATCTGTGGGGTTGCTTGATAGGCCCTAATTGAGGTTTTTCTTTGCCAGTAGGACTGAATCAAAAGAGTGTTCACATGTTTTGCATACTATGTATACTTTTATCTTGTTTTCTCTTTTTTCTTTCTTCTTCTCATCTTTAATGTAAACCGCCACACAAATTGTAAACTGTCTTTGTAACGTCAAATAAAAGAAAATCGTTTATCATTGTTGTTGTTATTCAGTAATTTAATGCGAGTTTCTACTGCACCACCTGGTGCATCTCCGTATTTCTGAGGTGTGTGCAGTACTGTTATTATTTTTGTGGGAATTGGAGGGTTGTAGACTCCTCCTTTTAGTGTACTTCACCAGTTTGTTTTAAGGGGGTTAGTTTCTTGTATTTTTTTTACATTAGTGTATTTTGCTGCGCGTGATTTGTGTAATATAAATTCTTGGGCCTTAATCTTGTGTAGTGCATGTTGCATGAATTGTGTTATTTTCAATTATTAGGTGCTTATTTATGAGGTATAAGTTGTGTAAAGATAGTTCTGTTTGAGCTATTCCATTGAATCGTATAGGCTATTCTAGCGAATTGATAGTGTCTTGCAGAAGATGTGTGCTTTTCCTAGAAGAGTTTTTTTAGAGCAGTGTCTAGTGTTGTGAGCTTTGTTATGGCATTTTGTGCTTCTTTTCGTATCATCATCATCATTATCATCATCATCACGGTGGCGAGCTGGAAGAATCGTCAACACGCTAGGCAAAATGTTTAACGGTATTTCGTTCGTCCTTCCGTTTTGAGTCTAAACTCCGCCGAAGTTGACTTTGCCCTTCATTCTTTTGAAGTCTGGGTCTATGTAATCGACTATCTTCGTCCCCCAAATTCTAGGCCTTGTGCCTGTAGTAGAAAGGATTACTATCATTTTTATGATTATTATTAGTATTATGGAAGTGAATTCGTAGATTCGTTCAAGCTTCAGACAAAATACTTTATGATAATTCTTCCAACTCTCTACGTTCGGAGTTCAAATCCCACTGTGGTTAATTTTGCCTTTCATTCTCCCGATCCTGATAAAATAAAGTACTTCTAAAATACTAGGGACGACAGAATCAACGAATCCTGCTCACATGCACGCATCAATAGTATGCCGAGAAAAATGCTTAGTGGCATTTCGTCCGTCTTTACTTTCTGAGTCCACATGTGCGCACATACACACAGTCACATGTATGCACTACGTAGCAGAAATCAGAAGATAAATAACCGCTAAGTCTCTAACCTACAAAGCCAAGTAGTCCAGAAACAAGCAAGAGCGAGATTTTCGACTTCACAGTCAGGCAGGTGTTTTTCGCAATTTACTCCTTGAAAGATGTCTAAACAAAAACTAGGAATCTCTCACTCCCAGATTTTGGATGACCGTTGACTCTACTAAGTTCGTCTGTCTTTTGACAGGTTCTGTTTTTCGTCCCACTTGTTCACTAACGAAAATCACTTTCTTTCCCAAGCAGTCTTGATAGTGTTGCTGGTTTAGTCACCGATGATCCCCCGGAGATACAAGTTCTACTGAGTTACAAGTTCCCAGTAGCACTAAGAGTGACCTGACTTAATATATAGATAAATACATTTATACATGTAAAATTAACTATCTGCCTGTTGTCTATTTGTCTATCCATCTATTCATTTCTTGGACTGTCTGTTTGAGTGTCTACGTATCTATCTCTTTCACACCATTTGTGTATCTCTCTTCACACGCTTTAAATCTTTATCTATCACACTAGTTCTCAGTTTCACAGTATGGAAATTTTTTTACACATGCATGAACATGTATATCTTTGTCTATAAATATGTGGATGTATGTCTGCAAATACGTTTATGCATGTACGTCAATGGATACATAGAAAAGATACATTTTGCACCTAATAATTGAAAATAACACAATTCATGCAACACGCACTATACAAGATTAAGGCCCAAGAAAATAATACAACCTATATTACACAAATCATGCGCAGTAAAATACACTAATGTAAAAAGAAACAAGAGACTAACCCCCTTGATGTAGGTTTGGAGAAGCCTACAACCCTCCAATCCTCATAAAAATAATAACAGTACTGCACACTCCTCAGAAATACGCACACCCAGCAATCCACACACATATCAGCACAGCGAAAAGGACAGTGAAAGGGGAAGGCACGAACTTTCAGTGCGTATGACCGACTGATTATAGTAATGGAGAAAGCGTTATTTGATAATACTTGGAAATTTGGAAATCCTGTGTGTGTGCGCGCCTGCATTAATGTCTGTTAGCATTTATATTTATATATAAAAAGAGTCAAACGTGAAATTGAAGGTTCGTTCAGTATTATTCAGTAGATTAGCATGTATTCGTTTATTTATTTTTTACAAGTTGACAATTATTTCGGTCCTGTTGACATTCGACTATGTTAACTTTCATCGCACTTTCCGACCAAGGTTTCAAAGTCAAAACTTTGAAGTAATTATCAACCTTTCCTTATGAAAATTATATATAGGTGCAGGAGTGGCTGTGTGGTAAGAAGCTTGCTTCCCAACCGCATGGTTCCGGGTTCAGTCCCACTATGTGACAACTTGGGCAAATGCCTTCTGCTATAGCCCCGGGCCGACCAAAATCTTGTGAGTGGATTTGGTAGAGAGAAACAAAAAGAAACCTGTCGTGTATATATGAATATGTGTATATCTATGTGTGTGTGTCTTTGTGTGTGTGTTTGTCCTCCTACCACCGCTTGACAACCGGTGTTGATGTGTTTATATCCCTGTAACTTAGCAGTTCGGCTAAAGAGAGCGATAGAATAAGTACCAAGATAAAAAAAATAAAAGTACTGAAGTCGACTTATTCGACTAAAATTCTTCAAGGCGGTGCCCCAGCATGGCCGTAGCCTAATGAATGAAACACGTAAAATACTACAAGAATATATATATATATATATATATATATATACACACACACACACACATTTTATTTGTGGTTTAACAAGGCAACCAATGGTTTCATATGAAGAAATCTTCACAATTGTTGAAACGTGTCACTTTAGGTATTTACGTGTGCCTTCACCTGCCTGCTAATGAGTATGTGTGTATGTTTTATGTGTATGCTTATGAGCATTTGCGTATGCTTGTGAGATGTGTGAGTGAGTATATATATATATATCTGACTATATTAATGTGCCTGCATATGACTGGATGTTTTGGTAAGTGCACACTTTCAGTGTGCGCGCGCATGTGACTGTCTGTTTGCGTATCGGCACCAGCGTGTGTGCGTAACTGCATGCTTATGTACCTTTGTGTATTTATGTATATGTACATTTGCCCAAATATGCAAACTAAGCTATCCGCTACGGTGATAGTGTAATTTAGGACTACCCTATATTAGAGATGAATATTCCATGCTAGTAATTTGGGTAGAAAACCACGTACGTTTTCTCCGAATAGCTGTCGACAAGCTGTGAAAACGTTTCTCAATCCATCACGAGATACTCTCCTCATTTTTCCACGCATCAAAAATATAAAATTGAAGAATTTTAGTCGAATAAATCGAACTCATTACATTTTATTTTTTAAGCATGATACTTATTCTATCGCTCTGTTTAGCCGAACTGCTAAGTTACAGAAATATAAACATATCAACACCGTTTATCAAGCGGTGGTAGGAGGACAAACACAGGCACAAATACACACATACATAGATATACATATACATATATATATATTCATATATACACGACAGTTTTCTTTTATCTCTCTCTATCCGCTTAGTCGAAGTCGACTCTCCGTCACTCGTTGGATCAGTGTCCTCCAGTCAGTTCTATCCTGGGCCGCTTCCTTCAGACTGGCCATGTCCATTCCAGTATCACTCCTGATGGTGTCAAGCCAGCGGGTTCTTGGTCGGCCTCTTCCTCTCTTGCCACTGACCATTCCGAGCATGATGTCCTTCTCCAGGGATTCTTTCCGCATAATATGAGTTTCTTTTATATAAATATATATATCGACACTCTTATATTACTCTCAAAGCTAAGTTTACTGATATTTAGTATTTAAATTTATTTAAATTTATTTCAATATTATATATATATATATATATATATAATATATATATATATATATATATATACATATATATATACACATATATATATATACATATATATGTGTATGTATATATGTATGTATTATAATATACGTAAGTGTGGCAGCATATCCGCAGTCTCTTTTATATACAGCTAGCTTTATTATCCGTATCTGGTTCTTTGAAGTGTTTTGACGTTGCGTGTTCACAACGGCAGACAAACGACAGTCTTATACAGCTACAGAAAAAAGAAGGTTATTGATCAGAAGCAGCATCGAGCCTGGCTTAATGCGCCTCTATTGATCAGCGAAATGTGCATTGATAACTGATGACGTCAGAACGTGTCATGGAATTAAGTTGTCTACAACTGGAAGAACCCTTGATAAGTGTCGCAGCTGGTTAGATCGATCGGGTAGATGCGTGCTTTGTCACCTTTCGGTGACAGTTCACATAGAGTTGTTGTATTATGTTTGTGAGAGTACTCTTCCATATGTGAATGCGGGAGATAGGATATGAATTATACACGTGTAGCTGTGTCTCGTTATGTGTGTGGGAGAGAAAGATAGATAGAGAGAGAGAGAGACCAACAAGCAGACTCACAAAAGGAGCGTATGTGTATGCGTGTGTGAACGTATATATTTAAATGTATCTGTGATGTTGTTGTTTAGGACCAAGTAAGTCCTCATCGTACATACTTGTTTTCAAAGGTGGTGAGAGTGTGATTTGAGAGGGATTTGGCTGCTATCACCAGCAGGCGGAAACGCTGCCTAGTGTGTTTCTAATTGGCTCAGGGTCAGTGTTGGCTGGTCAAAGTGTTGTTGTTGTTGTTGTTGTTGTGTTATGATAGTGGTTGTGGTACTACTGCTACTATGTCCTGTTGTTCTTTAACCTTAGATCTGCTTTCATTTCGTAACCAAACGTTCAGAGGCGTTTCAGTAGTTACCATCGTATATCATGGACTATAGTGTCCAATGCGCCTTTTCTGTTTTATAAACACTAGGCTGTATTTGAAAACAACAAGAAAGAGGAACTGGCTGCTATGTCAAGCAGGCTGAACGACCATGAAGAGGCTTCATGTTAACTTGTGGATGTAGAATGAATGAATGTACTTGTGTGTGTGTGTGTGTGTGTGTGTGTGTGTGTGTGTGTGTGCGTGCGTGTGTGTGCACGAGTGTGTCTATCTGTCTGTTTGTTTGAGCTAGTAGATGGGTGATGTATAATGAATGTATGTACCTGTGTGTGTGTGTGTGTGTGGTGTGTGTGGTGTGTGTGTGTTTGTGAGTGTGTGCGCGTGTGTATGTGTATCAGTATAGGTCTGCAGACACCTGCTTTAGATTCGCTATTCGTAATAGATGTATATATCTGTTTGTATCTACATGATCTGTTTGTATCTACATGGGGGGGGGGCTAACTGCGTGGTTTTGTATGCGGATATATATATATTCTTGCACATTTATTCGTGTATTTCTTTCAGATATTTGATTGTGGCCATGTTGGAGCACCACCTTTAGTCGAGCAGATCGACCCCAAAACTTATTCTTTGTAAGTCTAGTAAACACACCAGCATTGGTTGTCAAGCTTTGTTGGGGGGAAAACACATACACACACACATATACATACATATATATATATATATATATATATATATATATATATTATATATATATATATATATATATATATAATATATATATATATATATATACATATATACGACAGGCTTCTTTCAGTTTCCGTCTACCAAATCCACTCACAAGTGTTGGTTGGCCGAGGCCCAGCAGAAGACACTTGGCCAAATTGCCACGCAGTGGGACTGAACCCGAAACCATGTAGTTGGTAAGCAAGTCACTTACCACACAGTCACTCTTGCGTCTATGTATGTATGTATACACACACACACACACACACACACACACACACACACACATATATATATATATCAATGCACCTGTATGTACACCATACTGCTTTAATGTATGAATGAATACGTATGTAACTGAGCGGGTTGGTGCGTTAGAATGCCTGTCTCAATGAGTGTCTATTATATGCATGTATGTTGGATAGACAATGGGAGAAAGAGTTAGAGATGAGAAAGCAGTGTGTGTGTGTGCGTATGAACAGCTGTGTATTGTGGATGTGTCTTAGTGTGGGCGCACCGACTATATACATATGTGTTGTGTGTGTGTGTGTGTCTGCAACCATTAATCAAAATACGTCTTTTCTTTCCGTTTTCTCCTCTCCCTCCCTCTATTTTCTTTCCTCATTCTTTTCTGTAGGAGAGAGTAGGTTTGAAACGTCAAAGACTTCTCCGTTTTTTTCCTGAGTATCAAACTAATACACCTTGTTTGTTGTTCCTTCACTTGTCATTATCTTTTTTTGTTGTTTTTGTTCTTTTTGGGGATTACTTTGAACCATATGTATGTATGCATGTATGTATGTATGTATGTATGTATGTATGTAGTATGTATGTATGTATGTATGTATGTGTATATGTGTATATATGCAGTTTTGTTATGTTGATAAAAACCAGCCTAATAGCTTGCTCTCATCAGCTCTCAGAAAACAGCACAATACCTTCCATGTATATCTGACTTCGAGAGATAAAGGAGAGGTCATAGGCATTTCATGGACAGTGTTAAATAAAATACTTAAATACATTTTAGAACGGATCGAAATTTTGCGAGGCCTGCTTTGAAGAGAAACACGATATCATCCGTTATTTACTTCTACATTTAAATAAAAAGAACTAACTTTCGCTTCGCGATACTTGTTTAAATAACTCCTTAAAATTTTCAAAGAACACCCTAATGCATGTCAGTCATACACAAAGATGTTTTAAGTGATTCACACCACCTAGAATAATTATATTTTCAAATTCATTGACATGTAAGATCAACAGACCCAACGAAACTGCCTTTATGCTGAATCAATATTGAGCGCCCTGTATCTTTACTAACAATTAGAATAGAATGGCCTGGTGGTTATGGTGTTGCATCCACGACAGTGAGAGCGTGGTTTCGATTTCCAGTCCAAGCAGTACGTTGTGTTCTTGGGCAAAACACTTCCTTTCGCGTTGCTCTACGATCATTTCGACATCTGACGCGTGTCACACATATGCACCTGTACAGACAATGCCGAATTGATGGTAGGAGTAAGCTTATGTGAACAAAAACATCTTACAACTGTAAACAAATTATCTGTGTGGTTGCTCAGGAAGAAATTGCGGGACCCTCATCCGTCATTATAAAGATAAATTTTTATTGTGGCCACACAGGGCTAAACACAGAATAAAAATGGACGAAATACAATGTAGAGTTTTTTCTTTTCGAGGTGGGATGGGTGGGACACAAAGAAAAAAAAAGATAGATACTTAGATAAATAGGTAGGTAGATAGATAGATAGATAGATAGATAGATAGATAGATAGATAGATAGATAGATAGATAGATAGATAGATAGATAGATAGATAGATAGGGATGGAGAGAGAGGGAGAGAGAGAGTGAGAGAGAGAGATGGAGAGAGACAGACAGACAGACAGACAGACAAGACAGACAAGACAGACAGAGGGAGAGAAACAAACATACTAATACAATCACGTATTCAAATATACTTAGACTGATCGATAAGTATCCGGACTGTTGCCATAGTAACGATGCTAAAGCACGCAGAGTAAAGCTGCTTGGCACAGATTGACCTTGAACTCTACCAGTGCTTGCGTACTAAGTTTTAACGTTCTAGCTCACTTTCGCTGTTTACAGCAGTGCTTGGAAGGAACGTATGTAGCGTGTGATCGTCGCATTGAACATGACAGAGGAAGGTATCATGGCGATACCTGATCAAAGGCCTACGCAAAGTTGCAGAAAGGGTATAGGGAGGAGTGTGTGAGCCGCACACAAGTGTACAGGTAGGGTTCACCGTTTCCAAAATGGCAGAAAACATGTTGATATTGACGAACATTCTGGGAGTCCCGCAACCAGCTGAACTGAGAAAAACGTTCCAGATGTGCGTTCAGTTGAGAGGGGAAACCGTCGAATTACAATCGTTTATTCACAGTCTGTGGATGTGCAGATTAGGTACGGTTCAGTTCAGTCCATTATCACTAAAGATTTGGGTATGAGATGTTTGTCTGCCAAGTTTGTGCCAAAACTGCTTTCAGCTGACCAAAATGGCACTCGGGTTTCAGTTACACAATGATCTCCTTGATTGCGTCGAGAACGATGAAAACTTTTTGAAAACTTTGCGTAGGCTTCTGAACAAGTATCGCGAAGCTTTTGGCAAAATTTGATGCAGGTTCTCTGCTCAACTTTCTCTGTTGTGGTGAATACGACGATCACACGCTACACCCGCTCTTTCCAAGCACTGCTGTAAACAGTGGAAGTGATCTAGAACGTTAAAACTTAATGCACATGCACAGCAGAGTTCAAGGTTAATCTGTGCCAAGCAGCTTCACTCTGCATAATTTAGCTTCGTTACTATGGCAACAGTCCAAATATTTATTGATCAGACTACATACGTACATACATACATACGTATATTTATGGTAGCTGTCAACTCGTAGACGAATATGGCCTTCCTTGGCATTTATCTTATTTTAAATACTAAAAACAAGAACTGGCAATGATCGAAATGAAATATAGTGAATAACAACTTGATTTGCACAGCTAAGATTAACACCTACAAAGCCAAGTAGTCCAGAAACAAGCAAGAACAATGAGACAGGTATTATTTCAGATTTTCCTTGTCCTAGAGAGATGTCTACAGAAAGACTAGGGTCTTTCACTGCCAGCTGTTGGATGAGCGTTGACTCGACTGAGTTCCTCTGTCTTTTGACCTATTTTGCTTTTCCGTCCTTATAAGTATCTAAGAAAAACCACCTTCCTTCCTAAGCAGGTTGCCGGTTTAGCCAAAATTTGAAAACATTAAGGCGGCGAGCTAGCAGAATCGTTACCGCGCCAGATATAAGACTTAGTGACATTTCTTCTGGCTTTATCTGTTGAGTTCAAATGTTGCCATGTGCGATTTTGCCTTTCATCTTTTCGGGGTCGATGAAAAAAATACCAGTTGAGCACTGAGGGCGAAGTAATCGATTGAACCCCTCACCCAATTTCAGGTTTTCTGCACAAATGATTGGGCTTTTTATATAGATCTTTCAGTGTGTTTGTCCTCTTATTGCTAGATAACTGCTGTTGGTTTGGATTTGACAAGAGATCGATAGAATATGTACTGAACTTAAAATAAGTACTGGGGTCGATTTGTTCGACTAACCCTACAAGGGGCTGCTCCAGCATGGCCGTAGTTCAACGACTGAAGCAAGTAAAAGAGAAAAAGAACACAAGCAAGAAGACGACAGAAGCTGCAGAATGAGTGATATATGAAGAAATCTTTTGCTTTTTCTGATGGTCTTTTGAAGGCATTGCGATGGCCAACGAATTTTCAGCGTGTATTGAAGGAAATACTGTCATAAATAAACCACTAAGGCCATGGTAAATGTTTATGGTGGTTTGAGACGGGAGAGCATATCTGGAAGCATAGTATGAACCTCGTATTTTTTTTGTTGGTGTTTTGTATATTTTGAACAGCTGTTGACGATAATCTCAGTTAATGGAAATGTTTCCACTGACAATATTTCATATGGGTAACTGAGCTGCATGTCTGGAATATATCAAAGACGAAGCAATTCAGCTGCCAGAAGTAGTAATCAGCTTACAGAGAATGAATTATAACAAGTGATAACAGCGTCAACCGACTAAGTTATGATTAATGATACTTTGTTAAATATATGGTTAAATATAACTAACTGACAGTTACATTCCAATAAAACTCATATCAGCAATATACGTACAACACATATGTAATTTTATTCCGGTGTTAAAAATTGGTTGCATATACCATTGCATAATATAACAATATTCGTGACATTGAATTTCAATGAAACACTCGGAAATTAATGCAATATATATATATATATATATATATATATATATATATATATATATATATGGGGGATGCGTGTGTGTAAGCGTGTGTGTATACAGCTAAGCGCCATATAGGTGCGAAAATCTCTCACCGGCCATAACAAACAACCTGCTATATATAAATATGTATAGAGAGATAGATAGACAGACAGTTATATAGATAGATAGATAGATAGATAGATAGATAGATAGATAGATAGATAGATAGATAGATAGATAGATAGATAGATAGATAGATAGATGGATAGATAGATGGATAGATAGATAGATAGATAGATAGATAGATAGATAGATAGATAGATAGATAGATAGATAGATCATCATAATCGTCGTCGTCGTTTAACGTCCACTTTCCATGACGGCATGGGTTGGACGGTTCGACTGAGGGCTGGCAAACCAGAAGGCTGCACCAGGCTCCAATCTGATCTGGCAAATTTCTACAGTTGGATGCCCTTCCTAACGCCAACTACTCTGAGAGTGTAGTGGGTGCTTTTTACATGCCACCGGCACGAGGGCCAGTCAGGCGGTACTGGCATCGACCATGCTTGAATGGTGCTTTTTACGTGCCAGCGGTACGGGAGCCAGTCAGGCAGCACTGGCAACGACCACTTGACTCAACAGGTCTTCGCAAGCGCAGTTTATTGCCCAATGATTGAAGAGTACTCTTAAATGGGCCGGTTATGCTGCACTGGTACAGGCCACGGTTACGGTCTCACTTGGCTTGCCGGGTCTTCTCAAGCACAGCATATCTCCAAAGAAGTGATCTGTTCTCCATATTTCTTTATACTGTCCCTCCAGAATGTGTCTGCTTTGAGTCGCTTGCATGGACTACTGTTCCCGTAATAAATTTTTATGAAAATTACTAAAAGTGAGGACTTATATAATAAAATCATAACAAACTTTGGTGCATCATCAGTTGCTGTTCGAGATAAAGAGACTGGTAAAGTAAGTACCGCACTGAAAAAATATTTTGTAAAATATAATTCAAGAAAATTATTGTCAAAACCTTAATATCACAAACGAAAGAAAGAATTTGCTAATAACAACAGAATATTAAGAAAATATAGTTTTGAATATTCACTCGCATTTCACTTTCATAACAAGGCAATGTGAGATTGAAAAGAAGATGGTAGCTGAGAAAATCAACGATACAAAAACGAGCGCTCGACTTTTTAATGGACGAGTTTACAGCGGGATTGCAACATAAAACTACAATGGACTTGGTGTTTGAAGTAAAGTCTCTAAGGTTACAGAAGGTGAGGAAGAAAACAAGTCATACTATAGGAAAATCTAAAGAAAGATTTGAAGTAATAGACATTGTTGTCTCTAAGCTGGAGATCAGCTCTCAGTTGTATATAAAAAAGCTGTGAGGAGGACGGATGGAAGGGTACCCTGCGATCAGGTACTAAATCTGTAAAGAGTCAGCTGACTGCTTTCCGGGAAAGTAGAGGACTTAAGACAGAAAATAACAACACTGGGGTATGTTACCTTCAGTAACAATGATGAACTGGTACCAACTGCCTATAATGATAAAGTTGATTAACAGAAATCGCAAAAAGATTGT
>NC_043003.1:39009987-39014987 GCF_006345805.1 Octopus sinensis | reverse complement strand
CTTGAAAACTGCTGAAAATTTGTGGATACCTAAGGTTACAGGTAGTAACCCGCTACCTACATAAATTCTACTAGGAATAAGACTGAACCTGAGCCAAACCAAAATAATAATAATGATGATTATATATGGATCTCAGTATCGCAGTATTAACCAGGCTATCGGGTGTTGTTATGCACCGCTGGTCACAATGCGCTTTCTTGGATTGTTGTTGCTATCGAATGAAGCCACACCGTTGGCTTGGTGAGCAGCCAGCATTCCCCGATGACAGAACGCTAGTCTGACTTTATGTGCATCTCTGATCATGAAAGTAGCGGAGGAGCATCATAGCCATGTGTTGAGTGGGATTCTTTAGGGTTTGAATACTTCACCTCTGGAAACAGGGGTGTTTTGTTGAATATCCTAACACGACCTTTATTCAGGTCCTTGTTGTTGATTTACAGCTGACTGGATTGGAGCAACGTGGAATGAAATGTTTTGCTGAAGAACTCAGCGAACAGCTAATCTGGGAATTAAACCCACAATCTCACGATCGTGAGCGCAACACCCAAAACACTAAGCCATACGCCTTCACACACACACACACGCATGACGAACTTTTGCAGTTTTCGACTACCAAATTCACTTACAACGAATTAGTCAGCCCGGAGCTATAGGGGAAGACATTTGACAAAGATGCTACGCATTGGGGTTGAACTTGAAACCACATGAATGCAAAGCGATCTTCTTACCCACATATGTTCTCGAGTGTTGCGATTTGCTATGGAACGAACTCAAAGATATAATCAAAACCTTTAAATAGAGCAAGTTTGAGTGTTAAACTTGGAACAACCTTAACTACCGAAGGTGTAATCGAAATCTCCAAGATAATGAAATAACGTTATGAAGTTTCCGCGGGTCCAGTTAGTTCAATATAACAGCTATGTCAGAGATTTGAATCAGGCCTAAGAAGTGTGTGAACGTTGAATTAAATGACTATGAACTTATCTATAGTTACAGGAAAAATATAACAACAGCCTGAGGGTTGTTTGCACGTGGATAAACGCTTCGGTTATATGATGATAAAAAAAGAACAAACATGACAACAGGTGGTGATGATTACTTGAATGTGTAACGACAGCAGTATGTAATGGAAAACAAAATGTAATTACGAGCCGTATATATAGAAAACTTGGTTCTAATATAAACATAATTAAGGAATGAATAGAGAATAAATGTTTACGAAGACAATTCCATACCATATTGTGAGAATTTCAATGAAAATTTGTTACCTGCAAATAAGCACAAAATAAATGAAAGGTTTATCAATGTATAGTATGTATCTATATCTAAAAAGTGACTAAACCTTGTCGAATTACTTCGCACTGTGCTGCTCTAACAGATAACATAGTCACAGTAATTATTATTATTATTATTATTATTATTATTATTATTATTATTATATACCGCTGAGGTTGCTTTGCCTTTCATCCTTTCGGGGTCGATAAATAAAGTATCAGTTGCGTACTGGGGTCGATCTAATCGACTGGCCCCCGCCCCACAAATTTATGGCCTTGTACCTATAGTAGAAAAGACAGAAACTTTAGCACGCCGGGCGAAATACTTAGCGGTATTTCGTCCGCCTTTACGTTCTGAGTTCAAATTCCGCCGAGGTCGACTTTGCCTTTCCTCCTTTCAGGGGTCGATAAATAAAAACAGTGAAACACTGCGGTCGATGTAATCGACTTATCCCCTCCTCCAAAATGGTTGCCCTTGCGGCAAAATTTGAATCCATTATTATTATCATTATTATTATTATTATTATCAAAATTCTGCCGATGTTGACTTTGCCTTTCATCCTTTTGGGGACGATGAAATAAGTACCAGAGAGCACTGGGGTTGATGTAATCGACTTACCCTCTCCCTAGAAATTGCTGGCTTGAGCCAAAATTTGAAACCATTACTACTACTACTACTACTACTACTACTACTTGGCGGGAGCTGGCAGAATCGTTAGCCGGGCAAAATTCTTCGCAGCATTTCGCTCGTCTTTTTGTTCCGAGTTCAAACTTCCCAGAGGATTACTTTGCCTCTTATCCTTTCGGAATCAATAATATAAGTACCAGTTGTGTACTGGGGCCGATGAAATTGACTAGTCTCCTTACCCGAAATTTTAGGCCTTGCACCTAAAGAAGAAGTGATTATCATTAGTATTAAATGATATCGGTGAACATCTGTCAGTTTTTGTTCTATATAATTAATCGAAGGAAGATGAAAAGTGCCAATAATTTTAATATAAAAGAATGGAGACAAAGGAATCTATGAATGCTTTCGAGAATTACTAACACGAAATTGAGGAGTGTGCTATACTTTGCTAATGGGTTGAACCTTTCTAACCGTATCATGCTTTACGTCTTAGTCAAAATAAACACGGACAGGAGTACTGGACTTCCTCCAATACACAACTTTCACTGTGACTCCAAGGATCTCATTGTGTACATCGATGGCCACACCATGCTATCTCGCTTTGGCTGGAGGACTGCGTTAAGTGGAGGGTATAGGTGGTCTCAAAATAAGTATTGTATGAGAGACGTTACCTCATGAATACAAGAAACTGGAATGGCAGAAGCAGATGAACTAAATCAGATGTTAATGAATAGGGGGATATGACGGCGAGATGTGTGATACGTCCAGGACATCCCTCCGACATAAAAGTATCAGAGATCAGTAACCTATTTCTTTATTACCCACAAGGGGCTAAACACAGAGGGGACAAACAAGGACAGACATAGGTATTAAGTCAATTACATCGACCCCAGTGCGTAACTCGTACTTAATTTATCGACCCCGAAAGGATGAAAGGCAAAGTCGACCTCGGCGGAATTCGAACTCACAACGTAACGACAGACGAAATACCGCTAAGCATTTCGCCCGGATGCTAACGTTTCTGCCAGCTCGCCGCCGATCAGAGATCAATAACCGTGAAATGGATTGGAATCCTGCCATATATATACCCTTATTAGCCTTGGATATTACTAGAAGATGATAAGAAAGGGTTAGTGAACGTGGGTCCTTTACAGTTATTTCAGATACTAAGTACAGCAAAGAAGAGACGAATTCCTCAGTGAGTAGGACTCTTGATGATTACTGTAACCATAACAGGAGATTACTGTTTGATTGTGCTGCTCTGAAAATGTATATCAATGAACTTAAAAATAGGAGCATTATATCAACCATGAAAATTTGTCAATTCTAATAGAGAGAGAAAAAAAAGAAAAGAAAAAAATGTATATTGGCATCATGAGAATAACAGAAAGTAAATGGCTAGATGTTGAGTCTATGAAACATAACAAGAAATCGGATAGATTATGTACGGTTGCACTCGTGGTTTAGAAACTGTATACTCTAGAGCAGATATCAATACAAACCATAATCAGGGGGTTATTAAATTACAAATCAAATTAAACAAAATGCAAATGGTTAACAGACAAAAACAAATAAACTGAAACTTGTTTAAACAGAGTCCAAATAAAAATATAATGTGAAAACACGAAACCAATATGGATATTTACATACTGAAGAAGAAATATAAGACCCTTTTAATAGAGAACAAATAGAAGAAAAATGGAAAGCAATTAGAATTTGCATGCAAACATCACTAATGAAAAGACCGCCTGAAAGGTTAAAAAGAAAAGAAGAATAACTGGATGACGGATGAAACACTATCAAAAGATTAGATGAAGAAAGAAATAGGAGAATAACGACCAAGATAAATATAACACCCTTAATAAAGAGATCTGTTTTGACAGTAAGAAAACAAAAACTAAGTAGTTGGATGATCAATGCTAAGAAATTGTAAAACTGAATAACAAGCACAAATCTAAAGAAATTCATGATAAAATAAATGAGATCACAAGTGACAAATGCATGAATAAAAAAAAAATAAATGCTAACAATAGGGACAGAAATGAAAACATATTGTTTGATCAAGAATAGATTGTATCTCGATTGGATAGATGAGCTGAAAACATTGAAAAAAACTATAATGATGAGAACAAACTGCTTGTGCCCAATTTTGTTGCTGCTAATGGAAACAAAATCTTGAAACAAATAGAAAAGGCAATCGAGGCAATAAAAGATAGAAAGACAAGTGGAATATGTGAAATACCAGTAGAAGCATAAAAGTTTAGACAGCTTCCAGCTAGATTTAATAACCAACTTTAAACAATATTTGAGAATGGATTTCTACCAATCAAGATTAAATAATCCTTTTTTTTTTTTTTTTGCATTATCAAAGAAGGCAAAAGCGCAAAATTTTATAGTTTAGAATCATAAACCCAAAGACTCATTTGACTAAACTAATCGTCCAATAAAGAATTAAATTAAAATAAATGAATAAATAGATTCC
This sequence comes from Octopus sinensis, assembly GCF_006345805.1. Lineage (NCBI taxonomy): Eukaryota > Metazoa > Mollusca > Cephalopoda > Octopoda > Octopodidae > Octopus > Octopus sinensis. The sequence continues at coordinate 39,010,603 of NC_043003.1, read as the reverse complement.
AAAGTAGTTTTAAACCGGGGATGAAAACGTGAAGAAATATTTAACCTAAGAACCAAAGGTAAAATAGTTCTTGATATTTGCAAATGCGTTAGGGACTATATCAAATTATTTGGCAGATTAATACATATAAAAATTATTGACTGTCGATTGGAATTTGGAATATGAGATAAATCCATCCAAATAATAATGAAATTGTGTTGGAAGCAAACAGTAAGAACTGGACGAAGAAAAACATCAGAATTTAAAAAATAGTTAAGCAAGGATATGTGCTGTCCTCTAATCTACTAAGAATTTTTGAGGGAAGTAGAAAACATTCCAGGAGTGTAAATAGGTGGTATTATCATCAATAATCCTCGATGTAAACTTTCAAAAGAGATGACCTACGGTAAATGACAAATGCCAACTACGGTAAATGACAAAGGAACGTCCAATAAAATGAAAATAAGCGTCATAAAAAGCAAAAACAAAAAAAAATCAAAATCAAATTGTAATCATGAAGAAACAACAATCACACAAATTAAATATAACAAATGAGCAACGACTAATTGTTCAGATACCAAACGTAATTCATATAAACAAAAAATGAGAGACGTAGAAATAATTTGAAAAAGAAAAA
>NC_043003.1:39006373-39009887 GCF_006345805.1 Octopus sinensis | reverse complement strand
TCCGGAAGAAAGCCAAAATTTTCAGATAGGGACAGTCGGAATTGTTAGAACGTGTCACAAAAGTACAGCTTCCAAAATTACTGCACAGTTTAATGACCACCTCGAGGACACAGTTTCCACAAAATCTGTTTGCCGGAGCCTGCACAAAACCGGATTTCACGGGAGGGCTGCAATCAGAAAACCTCTACTTTCAAAAACAAACGTTGCCAAGCGTTTAAAGTGGAGTAAAAAAAACCTACAGGATTGGTCCCTAGAGCAGTAGAAGAATGTTATTTTCTCCGACGAATCATCCTTTACCTTATTTCCGACCACCAGCCGAGTATACACGCGGAGACAGCCAAAAGAAGCATTTAACCCAGACTGCCTTCTTCCAACTGTTAAACAAGGAGGAGGATCTGTGATGATCTGTTGGGGGCTATATCTTGGAAATCCGCTGGCCCAATAGTTTCCCTTCATGGCAGAATTAATAGTCAAGACTAAGCATTTTATCTGATCAAATTCATCCTATGGTTGCGGAACTGTTTCCGGAGGGAAACGCAATCTTTCAATATGATAATGCACCAATTCACACAGCTAAAGTTGTCGCTGAATAGCACGAGGAACATTCTAGTGAAGTTGAACATCTTATCTGGCCACCACAATCCCCAGATCTCAATATTATTGAACATTTATGGTGCATTTTAGAAAAACAAGTAAGGAGTCGATATCCTCCACCATCATCACTACAAGAACTGGAAATTGTTTTAGCTGAAGAATGGACAGAAATTCCTTTGGAAACAATTCAAACTTTGTATGAGTCGATTCCTCGTAGAATTCAAGCTGTAATTACTGCCAAAGGCGGTCCTATCCCACATAAAAATAAATTTGCTTGAAATCTTAAGGCGTTTCCATTATTTTGTCTAACCCTTGTATATATATATGATCTAGTAATCTCAAGATTAATCAGCCGAAATTACTACGATGATCCGGTTCTTGACTGAAGACTGAGGTTTCGAATGCCTGTCCGTGTTTATTGTATCGTCTTCTAAGAGTTATACGTTCTTGTCCATGTTGTATTTTTCTACATACCTTAATATATATATATATATATATATATATATATATATATATATATATAATTATATATATGTGTGTGTATATATATATATATAAAATATATATAATACACACTACATACACATATATGCATATATGTATTATATATATAAATTTATATTTATATGTATATATTTATATTTATGCATATATATTTAGGTATTCTTTTATTTTTTAGTTGTTTATCTGACTGCAGCCATGCTGGAGCACCGCGTTTAGTCCAACAAATCGATCCCAGGACATATTCTATCGTATTGTTTTGCCGAACCGCTAAGGTACGGAGACATAAACACACCAACATCGTTTGTCAAGCGATGGTCAAACACAGACACACAAATACATACATACATACATACATACATACATACATACATACGTACATACATATATACATATATATAATATATATATATATATATATATATATATATATATATATATATATATATATATATTCATGACGAGCTTCTTTCAGTTTTCGTCTACCAAATCCACTCACACGGTATTGGTCGGTCCGAGGCTGTAGTAGAAGACACTTGAAGGTTCCACGCAGCAGTTGGACTGAATGTGTGTGTGTGTGTGTGTGTGTGTGTGTGTGTGTGTGTGTGTGTGTGTGTGTGTGTGCGCGCGTGCGCGCGTGTGTGTATGAAGGGAATTACTGTTCCATCACCCTGTAGTGTTTTTGTTCCACAGTGAAAGACTGCCAATCAGTGTCCTTTTAGCTAAATGCTTATTTGTATAGCAAGAATGGTACTGTACACACTAATTGTACAACTGTGTCTTTCAAACATTGGCATGGGTTGTTATGGCTTCACAATGAGTCTCTGCTTGTTATTCTTACATTACATATAAACGTGTGTGTGTACGTGCGTGAGTGAAAAAAAAATCGGAGTTTTGGGGTTTTTTTTTTTTTTTCGAAAAATAACACAAAATATCAACTTGCAACTTTACTATTGACTCCCGTAGTAGTAAATAACTTAGTAGAATATTGTATATTTATTGATATTAACTGAAGCTGTTCTCTCTTTCCAAGTGGCTTCAGCATCGAGTTTCAATGTTTTAATTTTTTCTTAAGTAATGAGTAAAATAGTTAATGCGTGTGCGTGTTTGTGCGCGCACATAATCTATACATACATACACACACACACACACACACATATATATATACAATATATATGTTTATATATATATATATATATATATATGTATATATATATATATATATACATATATATATGTTTATATATATATATATATATGTATATATATATATATATATATACACACATACGCACATTCATACACATATACATATATTTATGCTACATATGCACATATATTTATTTGGGGAAGGTGAATGTATGTCTGTGTATAAGTAATATATACAGAGAAGTTTCATTATCGGAAACACGTTGCTTAGTAGGTGAGGGTGTTACACTCATGAACGTAAGATTGTGGTTTCGATTACTGGACCGGGTGGTGCGTTGTGCTCTTTGGCAAAACACCTCATTTAACGTTGTTCTAGACCAGTGGTTCCCAACAGTGGTTGCCAACCCTTTTATCCAAATGAGTTTTCCCACAGACTCTTTTAATATGCTTATCCTTATATATATGAAATTTTTAATTTAGTTCGCTTACCACCAGGGGTCCGCGGAACCCAGGTTGAGAACCACTGTTCTAGACCATTCTGCTAACAAAAAGGAATAATTCTGCGACGGACCTGCGTCCCGTCCAGGAATGTGGATGTGGAATATATACGCCACAGAATCCAGGAAGCTCCCTGTAAGGTAAAGGAGGACCTTTGATCCTTTTGGTACTAATAATAGGAGAATACAAATATTTAGAAATTTTATGGATACTGTGTAAAAAGAACTCCCGTGGCTTAGATGGTTTATGCATTAACAATTAAGGGCCCAACCTGTTATGTAACAGAGACGTTCCAAAAATTATATCGAGAAAATTTTCTATATAGGTAGTGATAAAGGGGTGGGGTACAAACAGTATGTCCACGAACTAGTGGCTGCACAGGAAGGACTTGTATATACAAAAGTATTGACAATTTAAGAAGCAATGTAAGGCGAAGTGCTCACAGAATCTTTAGCGCGTCAGACAAAATGCTTAGCAGCATTTCGTCTGCCTCCTTATGATGTCTACTTTACCTTTCATCCGGGGGTCGATAAAATAACTTTCAGTCAAGTATCGATGTCAATGTAATCAACTACCTTCTCCTAAATTTGAAGCCGTGTACCTACAGTACAAACCATTTATGAAGTATTGTAAAGCGGTTATGTTTCAAGATAAGTGGAAATATATAGGTTAACAATGTTTTCTGAGAGGTAATATTAGATAAATGTCGACAAAATAGATTTAAATATTAATAAGAATAGGTTTGATTATAAGCAAACCTCTGAGAGCAACA
>NC_043003.1:38998873-39001373 GCF_006345805.1 Octopus sinensis | reverse complement strand
AAATAGTATTAAGTAGGGTTGTGTCTTGGCCCCTGCTCTCTTCGGTATATATCTTTTTGCAGTTATCGAAGATACATCTCATAATACAGACATGGGTGTATTAGTATTTACAAGTCCTGGTTCTACTCTTTTTGACCCGTCCAAATAGAAATTAAAATATCAGAGACAAAAGCCTATATCATTTGTGTATCACACTTACATGCGAGCATGCAGGAAATTGCCTCCATATTTGTTGAGTCTACGCGTGACTTCGGCCTACAAATTACTTTGAAAAAATTTTGAGGTACGTTTTTCAGCCGTTCCACAATGAAATATGGAAGCTCGCAATAACGTGAAAGATTGAAACATACTAAATAAAGCAACTGGTTTTACTTATCTTGGCATCGTTGTTGGGTGACAATAAACTAGACAATGAACTACAAAATCGTATGGGTAAATCTTCGTCTGCGTTTTAATGTCTAACAGAACGACTATCGAAAAACCGTAACAGTTCAATGAAAGTAAAATATGAAGTATACATGTGATCTAAACTTTACTGTAGAGTGCAGAAGAATGGGCACTTTACAAAACAGAAGCCAAAAGGATCAGTGCCTAAGTCACTCGATATCTGAGAGCTAGCAAATGGTGGCAACATATCTTACAGTCGGAGGTCCTCAGTAGGGCTGGCGTTCAGTTCATGCATCATCTAATGATACGGAGAAATCTCCGTTGGACTGACCATATTGCCAGAACTGGCGATGATAAACACCCAAAGAAAGCCTTGCCCTCGCAACTGCCTGAAAGTTGCAGAAACATTAGAGAACCCAAACTGAAATTCAAGGACATTAACAAGGGGAACCTAAAAGATGTATCTATCTCAACTAACAATGGGTACCAGCTGACTGATAATACCTCTGTCTGGAGAAATTTGATTCATGAAGTCAGTCAGTCAGTCATTGACAACGGACTGGATGCTATCTATCTATCTATCTATCTATCTATCTATCTATCTATCTATCTATCTATCTATCTATCTATCTATCTGTCTGTCTGTCTAGGTATCTAATATACACACATACATACATATATATATACAAACATATTCATACATACATGCATCAAACATACATATATATACATATACACATGTATATATATATACATATATACATACACAAATGTATATATATACATATATACAAGTATATATATATACATATATACATACACACATATATATACATATATACATATATACACATACATATATACATATATACAAGTATATATATATACATATATACATACACATATATATATACATGCCACAGCTCATTAGCTGAAACTGGAAAAATCAAATCAAAATCAATCATATACATATATACAAGTATATATATATACATATATACATACACATATATATATACATACATATATACATATATACAAGTATATATATATACGTATATACAAATATATTCATACATACATACATACAAACATACATGTACATATATACACATATACATACTTAAATATATATATATATACATACATATATACATATATACACGTATATATATACATGTATACATATATATACGTATAGAAATCCATATATGCATATATACATACATATATATGTACATATATACATACACACATATGTGTGTGCACGCGCGCGCGTACGTGCTTTTTCCCTTGATAGCAAAACGCTATTTCCACAAAATCAATCCATCCAAGGAAAGCATATAAACATGACTAGCGTCAGGTGGCATATCTACAATTCAAACAAAAGTGACATTGAGTGCAAATTACACTATTAGAATATTTTATTGATATCCGTTAACAGGATATATTAACTGCGTATCAATGAGCAATAGCTCCAGCACACTGGTAAAACCAGTCAATCCTATTGGGTAGAGGAAGGCGTAGAATCGATTGAATCGGCACATATTTTATAGATCCCTGGCAGGAATTGAACTCAAAACATAGAGGTATGAATTTAGATGCTGTATTGTGTTGAGCTCACACCTTACAATTTTTACCAGCCTTATCATCTTATATGTTACATCCCCAAAGTGGCTATAGGCGCAGGAGTGACTGTGTGGTAAGTAGCTTGCTACCAACCACATGGTTCCGGGTTCAGTCTCACTGTGTGATACCTTGGGCAATTGTCTTCTACTATAGCCTCGGGCCGACAAAAAGCCTTGTGGGTGGATTTGGTAGACGGAAACTGAAAGAAGCCCGTGACTGCGTGTGTACCGTTGGCGATTTTTTTCCTCTGTCTTCCCTTCCCTGGATCTTTCCTTCTCCTATGTTTCCGACGAAGAGCTCCGCTCGAAACGTTAGACCCTCCTTCTTTCCTTCTTTCCTGAGCGTCCAATAATACTATATTTGTTCCACGTCCTCGCGTTGTTGTGTTTTTTTGGGCTTTCTTGTTTGGATTAACATATTATATACATATACATACATATAATATATATATACATACATATATATATATACATATAAATATAAT
>NC_043003.1:38976373-38993873 GCF_006345805.1 Octopus sinensis | reverse complement strand
TACAATGTTTGCGTAGGTTTGTGTTAATTAAAACACGCACAAAAGACAAATGGTTAATTAACAAAACAGCAGTAATAATAACAACAACAACAGCAACAACAGCAACGTTAAATACGCCAACAAGCAACGATGGAATTCGAAATGTAAGTAGGCTAATTAATCAGACTTGTGATGAATAGGATTGTGAGAGCAGTTATGAGTGGAGAGTGTGCGTACGTACGTACGTAGGTATGCATGCATGTATGTATGTATGTATGTATGGATGGATGGATGGATGGATGGATGGATGGATGGATGGATGTTTGCATGTATGTAGAGAGGAATAAGTGCAAATCATATCATCATCATCATCATCATCATCATCACCGTCGTTGTCGTAATCATCGTTATCGTCGACGTCGTTGTCCTCGTCGTCCTCGTCGTCGTCATTATCATCATCATAATCATCAGCATCATCATCATCATCATCATCATCATCATCATTCTTATTATCGTTATCATCAACGACAACATCAACGTTTTCAACTTCAGACGGGTATAATAAGCATAGAATATCCAGATTCCTGGATCTGCAAAGCAGAACCGTACAATTGGCTACCTACCTACCTAGGCATCATAGTTCTTCTTCACAAGTTCTTAAATGGTATCATACAACATTGGCAGCAAATGTTACAACAACAACAACAACAACAACAACAACAACAACAACAACGAGAGGATTAACAGCAACTGCTACATTAATAAATTATTTCTAATTTTGACACAATGCCAGCAATTCAGTGGGGAGAATGCAAGTCGATTAAAACTACTCCATTACTTGACTAGTTCTTTACTTTCTCGAAAAGATGAATGGCAACGTCGACCGCGGCAGAATTTGAACTCATAATGTAAATATCCTCAAGGAATGTTGCTCTGCATTTTGTGAGACGCGCTAACGGTTGTGTCAGCTTGGCACCTAAATAGCAACATTAATAGTCATTTCTAGTGAAGGCAAAGGCTTGAAATTTGGGATAAGGGGCTAGTCGATTAATTTCTTTTATCGACCCCGGAAGGATGAAAGGCAAAGTCGACCTCGGTGGAATTTGAACTCCGAACTTGAAGATGGGTGGAATTCCGCTAAACATTTTCAGCGGCTTCCTAACGATTCTGCCAACTCGCCCATTATACAGCGACATTAATAGTAATATACAACAGTAAGAACATCAAAGCCACAACCACAAAACCACAATAGCAACACTAGCAATAATAACAACAGCGGTAACAACAACAACAACAACAACAACAACAAGAGGAACAACTACATTCGCATATAGGAACAGTTGTAGCAGTAACAGTAACAAGAATATCAACCAAAGGCAGTGAGCTGGCAGAAATGTTAGCACGCCGGGCGAAATGCGTAGCCGTATTTCGTCTGCCGTTACGTTCTGATTTCAAATTCCGCCGAGGTCGACTTTGCCTTTCATCCTTTCGGGGTCGATAAATTAAGTACCAGTTACGCACTGGGGTCGATATAATCGACTTAATCCGTTTGTCTGTCCTTGTTTGTCCTCTCTGTGTTTAGCTCCTTGTAGATAGTAAAGAAATAGGTATTTCGTCTGCCGTTACGTTCTGTGTTCAAATTCCGCGTATTTCCCCGAGAATGTCGTCGCACTTCCCCTCCACTAACCCTCTTTAGAACGCTAGAGTGGAACTACGACCGACCGCATTGCTCGCCTGGCGGAGAGCTGTGAGCGCTTGACGGCACTGAGGTACCAAGCGCCCTTTGTCGGTCTACGCCTAATCCAGGACTGCAGCTCAGTCAAAGAAACGAGCTGTGGAAAAGTGAGTCTGACAAACCGCGACCACACCCGCTCCCCATGAAGGAATCGCTGGAGGTGCCGTAGCCTGAGTGCATGACTGCGCACCAGCAACCACGGCATGCCCAGCCCTCCAGTCAGCGGCTGTTGCCAACAGATGGAGCGCCTGACCAGTGGAACGCATCCCTTCCACAGTAAGCGGACGGGTAAGCGCACCAGCTTGGTCAACTAGCAAACGAGGCAAGGGACGACGGTCAAGCGGTAAAAGATGACGGATGCGTTGCTCGCATTCGCCACCTCCGCTCGACCTTTCAGGGACAGCTTCTTCTCGACCTATTTTTGGGCGAGTTTGGCTAACCTGCTCGTCACCTCGTCCCAGTTTTTCTCCAGCTGAAGATCTAAACCGAACCAGACTCCGAGCAATTTAACCGGACCGTCTGTCCAGCGCCCCATGACGCTGTTGGACGGCATGGCCTTGCCTCTCCATTTGCCGAGTTGCAACCCCACTGACTTTTCCGCGTTAATTTTTGCTCCTGTTACCGCTTCATATTCTTTTAGTGTGTCGCCAATCAGGTCTATACCTGTGGCTCGACACTATGACGGTGAGCAACAACAACAATAATCGCAACAGTGACGGCAATAGTAACAGTTACAGCAACCGCAACAACAAAACTACAAAAGCAATAAGAACAGGATCAACAACAACAACAACAACACAACAACGGAAATAGCAACAACAACAACAACAATAGCAATAACAACCACAGCAGCTATAATGAGACTAACATCAACGGTATTATTGCCAACAATTCCAAGTCACAACTGCAAAACAATGACAAGCCTATGAGGGAACTGCATGTGATCATTGAACCTACAAGAAATAGCAGCCAATTTATTTCGTCTCCTATCCTAGCTTTCTAGAAAAGAAAGGACACGTAAAATAATGTAGTATTAGATATATTATTTCTTTAAAATGACGGACTACTTAGCGGCTGGCAAAATAATGGGGTTTGTGGTCTACTTGCTCATTCATGGCTGACTATGGATAGCTAAATATCAAGTGCAGGAACAATACTACAACGTCGATAACATCAACGAAAACAATTAAGCAAGCTAAAATGACAACATCAATAACAATAATAATCCTTTCTATTATAAGCATAAGGCCTGAAATTTCGGGGAGAGGGCCAATCGATCAGATCGACACCAGTACGCAACTGGTACTTATTTTTATCGATTTCGAAAGGATGACAGACAAAGCCGACCTCGGCGGAAATTGAACTCAGGACGTAAAACCGAATAAAACGCGGCTAAGCATTTTTTTCCTGGTGTGCTAACGATTCTGCCAGCTCGCTGCCTTAATAATAACAATGATGATAATAACTAATAAAACAGCTGTAATAAAAAATATCAACTTCAATAACAAGACTAAAAACAAAAGCAGAATATATATATATATATATATATATATATATATATATATAATAATATATATATTCTGCTTTTGTTTTTAGTCATGTTATATATATATATATATATATATATATATATATATATGTATGTATGTATGGAGAGAGTGCTGTTGAGATAGACAGACAGATAGATATATAGATAAATAGATAGATAGATAGATAGATAGATAGATAGATAGATAGATAGATAGATAGATAGATAGATAGATAGTGTCTAGCCACGAGCACATCGAGCAGGTCGGCGAGACACTGAAAAACTACGAAGCGGTGACAGGAGCAAAAATCAACCGAGAAAAGTCAGTGGGCTTGCGACTAGGCACCTGGGAGAAGCAGCCCATGCCGTCCACCAGCGCCTCCGTCGTGGGACGCTGGACCGACGGCCCGGTTGAGTTGCTCGGGGTCTGGTTTGGTCCGGACCTCCAAGTGGAGAAGAACTGGATCGAGGGTGATAGATAGATAGATAGATAGATAGATAGATAGATAGATAGATAGATAGATAGATAGATAGATAGATAGATAGATAGATAGATAGATAGATAGATAGATAGATAGATAGATTTGTGTATATTTACAAATAATATATGAATAAAGAATATATTTACTTATCCTAGACCATAAATGTGTTCTATCTTTTACTATATATGCCTAAGTCCTTTGGATCCTGGAGATAAAGCCCGACAACAGTCGTGCTGATAACAGCAACTGAGGCAGAAACCTGTGCCCACGACTGCACTAATGTTTCCAGAGAATAAGACTATATTTTTCCTTAATGGCATGTTAGAAGAAGAAGAAGAAGAAGAAGAAGAAGACAGGGAAAAAAAATATATATATATAAAGTTAATCCAAACAAGAAAACACAAAAAAAACACAACAACGCGAGGACGTGGAACAAATATAGTATTATTGGACGCTCAAGAAAGAAGGAAAGAAGGAGGGTTTAACGTTTCGAGCGGAGCTCTTCGTCGGAAGCATAGGAGAAGGAAAGATCCAGAGAAGGGAAGACAGAGGAAAAAAATCGCCAACGGTACACACGAGGTCACATTTTATATAGTAAAAGCTTTAAAATCTATCGTTGTATTTCCTGCGTGATACTGATGGCGGCGGGGTGTGGGGAAGGATTGCATGGTGTTTCTATAACTGATGAAGCTCGCAGAATATGTCCTGCCAAGCACTTATCACCATGCATGTTTTCTGCTTATTACAAGTGTATGTTTGTGTGTGAGAGAGAGAGAGAGAGACATACATACATATATATATAATATATTATAATATATATATATATATATATATATAGATATAGTTATCGCCATACTTATATGGCAGTCTTATAAATATAAGACTAAAGCTTTAGTCTTATATTTATAAGACTGCCATATAAGTATGGCGATAACTATTAATTTCCAGTAACGCTGCCGTAATCTCCTTTAGAGAGACTTAGTAATTTTAATATTCTATTATAATATATATATATATATAATTTATTTTCTCTTTTACTCGTTTCAGTCATCTGACTGCGGCCATGCTGGAGCACCGCCTTTTAGTCGAGCAAATCGATCCCAGGATTTATTCTTTGGAAGCCTAGTACTTATTCTATATGTCTCTTTGCCGAGCCACGAAAGTAACCACACCACCATCGGTTGTCAAGTGATGTTGGGGGGACAAACTCAGACACACAAACATATACACATACATACATACATACATATATATATGTATATATACATATATGCGACGGGCTTCTTTCAGTTTCCGTCTACCAAATCCACTCACAAGGCTTTGGTCGGCCCGAGACTATAGTAGAAGACATTTGCCCAAGGTGCCACGCAGTGGGAATGAACCCGGAACCATGTGGTTGGTAAGCAAGCTACTTACTACACAGCCACTATATATATATATATATATAGAGAGAGAGAGAGAGAGAGAGAGAGAGTTTGTGTGTGTGTGTATGAGTGAGTGTATGTATGAGTGAGTGTGTATATGAGTGTGTGTATGTACATATATTTTTGTGTACGTGTGTGTATGTGTGGGTGTACAATAATAACAACAACAGTAATAACAATGATGATGATGATGATAAATAAATAAATAAATATATGAATGAATAAGATACATTAAAGATGTGGGCAACAGCTAAAAAATTAAGTAGTACGAATGTAAAATCAATTATAGTCAAACAGATGTCACGTTTATTAGCAATTCCCACAAGCAATATAGCTTTCCCACACAAAACTTATGGATTATACAGGTGATACAACACACATTTATCCGTACAGTACATGAATGCATTAATCTACGAATATTCTTATTTCAATAGTTGATGTGTAAAGGTGGAATCATGACCAATTCTCAAAGCCAAAACCCACACATTTGGGTAATACTTTTATATTTTTTAGCACTCGTTTTTTTTTTTTATATCTAAACGGAACAAATTTCCTCGAGCGAAAATTGAAATCATCTTAGCAGAATACCAGTCTTCAAAATTCGAGTGCATGAATACATAGTGGCGTATTTATCTTCGACAATGCATTCAACCGTTGAACTCTCTCGTTCGATCCTTCTCTGAATGCGTACGTTCAACAAAACCGCTATCGTTATGGAGATGAATTGAGTGTCGTTTGTGTAGTATGATTTACTGATACAAAAGCTATAGATGAATAATATCAAAACAACAACCTACTTGTAAGCGAAATACAAAGTATTAATTGACTGGAAGCCCGCAATTTGTGAACGTTCAAATTTTAGTAAATTTTGATTCGTTTACAGTGTCGAGTGTGTGTGTGTGTATTAATGTTTTTTTTTACAATATCGTGTTATAATGAAGAGTGTAACGTTAAACAGAAGAATTACTCAATATTTTTGTCGAGTACATATTTGTAATACATTTAACAAACTAGTGGTGACAGTAACTTCGCAGTGTCGGCCAGCTTAACTTTTCATTTGCTTTTGTTTGAAATTCGTACATATTCGAGAGGTCGTGTCATGTAAGAATCAAAGTATTTGGATATATGGATAGATAGATAGACAGACAGACAGACAGACAGACAGACAGACAGACAGATAGATAGATAGATAGATAGATAGATAGATAGATAGATAGATAGATAGATAGATAGATAGATAGATAGATAGATAGATAGATAGATAGATAGATAGATAGATAGATAGATAGATATTGGTGTGATCAATAAGTATCCGGACTGTCACCATAGTTACGAAACTAAAGTATGCAAACTGAATCTGCTTGGCATAGATTGACCTTGAATTCTGCTGTGCATGCACACCATGTTCTAACTTCTGCTATTTACAGCAGTGCTTAGAAGGAAGATGTGTAGCGTGTGATCGTCGCATTCACCATAACAGAAAAGGCTGAGCAGAAAATTTGCAGAAAATTTTGCCAAAAGCTTGGCGATACCTGCTCGGAGACCTACGCAAAGTTTTCAAAAAGCTTTCATCGTTCTCGACACATTCAAGGAGATCTTGTGCAACTGAAACCTGGGCGTCTCTTTGGTCAGCTGTAAGCAGTTTTGGCACAACCTTGGCAGACACACGTCTCATACCCTAATCTTCATTTATAATGGACTGAACTGAACCGTAACTAATCTGTACATCCCCTGATAGCTCATGGATGGTGATTCGACGATTTCCCTCATAGCTGCACGCACATCTGCGATGTTTTTCTCAGTTCTATTAGTTGCGGGTCTCCCAGAACGTTCGTCAGTATCGACATTTTTTCTGCTATCTTGGATACGTCTGAACCACTCGTACAATTGTATACGGCTCATATACTACTTTCCATACACTTTCTACAACTTTACACAGGCCTCTAAGCAGGTATCCCCATGACAACTTTGTCTTGGTCAATGCGACAATCACACGCTACACACGTTCCTTCCAAGCACTGCTGTACACACGTTCCTTCCAAGCACTGCTGTAAACACAGTGAGCTAGAACGTTAAAACTTAGTGCGCAAGCACTGAAGAGTTCAAGGTCAATCTGTGCCAAGCAGCTTCACTCTGCGTGCTTTAGCGTCGTTACTATAGCAACAATCCGGATACTTATTGATCAGACCTGATAGATAGATAGATAGATAGATAGACAGACAGACAGACAGACAGACAGACAGATAGACAGAGAGATAGACAGATAGATAGATAGATAGATAGATAGATAGATAGATAGATAGATAGATAGATAGATAGATAGATAGATAGATAGATAGATAGATAGATAGATAGATTGTTGAAGATACATATTTGGATGTGTGTGTGTGCAAGAGAGTGTGTGTGTGTAATTGAGCTCCGGGGTTACTACGTGCAAAATTTCGACCGACTTTTTCCTGGTGACCCCCTACTCCATCCTATGGTGGCATTTAGAATTATAGTAAGAACACAAAAGAATGGATCGTAAATGACAACCTGTCCGTTTGGGGGTTATTACACACACACACAACACACACACACACACACAGATACACATACACACAGATATACGCGCGTACACACACACACACACACAGAGATACAAATACACACACAGATATACGCACACACACATACACACATACACACACACCCATATATGCGAACACAGATATGTATTAGAGGCGTGTACATGTGTACGTAAGCATTTATGTACATATTTTGTATGGATGGATTTGTGCATGTGTGCGTGTGTGTGTTACGTGTGCATATATGTATATATGTACGTATTATGCATACATGTATATATATATATATACACGCACACGCATATACATAATGTATATATGCATATATGTATATAACTATATGTGCATATATGTATATAACTATATATACATATATCTATATCCTTATATATGTATCTATATGTGTGTGTGCGTCAGAATGTGTGTATGTGTATGTATGTATGTATGTATGTATGTATGTATGTATGAATGTATGTATGTATGTATGTATGTATGTATGCATGGGTTGTATGTAGATCAGGGTTGATTACGCGCGTGTACATCATATAGTTGTTGGATTGGTGGTTATGTGAGTTAGTGGGTGTGTATACAATAGTGGTGGTGTCTCGTATTCAGGGTTTGTGTCGTTCTTCTTGACATCCTGACTGACATCTCAGGAAGGAAAGATGGTAAGTGCAAAGTGTACTCGCTACACACACACACACACACCACACACACACACACACACACATGTATGTATATATTTATACATATATGATATATAATATATATACATATATTTATGTATGAATATGTGTATGTAGGTATGTATGTATGTATGTATGTATGTACATATATATATTTATGAATGTATATATGTACATAAATACATATATATTTGAATATGTGTGTGTGTGTGTGTGTGAGAGAGAATTTTGTGTGGGTGTGGATGTGGGGGTGCCTGTATAGACACACACTCATATATCCACATACATGCAAATCACGCTCACTCATTATACATACACCAACATATATACACGAATACCACAAGCGCTCCCAGCCATAGAAGCGGACTAAACAACGTGGGAGGCTGTTTATGATGCTGTTGTTGTGGCTGCCTGCTGCTGCTGTTGTTGTTGTTGTTGGTTGTTGTTGATGGGGTGGTGTGGTGGTGGTGGTGGTGGGTGATGAATGTGGTGGTGTTGGGTATTTGCGGCGGCGGCGACGAGACTATGATGATGATGATGATGATGATGATGATGATGATGATGATGGTGGTGTTGGTGGGTGGTGTGGTGGTGGTGGTGGTGGTGGTGATGATGGTGGTGGTGGTGGTGTATTTGCGGCGGCGGCGACGACGACTATGATGATGATGATGATGATGATGATGATGATGATGATGATGATGGTGGTGGTGGTGGTGGTGGTGGTGGTGGTGGTGGTGATGGTGGTGGTGGTGGTGGTGCTGCTGCTGGTGGTGCTGGTGGCGGCGACGGTGATGAGTATAAGTGGGAAGTCGGATTTAAACGACTGCGAAGATTCAGTTCTGTCAAGAGAATCACCGCTGTGGATTTAATCTGCTGTATCTACTAGTTGCTATGGCTGTTGTTTTGTGGCTTCCGTCTTGAGATCAAGCTTTGACAATCCAAGTCTTATCAGCTCTACGTCAGGATTCCCCAGTATTCCTTTTACCTCAATGCTTCTCAAACTCTTTTAACTTAATAGGAGCAAGGCACGGTTGTGTGCTTAAGAAATTCGCGTTTCAATAACGCAAGTTTCAAATGCAGTCGCATTGAGCGATACTTTGAGCAAGGATCTTCTATTATAACTCCGCACCAACTAATGACTTGAGTTTGATATTTTTTAGTCGGAAACTGTGTGGATGCCCGTCATAGATAGTTAGACAGACAGATAGACTGACAGACAGACAGACAGACAGACAGACAGGTAGATAGATAGATAGATAGATAGATAGATAGATAGATAGATAGATAGATAGATAGATAGATGGACAGACAGACATATGGATTGATGGATAGACAGATAGATAGATAGATGGACAGACAGACAGACAGATAGATAAATAGATAGATGGATAGATAAACCAATGTGTGTTTGTATGTATATGCGTGTGGGCGTCTTTGTGTCTGTGTTCATCACTCCCCCACCACCACCGCTTAACAACTGGTTTTGATTTGTTTACGTCCCCGTAACATAGCTGTTCGGCAAAGGAGCTCGATAGAAAAAGTATCAGATTAAAAATGTGTATATAAGCCAATAAAGAAAATCATAAGTACAAACGTTTATTTGTTCAGTTAAAACCTTTGAAGGCCATGCCAGAGGATGGCCGCAGTCCAATAACTGAAACAAGTATAAGATAAAAAAGATATCTCGCCTTCTTTTTCACAGTCATGCAGTTTTTCCACGCTCACTAGCTACGATTCAAAAAAAATTTCATAAACCACAAATAATTCTTTTCTACTCTAAGCACAAGGTCCGAAATCTTGGGAGAGAGACCAGTCGATTACATCGACCCCAGTACGCATCTGGTACTTAATTTAGCGACCCCGAAAGGACGAAAAGTAAAGTCGATCTAGGCGGAATTTGAACTATGAACGTAGCGGCAGACGAAATACCTATTTCTTTACTACCCACAAGGGGCTAAACACAGAGAGGACAAACAAGGACAGACAAACGGATTAAGTCGATTATATCGAGCCCAGTGCGTAACTGGTACTCGACCCCGAAAGGATGAAAGGCAAAGTCGACCTCGGCGGAATTTGAACTCAGACGAAATACAGCTAAGCATTTCGCCCGGCGTGCTAACGTTTCTGCCAGCTCGCCGCCTTTTATGTACCACAAATAATTACCATCGGCATGTTGTAATCCTTTAGTGGCAGGATAATCGCAATTAAAAGTTTACTTACACATTGACCATTTCATCAATATGGAATACTTTGTATTTATTCGATTTTGTTTATTTGCTTTTTCACATTTCGAAGTCTTTTGTTTTTGATTTCGTTTTTATTGCCGTTCTTGAGCCTGACTTACAAGCTGTTTATATATATATATATATTCTTTTATTCTGTTACTTGTTTCAGTCATTGACTGAGGCCATGCTGGGGCACCGCCTTTTGTAGAGCAAATCGACCCCAAGACTTATTTCTCCACCTTCGTATCGTCCATCTGTCCGAATCTTTTATTGTCTTCTATTGCGCTTTTGAAAAGGTGAGGAAGGGAGGAGGAGAATAAGAATAAGAAGAAGGAGGAGGAAGAGGAGGAGAAGAAGAAGAAGAAGAAGGAGGAAGAGGAGAAGAAGAAGAAGAAGAAGAAGAAGAAGAAGAAGAAGAAGAAGAAGAAGAAGAAGATAGAAGAAGAAGAAGAAGAAGAAGAAGTTTATAGCGCCGAGTAAAATACCTCGCACTATTTGTTTGGACTGTCTCTCTTCTCGGTTCAAATCTTACCGTGATTAACTTTGTATTTCCTCTGTTTAGAGATGGTAAAAAACAAACAAAAAACATTTAAAAAGTTCCAGTTTACAGTGGTGAGTTGGAGGGACTGCTAGAAAGTTGGCCGAGATGCCCTGCGGTATATTTATAACTGATCGGCACATAAGTCAGAATCAGACATTTTTATTGTTTGAAAATACTTTATTACGATCCAACACCTGTTATTACGATCCAACGAGGAAGTTTTCTGTTTGAGTGTTTGTTTGTCTTTTGTTTCTTTTTGTCGTGAAACGTCCTGCTAGAAATAGCAGCCAAATCTTCCACGAATTACGTCCTGCTTTCGTGGAAAAAGAGGATTGCATCGAACACTGCTATCCTAAATATTACAAGGCGCAAGGGAAGGACGGGACGGCCGTGGCTAGAATAGGTTTGATAATAGAACTACCTAGTCCGAGGTGAGCAGGGATCAAACACTAGAGAAGCTCTTCTTCCAACAGCATACAAGCTTAAGAAACATTACCCTTCCTCTACATATACGTGTGTGTATACATACATACATACATACATACATACATGCATACATACATACATACATGCATACATACATACATACATACATACATACACACACACATACATACATACATACATACATACATAAATACATACATGCATACATGCATACATACATACATACATACATACATACATACATACATACATACATACATACATACATACATACATATGTATGCATGGATATGTTAGCAGAAAGATTCCGGATGAGAATAACATTGATAGTCAAAGCATTCTATCGTAGTACAACAACCTGATCACTAACTCACTTTTAAGAGTATGTATATGCAATCCAAGAACAGGAGATAGCAACCAAATTCTCGATGCACAAAAGGGACAGAGACGCAGAAAAAACACCATACTGTGATAACCGATGCAGACTTTGTGAAGTTAATACCAAAGATATCACCTACATCATAAGCAACTGACCAAAAAATGTCATCACATTATCTACCGATGAGACATGATGTAGCCAAGACACTTTACAATGAGATCCGTGGAAAGGGTAATACTGAGGCCAAGAAGATATAAGCCCCTAAAAGATAAGCACCAAAAAGTTAAGGTAGATGCCATAGCCACTCATAATATGAAAGAGTACTGGCAGAATGTCACAGTGTAACCTCAATAAATTACGAACCAGACATAGCGATTTGGGGCTCAGAAGGAAAACTATGTTCAGTAGTGGAAACCAGCGGATGTCAATATAAAGTGAAGATCAGAGAAGAAGAAAGCACCTGCTGTGAACTATCAAGAACGATTTACACCTGTATTCATTGGGGAACTAGGATGTATAACAAACTGCCTAATCACCAATCTTTTCAAAATCAGAAAGGAGAAAGCTAATTAGATGATTACAAATGTAAGCCATCGATGGAATTGCCAAAATTTGTAAAACTTTCAAAAGTTTTGCATTTAAGTATATATGCATACGTCTTCACATGCAACTATATGCATGAAAATACAGACATAAAAGAAAATATAGAAATCTCCACATGCAGATTTCAGTTATTGCATATGTACACACAAGCATGCACAAATACGTTGTTGATGTTTGTTAAAATTCCAATGAACGAACCTTGGATCTAGGTTAGAAACTGACTCTTTCTCTATTGGCAAGTAATCTAGAAATAAAAGCGAATAATATCATAAATACATTCTAAATCATTGTTAGTCCAATGATATAGAAATAAGGGAATGTGAGGTGTCCTTATCTGCTTTTGATAATCAAAATTGTACTGTCCAAAGTAAGAAAACGCTGCAGAAACATTGTGACAGTATGACTTGATTATAGGAAAGGAGTCTACATTATTTCCCACTTGGCAAAAGTACCTGCTACCTTAGCGACTGCCATTGAGGGACTCACAAAGCCCCGGACACTTACAGCTGAGAGAGGAACGATCGTCTCCGACCTTATAAGTATTTAAATATTTCAAAAGGAATATTCCAAGGAAATAGACTTTCTGTAATTCTGTTTGTTTTGTCATTGAGACCGTTATCATTTCTTTTACAAAATCCAGTGGCTATATTCTAGAGTTTGCAACTGCTAGAGATACCAATGTAGCTCATAATGTTTTTGTGGATGACTTGAAGATCTATGCATCAAATGTTTACAATGTCAAAACAAGCAGGAAAAAACCTAGAGCTAATACCGACATTTTCAATTAACATAGGAACCTGATTTGTCCAGTAGTGTTCATATTTGACTGTTGAACGTGGAAAATCAGCCGCCACCAAATCCAAAACCTGCACATATCGTTCTATCTTTCTCTCCGGTTTTACACAAAGAATGCTGCAAATAACTAGGCATTGATGAAAAGGGAAACAAAGATTGGGTGACTCGAGAATATTAGACCAAACTTAAAAAATACGGCAGCAGGCGCTCTCCTCTTATAAAATAATCTCCCTCAATGCATTTTCAGTACCAATGCATTTAAAACACTGAACTGATCTGCAGAGGGAATCCACTTCATAGACATTAAAATTCGTTAGATCCGGACATCAACTTCCTCTGAGACAATGATATTGACAGGTTCTGTCAAAGAATAAAAAAAAACGTTATAGATACGGGCTTGAAATCAATGCGGTTTTCGAATGCCATATAGAATCTCTGAGACTGCTCCTACTAAACAACAGCAGCATAAGTAAATATATAAACCTGATTCCGAAAAGTGAAGAGAACAACATCCAGCGAGTCTGCAGTGAGCTCCTCGAGAAATACTTTCTTGTAACTTTCCATACAACCCAAAAACAGCAGGAATAAAATACCTGAAAGAGGACATGGATGTGAAACGCTCAGCAGACCAAAAACAGAAATACTCTGCATGGGTGTGTTTCCTTGACGAACTTGAAGATGACACTAATATCCACATAAAGTGCAGGATTTCTTGAATTCGCTACCGCTCTATCACATTTCGAAGGTTATGAAAACCAGGAGATTGCTACAAAGTACCTAATGAAACAAAGAGACAGTGAAACCCCTGGAGCCTCAAGATGTAGCCGAAAATGTATTTCTGGAAGACACTATACATGTGACCAGCAACTGCCCAAAAATGTCATCAAGGTACTACCTCCATCTTCTTATTCGACACGAAGCTGTTGCGAAAACAATATACATTGCCAGCAGAGAAATGTACTGTTCTTGTAATAAATATAAAGAATCCTCTGTTATTGGATTCATACATAAACATCAATACAAGGAATATTATGGAACATTCCAATCAAAACTCCTACCAAATGCAAACAAAACAGGTTGGATGCAATTTTTTGGGATATACAAGAAAAAATATGTACCGTCATAGCGGTTAGCTGCTATGTTGATGTGAATATCTCTTCGAGAATCAAAGAGAAAAAGGATAACCATGGACAGTTGCTTCGCAACCTTCAGTTTCTATACCCGTGCATTTGGTTATGTTAGTAAAGGCCTAAATAACAATCCAAAAAGGTTAGGATTAAACAAAACAACCAGGTAACGCGCTCATTACGAATACAATCTGTCAGCAGAAGAGTTAAAATATGCAAGACTTATTCAAGTACAAAATGTGACATTGTGCTAGTTATCTATATTCCAACTATGGAGATTTGCGTCTTTGTTAGAAAAATTCATATAATTAAAAACAGAAAGGAACACACACACATACATACATGTTGGAAACCGGCTCCCTCCTGAGTAGAAGATTTATAATCATTAAAAAAATAGAAGACATACATACATACATACATACATACATACATACATACATACATTCATACATACATACATACATACATACATACATACATACATACATATGCTGAGATCTGGTTCAAATGTAAGTGACAATGTGAATTCTACAGAAAGCATCAATAGTCCAAAGACTATTACGCCCGCCGTACAAAAATGCATTACAAATGAAATGGAGAGAGAGTCGCTTGAATTGACTCTACCTCTACTCACCCTCTCTCCCTGCTAAAACTGGTCATATGTCTTGTAAGAATAAATATGTATTAAAAAGAGTCCTTTTGACTGGAGCATTGTTTTGGAAAACTAATAAGTTGTTGAGATAGAAACAAGACACTACAAAGGTGCATTTGTTATGATTCTAAGTGGGGGCTGTTTCCGTCTCTATCTCTTTTTCTGTCTCAAAGTCACTCATTATTTTTATGTCTGTCTCTTTCGCTCATTCAGACGGAACTATAAACTCTTCTATTATAATACAATAGATAATTGATTCTTATTTTTCTTCTTTATTTCCGTTTCGTACGGTATTGCACATTGATATGCGCTTAAACGGCTTGAACAACATTATTGTTACCTTAAAACATGTACATACTGGATAGTTGCCCGGAGACACACGGATTAGTGATCCCCAATAATCCAACATTAAATCCCTAATGCATTGCTTTGCCCAGTGGGTGGGTCATAATACCATTAAAAAGACCCGGTGTCGCATATGTGATTTTTTTTTCAGAAATGGTTGCAATCCATCTCTGAATCTTTCTCCAATTCCAGGAAGAAAAAGAGACGTTGAGAGTTATCCACCACGATACCTTCTCAAGGTAAAGTAGCCGATTCCGACAGAGGGAGGGCGAGATAGGCAGAGACAGAGAAAGAGATTGGGAGGGATCAGATAGTAAGATAATAATCAGTTTCAATACTTGACTACTTTATATATGAAACGCAATGTTAATTTGGAGGAGGGGTGAATTTGAACACAGGGCGCTGAGAAATGGAATAAGTATTGCAAGGTTTTCTGTTCGACATTCTAAAAACTCTGCCAGTTTTGCAACCTATAGAAACCCAGAAGACAGTATGTCCTGGCAACAAGTAATCCAAGTAGAAGAGTGTTAGTGTAAAAATATGTGATAGCTGTGAACAGCTGAAAAGATGCGACATTTCGTGCTATAGACCTTTTATCGTTATGTGGAAGACGTCTAATATTTAGGACAAACATGCATATGTATTTTAATATTCATCACTTTTTAATATTAAGGAGTTTATTGGTGACAAGCTGGCAGAAACGTTAGCATACCAGGCTAAATGCTTAGCGGCATGTCGCCCGTCTTCATGTACTGAGTTCAAATTCCGCCGAGGTCGGCTCTGACGTTCATCCTTTCGAGGTCGAGTAAAAAAAAGTACCCCATGAGTAATGGGGAGGTGGGGGTCAATGTAATCAATTTGCTTCCTCTCTCAAAACTGGTGTCCTTGTGCCAAACTTTGAAATCAATGTTCAGCACATTTTAATATTAAGAAGTTTAAAGGCTTCAAGGTGGCAGAATCTTTACCGCGCCGGACATAATACTTAGCGACATTATTTCCTACTCACCGTGGCAAACATATACACCAAACGTACACACACACACACACATCTATATATATATATATATATATAATATATATATATATATATATATACATATATACGACGGGCTTTTTACAGTTTCCATTTACTAAATCCATTCACAAGGTTGTAGTCGGCTCGAAGCTGTAGTAGAAGACACCTGCCCAAGCTGCCACGCAGTGAGATTGAACTCGGAACAATATAGTTGGGAAACAAACTTCTTACCATACAGCCACGAAAATAAGCTAGGCGAAAAACCTCACAGTGACCAGTGATATGTATTTAATTAAAAAAACACAAATCAGGATGTATTAAATAACATACAAGATAAACTTATGATTTATTAAAATCATATCCAATTCCAGAGAGATTAGACCAAATGTTGGCATTTTGAGATGGGTAGATAATTTCCAGAATCAAAAAAAGAATCTCGAGATTGATATTCCATTATGCAAATCAATAATTGCAAGCAAGTGGTAGCATGCACCTTGCTTTCACTAATTGCTACAGAAATGGCATATATATATATATATATATATATATATATATATATATATATATATATATATATATATACACATATGCCATTTCTGTCAGCTCCTGAAGCACCGCCTTTTGTCGAGCAAATCGACCCCAGGACTTATTCTTTGTAAGCCTAGTACTTACTCTATCGGACTCTTTTGCCGAACCGCTAAGTTACGGGGACGTAAACACACCACCATCAGTTGTCAAGCGATGTCGGGGGAGCAAACACAGACACAAACATACACACACACACTCACACACCACACAACACACATATATATATATATATATATATATATATATATATATATCATATCATATCATATCATCATGTCTCCGTTTTTTCTTTTTTTTTTTCGTCTTAATCCTTTCCGTCGAAGAGCGTAGGCTCGAAACGTCGAAAACACTTCCATTTCTTCTCGAGTGTTAAACTAATACA
>NC_043003.1:38933873-38968873 GCF_006345805.1 Octopus sinensis | reverse complement strand
ATATATATATATATATATATATATACATACATACGACGGGCTTCTTTCAGTTTCCGTCAACCAAATCCACTCACAAGGCTTTGGTTGGCCCGAGGTTATAAGTAGAAGACACTTGCCCAAGGTACCACATAGTGGGACTGAACTCAGAACCATGTGGTTGGTAAGCAAGCTACTTACCACACCACACAGCCACTCCTACATAATAACTGCATTATCACACGTTACAAAAAGAAAAACAACATAAAATACGCAACAGCTTACATAACGATGTTACAACATGCTGTGCGTGTTATACATACAACATACATAACAACAATGACATATTTAACAACTGTATCAATAACGCATATAAAACAATGATGTATATAACATAAAGGCAATAACATACATAACAACATTACAGAATAACAACAACAACAATAACGTGTATAATAATAAACATTTCTAACATGGACACGCGCTATAGATTTTGGGTAGGGGTTACTCGAATAAGTCGCCCATAGTATTTTGATGTTTACTCATTATGTCAACCCTGGAATGATAGAAAGTAAAGTCTATCCCTGGCAGGAATTGAACTTGGGACATTAAAGTTTCGAAAATTAAATGACGGTTGGTATTGGACCCATTACTAAACCGTTTCCTTTTCTGCCATCTCTGTCCGAAATAATGGATTCAAATTTTGGTACATAGCCAGTAGTTTTTAAAAGGAAGGGACTAGTCGATTACATCGACCCCAGTACTTGACTGGTACTTATTTCATCGATCTCCAAAGAACGAAAGGCAAAGTCGACCTCGGCGTAATTTGAACTCAGGAACGTAAAGACGGACGAAATACCGCTAAGCATTTTATCCGATGCGCTAACAATTCTGCAACAGTAATAATAACAACAAATAACCACGAGATAAAGAAGAAGGGAGCATTTACGTAGTCGCTCCAACGTGCAAGAAATAGCACCTTAATATCCCTCGAATCATAATGCTGTCTTAACGATAAAGGAGATGGGACAGGGCATGTTAGGTAGATACCCTTAGAAGGACTGGATGGTTGCGGTTGGAATCCTTATCATACATCTGCCTGCTCGATCGGGGTTTGAATACTAAAACGGGACTAAGTAACAACAACGATGGATAGGTAACGCAGGGCTTGAATTAAGACGGTGACGATAATGCTGACAGATATTTTTCTGTGAAGAGACATTCATACCTTAAATTAAATAATTACGAAGAAACGAAGTAAATAACAGTCCATGTGGAAGTAAAGTACTCACTTGATAGCCACATTGTCCGTTAGAATCTTTGTTCGGGCAGCCGTCCGGCACCGAGCGAGCAGACGACCACGAAATGGTGAACATACACAGCAAACATACTCTCCACAACAACATTGCTGGTTGCTTTTCAACAACACAACACTGAATAAAACAAATGGAAGGCAAGCACAAGTAAATATATCGTGCTGGACTGAATTATTCGCTTCAATAACACTCATATAAACCGTCACTCACTCTTTCTTCTGTCTCTCACTTCGCCTTACCCTCTCTAATTCAATGACGGTAAACACGCTGTCACCTTTTCCTCCCTTCCGCTCCATCTCTCTTTCTCTCGCTCTTACTTTCTCCCTTTAGTTCTCTAATACATACATACGCGCATACACGCGCACATATACAGGCATATATGCACAAGCACACACACACACACACACATGCACACACACACAGATACACGCATACGCACGCACATTTTTCATTTCATCACTGTGCCCCCCCTTCCACTTTGCCTCCCATCTCTCTTTCTCTCTCTCTCTCCCGCTCTCTCTAATTATCATTCACACATACGCACACATAAACACTGTCTCACACCATCTCTCTATCTCTCTCTCTTTCCCTCACTCACACTTTCTCTCTTTGCCCCCCCATACCCTCTCTCTCGCAATCTGTCTTCACTCTTACTTACTCTCTAATCAGTTATATATGCACATACATACACACACACACACACACATTAACAATTAATCTCTCTGTCCTCCCATTACACACTTCCTCTTTCACATTCTCATTCATACATCCAAACATACAAACATGTACACATTATCACCCCGTCTATCCCTCTCTCTCTCTCTCTCTCTCTCCATTCACTCTCCATCTCTCTCTTTCTCTCTCTCTTCTCTCTCTCTCCACCTCACTTTCTCTTTCTCCTTAACATTCTCACACACACACACATATACACGCACACACTCCGTTCTCCATCTCTTTCTTCTCTCATTATCATTACCTCTTACTCTAGCAGTCCTTCTCTCTGTTCTCTCTGCCGTAATCGAGTGTTGCGATGTTTGAGTGTGTGTGTGTGTGTGTGTGTGTGTGTGTGTGTGTGTGTGTGTGTGTGTGTGTGTGTGTGTGTGTGTGCGTGTGTGCGTGTGCTTGCACGTGTCCCACACAAACACGAGTTAGTTATCTTAGATCCTCTCTCTCTATCTCCCTTTTCCTTCATCTTCTCTCTCCCCTTCTCTCCTCCCCTTTCTCTATCTTCCTCCCTCTATGTTTGCCGCCTTTCACCTTTCCTTCTCTTGTTCCACAGAGCTGCAATATGCTCGGTCTTGATCTCCATTCGCTTTTCCCCAGTCTTCTCGTTCGCTTATTCTCTCTCTCTCTCTCTCTCTCTCTCTCACACACACACACACACACAGTCACTCACTCACTCCCTCTCTATCTATCTATCTATCTATCTATCTATCTATCTATCTATCTATCTATCTATCTATCCGTCTATTTATCTGTCCGTCTGTCTATCTAGCTAGCTGGCTATGCGTCTATCAATTTGTCCCTCTATCTGTCTGTCTGTCTGTCTTTCTATCCATCTGTTTATCTTTATATCAGTTTATCTGTTTGTCTTTATATCTATCTATCCATCTATCTATCCATTTATCTATCTACCTGTCGTCTGTCCGCTTGTCTGTCGTTCTATCTATCTGTCTGTCTGTCTGTCTATTTCTAAAATGCAGACTCCTCATTAGCTTTTCCCTGCTCCTTTTACCTATTTCTCCTTCATTCTTACCTATCTCCTCTCTCCCTCCCTCTCTCCCTCTCTCATTTCTCTTCCTCTTTCTCTTCATCTTCAGTTTTCTCTCTCTTCTTCCCAGCGCCTCCCACAGAAATTTTACGAGGGCAGAACAAGACTACTTTCGGGCTCGCCCACATTACCCCCTCACGAAGCAGTGAGGGCTTTTATTCACTTTTATTTTTTTTTGGGGGGGGGGAGAGCCTTGTCAGATATTCACGTGACCTCTACCTGGTTCTATGGGCTGTATACCCCTGTATTTGTTGAAACACTTCCACCTTAATAAGTCCCTGCTCTCTGTAATTATGTTTAATTAGAGGACGGCTGTCGTACTTCTCTTTCTTTCATCATTAAAAGCAAAGCCTCGCTTTCTTGGTGTAGAATGAAAATACGTAAGGCGATATCTTCAGATATCAGTTTGTGTAGTGCATGCGTATGTGTATGTGCATGTGTGTGTATGCGTGTGTGTGTGTGTGTGTGTGTGTGTACATGCACCATATATACCTATGTGTATTTGTGTGAGTGTGGTGGGTTTGTGTGTATGCTTGTGTGTACGCATGTATGTGTGTCTGCGTGTGTGTGTATGCTTGTGTGTGTATGTGTGTGTACATGCACCATACATACTTATATATGCGTGTATGCATGTGAGTGTGGTGTTACGCACGTTTGTGTGTATGCTTGTGTGTGGGCGTCTGTGTGTGTGGGTGAGTGTATGTTTGAGTGAGTCTATGTGTGTGCGTGTGTGTATGCATGTGTGTGTGCATGCACTATACATACCTATATGTACATTTAACATTGAGTTCGTGTGTGTGTGTGTTGTGTGTGTGCACGCGCTTGTACCTATGCTTGTTTGTATGTATGTGTGTGTATGCATATGTGTGTGTTTATGAATGCACAGATACATACTTGTATATGTGCATGCGTGTGAGTGTGTACGAATGTGTGTGTGCGCGCGCGCTCAGGGATGTGTATATGTGTATGCGTGTGTGCACCAATACATACCTATGTGTATGTAGGGGTGTGTATGTTAGTGCATGTACAGATACCGTAAATCCTCGAGTACAGTCTGCCCTTGTGTATAATACGCAGGGGATTTTTAGGGGGCTGTACCTCTGAAAAACCTAAACCGTGTGTATAATACGCACCTCTTCTCTAACTTGAGTCAAGGAAGTCTATATAACGTCCTTAGTTTGTAAAAATGTATACAGTAACGTCCTTTATTATTATTGTAAATATAACATAATGCAAACGTGTAGCATTTTTGTGCATTTTGTTTGCACAAAATAAAGAAATAACAGTAATAAGACTAATAACGTTTAATAAATGTTGCTTACTGCAAGTTATGGGTGATTCTTTTATGACTTCATTGCTTTCAGGCTTAGCTTAAGGTATTTTCGCGCCCGACATCACAAAATGCGTCTGAATAAACATTGCCGGACAGCAAATAGAGACCCGGACATTGCTTAGAAAATAATTTTCATTTTTAATCTCGTATAGAGTACGCACTAAGGATTTTGACCTTTAAATTTTGGGGAAAAAATGCGGATTATACTCGAGGATTTACGATATATACCTATATATGTAAGTGGCGCGCGCGTGTATGTGTGTGTTCCTGTGAGTACGTACGTAAACGTATATCCATTGTAGTGTTGAACTTTCTGTCACTACTCAAGGGTTTACCACTGATTTCGTAACATACTCTAAATAGCTTATGGGTTTTTTTTTCTCGTTTGTAGGGTCAAGTATTCACACACACGCACACAACATATCTATTTTTCTAATCAAAGCACAAGGCCCGAAATGTTGGAAGAGGGAGACAGTCGATTAGATCGACCTCAGTTCGTAACTGGTACTTAATTTATCGAAACCGAAAGGATGAAAGGCAAAATCGACTTCGGCGGAATTTGAACTCAGAACGTAGCGGCAGACGAAATACCTATTTCTTTACTACCCACAAGAGGCTAAACACAGAGGGGACAAACAAGGATATACAAACGGATCAAGTCGATTACAACGACCCCAGTGCGTAACTGGTACTTAATTTATCGACCCCGAAAGGATGAAAGGCAAAGACGACCTCGGCGGAATTTGAACTCAGAACGTAACGGCAGACGAAATACCGCGAGGCACTTCGCCCGGCGTGCTAACGTTTCTGCCAGCTCACCGCTTTCACACAACATATATAATAGGCGCAAGCGTGCCAGTATGATAAAAAGCTTGTTTCCCAACCACGGGGTTCCGGGTTCAGTCTCACTGCGTGGCACCTTTGCCAAGGTGTCTTCTACTATAGTCCCGGACCGACCAAAGCCTAGTGAATGGATTTGGTAGATGGAAACTGAAAGGATCCTGTCGGATATGTATATGTGTGTGTGTGTGTGTGTGTGTGTGCGTGCGTGCGTGCGTGCGTAAGTGTGTGTGTTTGTGAGTGTGTGTGTGTCTGTGCTTGTCACACCATTAACACACTTCTTGTTGGTATGTTTATCTTCTATCTACAGACGAACAGAATGGGTTAAGCAGAGCAAGAGCATACACGAGGACGGAAAGTGTCGCTGAAGAGGTAACAGATGTGTGACGAAAGATTTCCGGACAATGGGCATAAGTTAAAATAAGGAAGGACTGCAATAAACGAATAAAAAACGAATATATAGTGCGTGTGTTTATTTGCCCTTCACCCCCCCCCCCAAAAAAAAAATGGGTGACCGTCCCGAAATATAATAATGCCTGTATCAACACATGGTTTCACATCAGGAATCTTGCAACAAAAATTCATAAAATATATATATATATATGTGTGTGTGTGTGTGTGTGTGTGTGTGTGTGTGTGTGTGTGTGTGTGTGTGTGTGCGCGCGCGTGGCCTATTGGTTAGAGTTGTTGCATTCGCGATCGTGAGACTTTGGTTTCGATTCTCAGACCGGCTGCGCGTTGTGTCCTTGAGCAAAACACTTCATTTCACGTTGCCCCGATCCATTCAGCTGTAAACGGGTAACATTGCGAAGGACTATAAGCCCTTCGATGAGGGGGAGTGTGGGTCTGCTCGTCTGGCCAGCGGGGTGGCATCATTCGAAAGCTAAAAGGATGCAGAGTGCATTGTGACCGGCGATGTATAACAACATCCGATAATCTGGTTGATAGCGTAATGCATGATTTATACACACACACTTAGCGAGTAGCGTCGACGGATCCCAGAGGCAGTTTCAGCCAGGTTGGTATCAAAAGGGTTAAGAATTGTTTCTCTATTATATATTTTAACCCTTTTCTTACTATATTTCTGTTGAGATGCTCTGTGTTTCTTTCAATTACTTTAAATATAACAAAGAATTTAGTAAAATAACTTAGTTATCATTAAGCTAGTGTTAGGAACATAAATTGTGACTAAGGTTTGGTGGAAAACTTTAATTCAGAACTTTTGAAAACAAGACATTTGTACTATGGAGCCCATATAAGTGGTGGTAGTTAATTTAAACACGAAAGTAAACTTATAATTAAACGTTAATTATTTCCGTTTATTAACGATGACTGAAATGAAATGTGAAGAAAATGAGAACGTTTTATTCTTTTGAATCTTGTAAGTTTAAACGCGTATATTTTAATTAATGTAAAAAAAATTAGTGACAGTATTGATAAACTACAAAAATGAACGTTACTTAATTTAAGAAACGTTTTCGAAAAACTATTAATATTCGATATTAGAATGCATAGTACGAAGGCGGCGAGCTGGCAGAAACGTTAGCACGCCAAACGAAATGCTTAGCGGTATTTCGTCTGTCGCTACGTTCTGAGTTCAAATTCCGCCGAGGTCGACTTTGCCTTTCATCCTTTCGGGGTCGATTAAATAAGTACCAGTTACGCACTGGGGCCGATATAATCGACTTAATCCGTTTGTCTATCCTTGTTTGTCCTCTCTGTGTTTAGCCCCTTGTGGGTAATAAAGAAATAGGTATTTCGTCTGTCGTTACGTTCCTAGTTCAAATTCCGCCGAGGTCGACTTTGCCTCTCATCCTTTCAGGGTGAAGAAAATAAGTACCAGTTACGCACTGGGGTCGATGTAATCGACTTAATCCGTTTGTCTGTCCTTGTTTGTCCCCTCTGTGTTTAGCCCCTTGTGGGTAGTAAAGAAATATATACTGTATTGTAAGTCGGCGAGCTGGCAGAATCGTTAGCACGCTGGACAAAATGCTTAGTGGCATTTCATCCAACTTTACGTTCTGAGTTCAAATTCCGCCGAAGTTGACTTCGCCTTTCATCCTTTCGGAAGTCAATAAAAGAAGCATCAGTTGAACTCTGGGGTCAATGTAATCGACTTACCCTCTTCCCGTGTCAAAATTTGGCCTTGTGTCAAAATTTGAAACCGATATTAAGGCTAACAATTTTAGGGGAGCTTAAGTCGATTACATTGATTCCGGTAGTCAACCGGTACTTATTTTATCGAATCCGAAGTGACGGGAGGCAAAAGCTACCACGGCAGAGTTTGAACTCAGAACGTAAAGCTTGAAGAAATACGGCTAAACGTTTTGTGCGACTCGCTGACAATTCTGCCAGCTCACCGTCTTTTAATTAACTATTAATATTGATTTCAGATTTTGGCACAAGGCCAGCAGCTTCGAGGGAGCAAGTAAGTCGATTACATCGACTTCGAAAGGCTAAAAGTCAAAGTCAACCGCGAGGGAATTTGAACCCAGAATGCTTAGCGGCATTTCAACCGTCTTCCCGTTCTGAGTTCAAATTCCGCTGAGGTCGACTTTGCCTTTCAGCCTTTCGAAGTCGATAAGATAAATACCAGTTGAACACTGAGGTCGATGTAATCGTCTTACTCTCTTGTCCCGAAATTGCTGGCCTTGTGCAAAATTTGAAATCAATATCAATGATATAATAAAGGTGTCGAGCTGGTAGAATCGTTAGCATGCCGGGCGAAGCGCTTAGCGGCATTTCGTCCGTCTTTACGTTCTGAGTTCAAATTCCACCGAGGTTGACTTTGCTTTTCATCTTTTCGGGATCGATTAAATAAGTACCTGTTGAGCGCTAGGGTCGATGTAATCGACTGGGCCCTCGGCCTTTGTTCCCAAAATTTGAAACCAATGTTAATGATATAACGCGCCAATATCTGTTGTGACGCGCAAACGAAAAAGCTTACCATGAAAAACAATTGAGAATTGTTCAACTGCATAAGCAGAAAAAAAATGGTGGAGCCATAGCTGGTGAAGTTAGATACTCAATAACAGCTACACATCATATTCCGGTCTATTATTAATGAATCTGGTGGCTAATCTGACCGTTCTTGGTCAGGGCGGCTGCGAAAAGATACAAAAAAAAAGTGGATCGATGCATTCATTGTTTGTCTGTGTTTGTATATGGAAACTGACTGACTGGCTGTCGTTGACATTTTGAACGACGTTCGATAGAATAGACCAAAGCAGTTTGAGCTTGTTGGACTTGTTATGAGTAAATAAGGCAGGGGGAGGGGCGTACATTTCTCAGAAAAAACTCATGTGTCTAGTTTTAGATTTTTAATAGATGTAAGAGGTGGACTCGTCTGACTGGTCAAAATCTTGTGATCAGATGAAGTGAAACGTATTTTGTTCGACTCTTGCGGCCGAGTGTACGTCCGACGTCATACAGAGTTTCATCTAGATTGCGTGAATATGACAGTTTAAGTAATGTGATAATTATGTCACGATCTCAGACAACATCTGGAAAAGGGGTCAATCACACACATTAGCCGAAGGGCATCGTAAAGAATATACCATATCTGGAGATCTTGGAGAAGATTATGCTTTCATATAGCAAGATTGCCCGTGAGCTTTTCAACATTATAACGATCAGAGGCATAATTACATTGAATAATTAAAGACATCATCAAAAGTAAGAAAATCTGAGTGTTGCAGTAACCAGCCAGTAATATTCTTGAGCTCAAAGAAGACCAGGAGATTGTGTAAATTGCATGATTGTAGCGAAGGCCTTGCTGTTTTATTGAGAAGCTCGCTTTGTAAACAGGTACAGCACTTTGGATAAATGTCTTCCATTATAGCCCTACGCCAATTAATGCTTTGTGAAAGAATTTGGTAGATGGAAAAAATGTGAAAACCCGTTTGTGCATCTCATTCGATCCTCTGAAGAGGAAAAATTGGTAAAAAAAAAAAAAAAAAGCCAATCCCACTAACTTCAATTCGATTTCCGCGCCTATCCTCATTTATGGTCATGAATGTCGTGTAATGACCGTACGATTTCGAATACAAGTAGCCGCAATGGGATTCCTCTGAAGGATCCCTGGGGTAACGTCACTCGACAAAGCGTGTAACTTGGAGATCAGAGAGTCTTCCCTGGTAGAGACGCTACTTCTCCGCATTGAGAGTCACAACTCCATGCTATGGACATGCAGAGGCGCGTGGCTTAGTGGTTAAGGTGTTCGACTCATAATCGTAAGATTGTGGTTTCGATTTCTGGACCGGGCGACGCGTTGCGTTCTTGAGCAAAACACTTCATTTCACATTGCTCCAGTCCACTCAGCTGGCAAAAATGAGTAATCCTGCGACGGATCGGCGGCCCGTCCAGGTTGGAAATATATACACCATGAAACCTGGAAACCGGCTCTTATGAGTCGGTATGTCTCGAGAAGGTAACTTTTTTTTTTACAGTTACTAGGAACATGTGATTTGAATGTCGCAGGAGAGAACACCTAGACAAATTTTTCAAGACAAGCCAACTGACAGGAGACCTAGCGGGTAGACCAAGAGCGTGATGGTTGGATAATAACCATAGTCTGTTGGACACGTTTGTGAATCCACCCGGAAAGTGTAATGATGGTTGTTTCTGATGAGACCTTATGGAAGAAGTGCCAGAGGAATCTACGCCTACGACCTTCCCAAGAATAGGGGCAAAGAAAATGAAAGGCTGCATGGATGGATGAGTAAAATTTATTTATTTATTAATACATATATCATTTGAATAGTGACTGAATACGTGGAAATAATGTTTCACTATCAGTATGCATTTTATGACTATAGAATTAAGTGACGGCATTGTTTGAGCAGCAACAGCAGCAGCAGCAGCAGTAGCAACCGTTCAAGAATTTGGACCTGGAGATCTCCATTTCCAGCGACTTCGAGGGCCACCTCCCAGTGGTGTCGGGCGTCAACGAAGAGCCCTCGACTACAACAAGACGACCAAAGTTTTTTTTTTTTTCCAAGGTCTGGGGTCTCCCACCCCAATGCCCTAGACTATCACCTAATCACCCTTACCCGTCTTGTTGCTTAACAACAACAGCAGCAGCAGTAGTAGTTGTAGTAGTAGTAGTAGTAGCAGTAGTAGTAGTAGTAGTAGCAGTAGTAGTAGTAGTATCAGCAGTAGTAGTAGCAGTAGTAGTAGTGGTAGTAGTAGTAGTAGTAGTAGTAGTAGTAGTGGTAGTAGTAGTAGTAGTAGTAGCAGCAGTAGCAGTAGTAGTAGTAGTAGTATCAGCAGCAGTAGTAGTAGTAGTAGTAGTAGCCGCAGCAGTAATAGTAGTAGTAGTAGTAGTAGTAGTAGTAGTAGTAGCCGCAGCAGTAATAGTAGTAGTAGTAGTAGTAGTAGTAGTAGTAGCCGCAGCAGCAGCAGCAGCAGCAGTAGTAGTAGTAGTAGTAGTAGTAGTAGTAGTAGTAGTAGTAGTAGTAGCAGTAGTAGTAGTAGTAGTAGTAGTAGTAGTAGTAGTAGTAACTAAAGAAATATAAAGAAATAGTGGAACACACCGGTGAGAATTGTTCCTGTGGTAATTTGGTAATTGGTGCACTCGGCATAACACACAAATTGCTATCTAAGAGACTTGACACCACACAGGAACTAAAACACGTAATGTCGACCTACAAGAAAAATACCATCCTGTATTTTACGTACAAGAACCCTAAGAGAAATTCGGTTTTGAAACTTTACCAAACCTCAGAATAATATCTCTGCCACATAAATTAGCATGTAATGGCAATTGTGAACAACAACAACAATAAGGATAATAATAATTGTGATTGTAGGAGCACTTGGAATGATCAAAAAAGGAACTGAAAATTATTTGAGTATGATTCCTGGCTTACCGTCCATGCAGGAAGTGTAAAAGATTGTCTTAACGTGTATGCCACACGTATTGAGAAGAGCGTTGTCCTTGTGAATTTTCTTTCCTTCCCCAATTTTCTTTTTTCTTCTTCCTTCCTTTCCTTCTTTCATTCATTCTTTCTTTCTTTTTTCATTTCTTTCTTTCTTGCCATTTTTTTTTATCGCATGACTTTGTAAATGAACAATTTGGTGTCTTTATTTTAATGACCTACCAATGTTATACAGTAAGTTTCTTTGCCTTAGGTGTCGAGAAGACAGTCAGCAAAAAATGGAAACAGAATTGAAAATAATAATAATAAATAATAATAATAATAATAATAATAATAATAATAATAATAATAATTAATAATTGGTAGACCAAGAACGTGATGGTTGGATAATAACCATAGTCTGTTGGACAAATTTGGGAATCCACCCGGAAAATGTAATGATGGTTGATTCAGATAGGACCTTATGGAAGAAGTGCCAGAGAAATCTACGCCCACGACCCTCCCAAGAATTTTGGGAATAATTGTGGGAATAATGTTTCACTATCATTATACATTTTATGACTATAGAATTACGTGACGACATTGTTTGAGCAGCAACAGCTGCAGCAGCAGTAGCAGCCGTTCAAGAATTTGGACCTGGAGATCTCCATTTCCAGCGAGGGCCACCTCCCAGTAGTGTCGGGCGTCAACGAAGAGCCCTCGACTACAACAAGACGACCAAAGTTTTTTTTCCAAGGTCTGGGGTCTCCCGCCCCAATGCCCTAGACCATCACCTAATCACCCTTGCCCGTCTTGTTGCTTAGCAACAACAACAACAGCAGCAGCAGTAGTAGTTGTAGTAGTAGCAGTAGTAGTAGTAGTAGTAGTAGCAGCAACAGTAGTAGTAGTAGTAGTAGCAGCAGCAGCAGTAGAATTTTGGGAATAATTGTGAGAATAATGTTTCACTATCATTATACATTTTATGACTATAGAATTAAGTGATGGCATTGTTTGAACAGCAACAGCAGCAGCAGCAGTAGCAGCAGTTCAAGAATTTGGACCTGGAGATCTCCATTTCCAGCGACTTCGAGGGCCAATAATAATAATAATAATAATAATAATTATTATTATTATTATTATTATTATTATTATTATTATTATTATTATTATTTTTATTATCATTATCATCATTATTACTATTATTATTATTATTTTTATTATTATTATTATATTATTATTATTATTATTATTATTATTATCATCATTATTATTATTATCATTATATGTTTGACTTTTGCTTTGTATTTGTACAAATTGGCTCCAAATCTCACCAGAGACTCTAAGTAACAACAAGTTAGAAGTTCATGTTGGTGTTATACCTAAGGTATCATATATTTGGTCTTGCACATAGTATTGTTCTAGAGAATGTTTAAGAAAACATAGGAAAATTACGAGTTTGTTTGAAAATTGAGATTTCACGGCAGTTCTCATGAGCACTATCTTTTGAATTTTTGACATTTTAGGGTTTCCTGGTGTCTCAGTTAGGTAACAATCAGTTCCTTTTGCTATCAATCCTATTATTATTTTTATTATTATTATTATTATTATTGAGTGAGAGAGCAGTTCATGCCATCAAAGTGACACTGGGGTAAAATATACGAAGCCCAATATACCCATCATGACTACCCGTCTGATAAAGGTACACCAGGCACATGCATCACAACCATATGTGCGCGACATGGTGATCTCATATCAAGATAAACAGCACATGACCTTGCAGGTGGGCCCAGTTAGAATTTTCTTCAGGTTGAGTAACCCATCCCGCTCAAACGGTCCCTGAATAAGGGTTGTTTAAGGATGTTGAAAGAACCACCCATGTTTCCAGAGGTGAACTATTCAAACCCCAAAGAATCCCTCTCAACACATGGCTATGATGCTCCCCCACTACTTCTGCTCGTGATCAGAGATGCACATATCGTCAGCCACTAAGGGACATGCTCAACTGGTTAAGGTCAAACAACTGACAAGCAAATCTGTGGTATTGAGCAGAATATTTGATGTAGCCCATCTTTTATACCAAGACAAAACAATGTACATGATAACACTTCCAATCAGTTAAGATCAGAAGCCATGAGAGCCACTGCCTGGTACTGCATCAGGGCATTTATTATTATTATTATTATTATTATTATTATTATTATTATTATTATTATTATTATTATTGTTGTTGTTGTTGTTGTTGTTGTTATATAGGCGGCGAGCTGGCAGAATCGTTAGCAAGCCGGGCAAAATGCTTAGCAGCATTTCGTCCGTCTTAAAGACGTTCTGCGTTCAAATTCTGCCGAGGTCGACTTCGCCTTTTATCCTTTCAGGGTCGATGAAATAAGCACCCGTTACTCACTGTGGTCGATGTAATCCACAAACCACCGTCATGCAAATTCTCAGGCCTTGTGCCTAGAATAGAAAGGATTATTATTATTATTATTATTATTATTTATTATTATTAATATTATCATTATTATTATTAATATTATCATTATTATTATTGTTGTTATTGTTATTATTATTATTGTTGTTGTTGTTGTTATTGCTGTTGTTGTTATTGTTATCATTATGCTTATTAATTATTATTATTATTATTATTATTATTATTATTATTATTATTATTATTAATATTATTATATGTTCTCCATCACTACGCTCTGATTTCAAATTCCACCAAGGTCGACTTTGCCTTTCATCCTTTCGGGTGTCGATAAAATGTGTACCAGTTAAGCTCTGGGGGATGACGTAATCGACTTACTTACCTCCTTCCCCAAACTTTCTGTTCTTGCGCCAAAATTTGAAATAGTTATCATCAACATCATCATCATCTTCATTCTTTTTATTATTATTATTGTTGTTGTTGTTGTTGTTGTTATTATTGTTGTTGTTGTTGTTGTTGTTGTTGTTGTTATTATTGTTGTTGTTCTTATTATTATTGTTCTTATTATTATTATTATTATTATTATTATTATTATTATTATTATTATTATTATTATTATTATTATTATTATTATTGTAAA
This sequence comes from Octopus sinensis, assembly GCF_006345805.1. Lineage (NCBI taxonomy): Eukaryota > Metazoa > Mollusca > Cephalopoda > Octopoda > Octopodidae > Octopus > Octopus sinensis. The sequence goes on along the minus strand of NC_043003.1, from coordinate 38,954,714 downwards.
GGAAGCAAGTATTGAGATGCGTCAATAAGAATCAATGTTTGCATGAATACGCATAAAGAAGTTTGCCTAACTTTAGAACCAATAAAATAATTAGCATAGGGTATATAGACGCGAAATCTAAAATCCAAATGGAAAGCATCAACGATGACTGGAAGGTAACTTGATATCATTGTAGTAGTATCGATCTGTTCTTATCAAGTATGTATTAGGCAAGATGACATACCTTGAATTCTGCTAAACACTTGATTGATTCAAATCTTTATTACAACAACAGAGACAGGTGACTTGCTACTCTATTATTTTCCGTATCTTTTTTGTTGATAACACTCTAAATCTTTGCACAACCCATTCTGATCAATGCTAAATGTAAAGCACTGTCTTCGTGTATTGTACTGAAAGCTGTCGCCTCCGACGAACATAGTACAGGGTGACAGCTTGTCTATATATACTGTTGTTCGTCCTGACAGTGACACTTCTATCAGCCATGTTGAGGAAACATGGCTGAGAGAAGGTTCCCTGTCAGGCTACGACTTAAGATCTGCTGTAGAGAGGACAATTAATGTCGCCCACAGCTTATTAAGTCGATTATCCGAAGCAGTATTCAGGTAATATTCATTGTAGTAAAAGACAATGAAACTGATCGCTACATTCTCACAGGACACAGGAATGGTTGCTTGCATTTGAGAGTCGATCGAGGTAACCATACGAGGAATATGGATATCAATTGCCTATCTATTTCCCCCATCTTCAAAAATGAATACTAAAAGTGTCTGGATATTGTATATGTTGGTGCTGTGAGTAAGGCTACAAATGTCAATAGAATACTTCAGCAGACTTTGGAAATTGTAAAAGTCAGAGATATTTGCTTTCAATTAAATTATATAATGCTTTTGTAATACTTGCGCTACTCCCAACATTTGGGGTACCAGATTGGACGCTTGAAGAGATTGGCATTTAGACATTTGCTAAACAGTAGCAAGAGGAGTGCATCACATGTGTACTGAACTGAGAAATTAAAAATATTGAGAGCATGACTCCTGAATAGATACTCTGACTCGAGAGTTGTTCCATGTGGCTACCAAAGAGTACCTGGACTAACATCATATCAACAGGACGTTTTGCATGGGTACATCTAACATAAGTCAAGCAATAAAAACAATATTGACAAGAAAAATAGAGATTCTTGGATTTCTGAGGATTCATTATAAACCCGCCTATAGAAGGATATACTTTAGTCCCCCGTGCTATATGCCTCCTGCAAAAATCGAGCTCATTTCACATAACATTTTGACACATCGTTTTAACATCAACTTTTCCCGCTTTATTCAACATTATATCGAAACAAATCAAAGAAAGAAAAAAAAACTCCATAACATTCAAACGGCCTGGACAAAAACAACTCCTCACTCGGGTGGGCTATGATATCCTAAAACACAACTTAAAATACTATTCCAAGTGGTGCTAAGTAATACATGGCTAAGTAAGACAAGAGTCATTGGAGTAGAGTCCTCAGGTACTTTCTCCATAAGGTCTCCTCAGAAGCAACTGCCATTACACTCTCCTACTGGATTCCCAGGCATGACCAACTGAGGCTATGGATATTATCTAACCATCTCTCTCCTCCCAGTCTACTCCAGGTCTTCTGGGCCCAATACAAAAACCAGCGTGTTGTTTGGTCCCAAATAAGTACTAAAAGCCGCAATATGAAAATGTTTGGGAAAAATAAACACCACGCATCATCATTCGTCGCGCGGGACACATTCGGACTTCAGCTTGAAGTGTCCGTTCGAAAAATGTGTTGCAGTCTTCCCTCAATGCCGTGCAACCAGCAATAAACCTGCATGCATGGTTGTGTGACTAAGAAGGTCGCTTTGCAACCACACGCTTTCGGGTTCAGGCCCACTATATAGCACCGAGGGGAGGTATCTTCTACTATGGTCACAGACTATTAGGAAATTATATACATGTTTATTAAGCTCAGAATGTGAAGATATAGTCTATAGTTATTACAAACGCAGTTCTTTTATTCCTTTTTTTTTTACTCGTTTCAGTCATTTGACTGAGGCCATGCTGGAGCACCTCCTTGAAGGACTTTAGTCAAACAAATCGATCCCCAGGACGTTTTTAAAACCTAGTATTTATTCTATCTGTCTCTTTGCCGAACCGCGATGTTACCGGAACGTAACCACACCAACATCGGTTGTCAAGCGGTGGTGGGAGGACAAACACAGGTGCACACACACACATACACACACACATATATATATATATATATATATATATATATATATATATACACGACAAGCTTCTTTCTGTTTCCATCTACCAGATTCACTCACAAGGCCTTGGTTGTCCCGATGCTATAGTAGAAGACTTTTGCTCAAGGTGCCACGCAGTGGGACTGAACTCGAAAGCATGTAGTTGGTAAGCAAGCTTCTTACCACACAGCCACGTCTGCGCTTACCTTCATAAGTATTGATGAACAAGAAAATAGAGGAAGCACCTTCCCCCTGCTGTTTGCGTAACTCCTCCGTTAACAAAATTATAATCGTGATTTATATATACAAAATACCCAGTCTGCTAGTGACTGCTTTAAAGAATGTACCAAAAGCTAGGTTTTTTGTTACACGGTTATACAAGCTGTAAATCTCTACTCTAAAACAAGCCATAATACATAAACAATAGTGAAATGAAACAGTTAAGTGCCGTGTCGTACCTGTAGTGTTTCAGTATTCAGTATTGTGTATAGCTATGGGTACGTGAATGGATGGGTGGATAGTATGGAGGATAAACAACAGAAATCTAGTTAATGTTTATGACTGTTGTTATTGATCGCGCTGCTTTTGTTGTTGTTGTTGTGGTGGTGGTTTTGGTGGTGGTTGTAGTGGTGGTTTTGGTGGTGATGTGGTGGTGGTTATAGTAGACATTGTAGTGGCAGTGTCGGATGTATAAAAATAGCAGCAGTAGCATTAGTAGTAGTAGTAGTAGTAGTAGTAGTAGTGGTGGTGGTGGTGGTGGTGGTGGTTGGTGGTGGTGGTGGTGGCGGTGGTGGTGGTGGTGGTGGTGGTAACAGTAGTAGTAGTAGTGGTGGTAGTGGTGGTGGGGTGTAGTAGTAGTAGTAGTAGTAGTAGTAGTAGTAGTAGTAGTAGTAGATGCTAAAGTGATTGTGGTGTTGGTGACGATAATTGTGATAGTGTTAGTATTGGGCTGTCAGTGTTGGTAGTGGCGGCGAGGATGTTGGTGTTGTTAGCATTAGACGGTAGTAGTATAGGTAGTGGTTCTTTTGTTGGTTGTGACAGTGGTTGTGGTGGTGGTGGCGCTGCTGATGCTGCTGTCGCTGGTGCTGGTGGGTGCTGTCGTTGTAGTGGTGGTGGTGATGATGATGATGATGATGATGGTGATCGTGGTGGTTATGATGATGAAGAAGAAGAAGAAGAAGAAGAAGAAGAAGAAGAAACCGGAGTCATCTGGCTCTCCGTCGGTTACGACGATAAGCGTTCCAGTTGATCCGATCGGCGGAACAGCCTGCTCGTGCAATCAACGTGCAACTAGCTGAGCATCCCACAGACACGCCTACCCTTAACGCAGTTATCAGCGAGATTGAACACGCGCCGCCACCAAATGTGACAAGGCTGGCCCTTTGAAATACCAGATACAACTCATTTTTGCCCGCTGAGTAGATTTAGAGCTACGAGAAATAAAGTGTCTTGCTCAAGAACATAATGCGCCGCCGGAAGTCGAATACCTATTTCTTTACTACACACAAGGGGATAAACACAGAGGGGACAAACAAGGACAGACAAACGGATTAAGTCGATTACATCGACCCCAGTGCGTAACCGGTACTTAATTTATCGACCCCGAAAGGATGAAAGGCAAAGTCGACCTCGGCGGAATTTGAAATCAGAACGTAACGGCAGACGAAAAACGGCTACGCATTTCGCCCGGCGTGCTAACGTTGCTGCCAGCTCGCCGCCTTCTGGGAGTCGAATACCCTTAGCCATTAAACCACGTGCCTTCTGAGGAACAGGAGTATCACGGTTATGGTTGGCAGATTTCATTGTCTTACGTACGTTTTTATTTTCTTTTTGTTTTATTTTATTTTTGTTTTGTTTTACTTTCTTTTGTCGTTTTCGTTTTTTTTTTGTTTTTTTATTGATATTACTGTTGTTGACAAAATCCTGTTTCGATGACACCGTAAAACAAAGACTGGAAAGGCGGAGTGGTGGCAGAAGTAAAGAATGGCGGGATGTCATACAGATAATGAATCTATTGTATAGAAAAAATTGTACCAAACTCAGCACTCTTCGCTTTTCTGTTGTTGTTGTTTTTTTGTTGTTTTTTTTTCATTCCTTCTTAATTAACACCTTTCTCTGTGTCAAGTTCAAACTTATCATTTTCCACCTTCCCCACTTCAAATTAACCTTGATTTCATTATAATTCTCCTTCTTTCACTCCCCCCTCTCTCTCTCTCTGTATCTATCTATCTCTCTTTCTTTCTCTCTCTTTCTTTCTCTCTCTTTCTTTCTCTCTCTCTCTCTCTCTCTCTCTCTGTCTATCTATCTATCTCTAACTCTATCGCTTTCTTTCTATCGTTCTTTTTTATATTATCACCAATTCTATCACAGCCACCAAAGCAAGCGCACTCTCCATCACCACCACCACAACCACTACCACCACCACTACCACTACCACCAACACTAACACCACCACTACCACCAACACCACCACCGCCGCCACTACACACAAGCAACTAATACCAATGCCAACACGTTTCTTTTTTTAATTTCTGTCTTTCCCCTCTTACTTTCTTTCAGAAAAGCTATCGATTAGTCACTTTAAGTATACACATTCAAGAATTCAACCCGGTCACTAACAAAGTGTTACAACTTCTTTTGCTTTTTGTTGTAATATATATATATATATATATTATATATATATATATATATATATATATATATATATATATATATATATACATATATATATTATATATATATATATATACATATATATATATATATATATATATAATATATATATATATATATATATATATATATATATATATATAATATATATAATGTATATACACACATATATATATATTCTTTTATTCTTATATTAAATTTCAGTCATTTGACTGCGGCCATACTGGAGCACCGCCTTTAGTCGATCAAATCCACCCCAGAACTTATTCTCTGTAAGCCTAGTACTTATCCTATTGGTCTCTTTTACGCACCAGCATCGGTTGTCAAGCGATGGTGGGTGGACAAACACAGACAAAAACATACACACACATACATATATACATATATATACGACAGGCTTCTTTCAGTTTCCGTCTACCAAATCCATTCGCAAAACTTTGGTCGGCCCGAAGCTATAGTAGAAGACACTTGCCCATGTGGTTGGTAAGCAAGACACAGAACCATGTGGTTGGTAAGCAAGCAACTTAACACACAGCCATGCCTGTAGATATATAGTGAGAATTTATACACAAAAAAAAAACGAAGACAGGTGTGTAAACAACAAACAAATGTATTAATTTTAACGATCGGGAAGTGAGAAAGTCTTTTATATTTCGAGTCTACGCTCTTCGACAGAAAGGAACACAGAAATAAACAGGGAGAGAAAATAGAGAAAGGGAGGGAGAGCAAGTGCGGATTGAGAGAAAGGACAATAGTAAAAAGTAGAAAGTACAAAAATGTTTAGAAAAGTTCAAAAGGTTCAAACGTCGTGGTGTATTGGAGAGGACTCCAGTGTAATCCATGGGTTGGAGATGTTCTTTTTTGGAGGAGACGTCTCTTTTGTCTACCTAAAAAGAAGAAGAGGGAACAAGAAAAGAAGAGAAAGAATAATAAAAATACAGTAGTGGTATATATATATATATATATATATATATATAAGTGCATGTATGCATATTTATATTTATGTGTGTGTGCCTTTGTATTTATTTTGTCCCTCCACCATTGCTTGACAACCGATGTTGGTGTATTTACGTCCCGTAACTTATCGGTTCGGCAAAAGAGACCGATGGAATAAGTACTAGGCTTACGAAGAATAAGTCCTGGGGTCGATTTCTTAGAATAAAACCATTTAAGGCGGTGCTCCAGATGACAGAAACAAGTAAAAAAAAATAAAAGAATAAAAGGATGTATATAAATATATATATATTATATATATATATATATATATATATATATATATAATCCTTCAAGAAATCTTGAAACGGAAAATCTCAAAATCCTCCCTGTAATGCTACTCGACGTGACTTGAAGAATGCGCATCAGCTTACTCTGTTCTTGCGTGGCTTCGAGTTCAGTCCCACTGCGTGGCACGTTAGTGCTTTATCCTATAGTCCCGTACTGAGCAACGCTTCGTGAATAAATTTGGTTGATCGAAACTATATGGGAACCTGTAGTGTATATATTTGTCTGTGTGTGTATGAGTCTGTATATATGTGTGTGTGTATATTAACGTACATACATACATATATATGCATGTATCTATGCATACATATGCGTGTATGTAGTATATGTATGTATGTTAACTTTTATAATTATTTGGATTCTTTTCATAAAAAATTAATTTGTTTCTAACAAATAAAGAAATCTCCATTACAGGAAATTAGTTGATAACAACAATAGTAAAGAATTGCATATTTAAACTTTAGAAAAGAGTGCTTAGACAAGTCTTGAATAATTTTGTTGTTCCACTTACAGATTGTATTCACATCTTTTCCTCTTCACTGATAAGCACTAAGCTTTTTGAAACATTAATTATTGCCCGACACAATTTTAATTAGACATTTATTTTAATATCTACAAGAATAAATGCATTATTTCATGGTATATTTAAATGTAGGACTAGATATATTTACATACCTCTACTGTGGTTGGTTTGTTAAAATATCGAAACCTCTAGTCGCAAAATCAATGTTAAATATATCTTAACCTTTTGGTTGTCATACGTTCTGAGTAACATAAAGCTTTCCTTTTGTTAGCCCCAAGTTTTCCTGGTGGTTGAAAAGCACATGCAGCATGAATGCCAGGGAAATATGTCCTCTATATCCCGTGAATCACAGAACAGGCTAGGGATTGAAAAGCATACAACTGTATTTATTACATGATGTTACAAGAACAGTATTTGATGGTACTTCAATAAGTGGCTGAGCACTTTGAAACGCTAGCTGTTAAGAGTTATTTACTATATAGGAAATAGTAAATACAAGCCACTCAGTCATTAAGAAAGCACAGTGTCTTTTCTTACGAGATTTCCCGTGGTCAATATTACTATAAATAGAGAACACCTGTGTATAAGTCTTCTCCTCTCAACTCATGAATACGAGACCTTCGAAACATTTTTTGAAGCCTAGTGACATTTGAAAAAAAAGTTACGTTTAAAAGTATCAACAAATATAGTGTCATGGATGTGTGTGTGTGTGCGCGCATCTCTCTCTCTCCCTCTCTCTGTCTTCCTCTTTCTCTCTCTCTCATATTTGTATGTGTGCGTGCGTGTGTATATCCACCTATATAGCTATGTATGTACGTATGTAGAGACATTTATATAAATATAGATAGATAGATAGATAGATATATAGATAGATAGATAGATAGATAGATAGATAGATAGATAGATAGATAGATAGATAGATAGATAGATAGATAGATATCATGTATATTACGAGTGAGTGGACAAACGGTAAATGAGCCTGAATGAGTTAAGTTTCTGTAAGAAGCCTGTGAAACTTTAAGTTGCATTGAGCCGAATAATATATATTATATACATACAAAGACATGTATATGTGTGTGTGTGTGTGTTTGTGTGTATGTACGTACGTATGTATGTATATATATGTATATAAATATATATTACATACACATAAGAAGGATGACCAAAACGTGAACAACCCTTATGCTAGAAGCAGATCCGCTATGGTCTTACCACTAAGAAATGTTCTCAAGAAAATTCAGCAAACGCCAGAATGTAATCGAGCAAGACAAATGAGAAATAACAAAAATATAGATTAATCATGGACATGTTTCGCTATTAACATTTACGTAATTTTACTTACGTAATTTGTCCGTAGCTCTTCAGCATGATAGTCATATAATTGCAGAAATATAATTGCAGAACTATACACGAGACGTCCGCATGAGATTGGACATGTATACAGTTCTACTGATTACATTCGGGGTTATTTTTCAAAAGTCCTCGTTTTGGTGCGTTAAAATTCCGGAAATAATTCTGCAGAAAATAATTCTCTGCAGTGAGTTATGCCGGTTAGAGAACATATAAATTAAAAATTTTAAATTTGATTAATATCAATTTAAAACCAGTGGTCTAGCATATTAAAATCTGAAGGTTCAGAAAATTATATTACATACATATAAGAGGGATGACCACAACGTGGACAACCCTTATGTTCTCTAACCGTCATAACTCACTGCAGAGAATTATTTTCTGCAGAATATATATATATATATATACACACAAGGTGGTACCCCTGCATGGCCTCAGTCTGATGACTGAAACAAGTAAAAGATGTATATACATAGGGTACCGTAGTCACGAGCCGGGTAGACCTGAACTGCTTTGAATTAAATTTGATAGGACGAACGTCTACAATATCAGGTTTGACATATGCATATATAGCTCTGTCAAATTCTAAAATTGTGACCACATCTTTTTTCTTCAGACATTGTGTAAGTGCGTATATACAGGGTGTCCCAGAAAGATTTACCCACGTTTAAAACTCTTCCTAAAGAATATAGGTTCGGGTAATTTTATCAACATTTCATATAAAGTTTTGCATTTGTCTTCTGTTCATGTGTCTATAGTTTCGTTCGTCTATAACAGATCTGTAAATAAACATGGCGTCGAAAGCAAAATGTGATCAGATTGTCGCTTTGAAAACAGATGGAGTGAGCAACAGGGACGTAGCAAAACGGTTGAATATGTACCATAAAACAGTGATCAATATCTGGAAACGATATATGGAGTCCGCTACTACCTCTAGCAAACCAAATTCCTGATAGAAAATGATCAATTCGTACCAAACAAACTGTTGAAGCTGTGAAGAAGCAAATGATCCGAAATCCCTGCAGGGTTGCAAGAGAAACTGTAAAGCTCTTGATGTTTCGAAATTGTCAATGCATAGGATTTTTAAAGAGGATTTAAAGCTAACTGCATACAAGAAACAATCCCAGTAGTTAATTTCAGCAGCTTCCAAGAAAAAACTGCTCGACTGGAGTAAAACCATGTCAGCTGAGATGAAGCGCGCCGTTAACAAAGTGTTGATCTGTTCCGACGAGATCTTCATCGTGGAGGCAGTTACCAACAGGCAGAATGACAGGCTTTATGCATGTAATGCAGAATGACAAGTTTTATGCGCGTAACGCCCGAAGGTAGCAGGAATCATTTTCGCCGTCAGTAAGCTTTACTTTTTAATAGGAAGTTGAGTATCATTTTGCCTTGACTAGTAGTAAGACCGATACTATAGTCTTTATTCAGTATTTGAAGAGGAAGGTGAAGACTAATTTTTAACTTCAGTTACTACTAAAAAAATGTGCTGAAACTGAGGCATTGAAATTATGAATTGCATTGTAGGCGATATGGTGAACAGGTTTTGATTGTGAAACGGTAGTGGGAGTCATTAAACTTAGGTTAATGAAAACGTCCATCAACAGTCCATTGCTATTTTGATATAGTTTCTTAATGATTTCAAATTTTGGCACAAGGCCATCAATTTCGAAGGAGGGGTAAGTTGATTTATATCAACCCCAGGGCTCAATTGGTATTTGTTTTATCGACCCCGAAAGGATGAAAGGCAAATTTGAACTCAAAACATAAAGACGGGCGAAATGCCGCAAAGCATTTTATCCGGCAAGCTAACGCTTCTGCTTTATAGTTTCTTAATAATGAGTACCTCGAACTGAACTGTTAAAAATGTTCATAGTAAAGAACAATCTAATGGCTAGAAGATGACTTTAAGATGTGAATGTTAATGTCTAAGTTATTCCTCCTTTCAGACAGTGTTGATCATACTGACAAAACTTAGTCTTCTCCAACGTTTTGCACTAGATGGGACTCCGTCGGTTACGGCGATTATTCCACTTGATCCGATCAACGGAACAACCTGTATGTGAAATTAATGTGCAAGTGGCTGAGCACGCAACAAACACGCGTACTTTTTAACGTAGTTCTCAAGGAGATTCAGCGTGACAAAAAAATAGGACAAGATTGACCTTTAAATAACAGGTACTACTCAGTATTGCTAGCTGAGTGAACAGAAACAACATGAAATAAAGCGTCTTGTTCAAGGGCACAACGCATTGCCGGGAATTGAACTCACGACCTTACGATCATGAGCCGTATACCCTAACCACTAAGCCATTCGTCTTCTGCCGCTCTACATCGTCCATTATTTTCTCCTCGGCAAGGTAGCGAGGTGGTAGAGTCGTTAACACTCTGGGAAAAATTCTTAGCGGCATTTCTTCCGGCTTTACATTCTGAGTTCAAATTACGCCGTTTTCGACTTTGCTTTTCATCCTCCCAGAGTCAATAAAATAAAATGCCAATTGATCACTGCGGTCGATTAGGCTCCTCCCAAAAATTTCAGACCTTCACCTATAAGTAGAAAGTTTGTTTTTTTTCACCAGCAAACAATGGAGTACCAGGATTACCTTTATCATTTTCAAACCATTCCCGAACTTCATCTTCGACTATTTCACAGTTGTCAGCATTTACAAAAATACATTGAAAGTTATTTGCAGTAAATTCCTCAAAATATAAATCAATTTCAAAGTATTCAACAACTTTACCAAATCCGTTGTTTTCATTTGCTTCCAAGCCACTGTAAATTTTTTTAAATGCAAACAATGTTGTAAGCTCAAAAATGCTGATGTGTCGTAGTTTCCCTCGTATCTTCTGCATCGTCATCATGCTCAAATATAGCCTTTGCTTCTTTAAAAAAATATGCAGCCTTTTACAAGCTATTTATTATTCTTTGGTTCTTTGTTAAATAAATGACTGCCAAAAGACAATTCTGCCGTCCCAGTATTAGGGCCAGCAAAGACGTTATCAAAAGGCAATACGTTTACATTATTCATGGAAATCTCTAGAACTTCTATCTTGAAGCACCTCACATCAGAGACAGAGCGCTAGGGAAAACAGTAAAAAAATTGTGCAAGGTAAACCACGTATTTATTGAACTGAAATATATATAACGGGTAAGGGATTCGTAATACTTCTAACGAGGCGGAATTTCTTTAATTTCTCTGTTTCCATCACCTTAGGTAAATACAATTTACCAGCTTTTGCATATAAGGCAGAAATTACCTCCTTATTTAACTCACGAGCAATTTAACTTCTCATTTACCTTGCAGGTCAGGTATAGCATGATAGAAGTAGCCAGTTTCATTGACATTATTATAAATCTGTGCTAAAATATGGCCTTTAGATTTAATAAATTTATTTATAAATTTTCTGTGCCTGCCCTAAAATGATTTATCAGAAGTTTTGTCATGTCATTTTCTAAAATGTTATGGCCACTCATTATTTGTGCTTATATTGATTTCAAATTTTGGTACAAGACCAACAAGATCGTGGGGAGGAGACTAATCGATTATATCGACCCCAGAGTTCAACATGTACTTATTTTACCAACCCCGAAAGGATGTAAGGCAAAGTGGAACTCGGCAGAATTTGAACTCAGAACGTAGCGGCAGACGAAATACCTATTTCTTTACTACCCACAAGGGGCTTAACACAGGACACAAACAGGACAGACAGACGGATTAAGTCGATTACATCGATCCCAGTGCGCAACTGGTACTTAATTTATCGACCCGAAAGGATGAAAGGCAAAGTGGAACTCGGAAGAATTTGAACTCAGAACGTAAAGGCAGACGAAATACCTATTTCTTTATTACCCACAAGGGGCTAAACACAGAGGGGGACAAACAAGGACAGACATAGGTATTAAGTCGATTACATCGACCCCAGTGCGTAACTGGTACTTAATTTATCGACCCCGAAAGGATGAAAGGCAAAGTAAAACTCGGAAGAATTTGAACTCAGAACGTAAAGGCAGCCGAAATACCGCTTAGTATTTTGTCCGGCGTGCTAACGATTCTGCCAGCTCACCGTTTTCATTTGCTTCTATATTAAATCCCATGTGTTTTCAAAATGATTCACACGTAGATTTCCACTCAAGACTTGCTAGCTTGTTAAGGTTATCTTTACAGACATTCGACAGACTTAGTACATGAACGCTATTAGATCTCTGCTGATCATACTACTTACAGATTCTGCTATAATTTTATTTTACCCAAATTTCAAGTGGTCTCTACACACAACAGCAGAGCCATAGTTTAAAGAAAACTATTTCAATTTGACATTTGATTTACGTATATCAGAAACACAATTTTTTTTTACGACGTAAATTTTACAAACATATTCTACTGAGACGCCTCGTTCTAATTTATAAATTAGCTCTAATTTCCGTGCCATACATAAGTTCACACGCGCTCTTTTAACTCCTCTACTTTTTATGCCATTTTCAACTGTAAGGGTTGCAAAATTTTAGGAAAATAAAATCAAAATTCGGATGACACAGAAACATTGTTTACAACCAAGCCGGACGATAGTTTGAGGAAGATTCAGGCCAAAAATGAGTCTAACCTACTCTACCCAAAACAAATGCTATATGAAATGCGTAATGACCCAGCCATATACACACATACATAACACAGCACAACAACACACCACCACCATCACCACCCCACACATATTCTCCTGTATGCTCATACATTAAATACGAATACATTGAATACATTTTTACACGTATACTTTCTCCCACTCACGCTTACGCTTTTAAAACTTACTATATTCCCTCCGTCCCTTATTTTAGTACTCAAAAACTGTCGTACATCCAAATTTAGCCAAATGCGTTTTTTTTTTCAATATTTATTTTTGTTTTCAATAGCTGGTTCTTTTGGTCAAACTAGCGTATCGCCAGCTGCTTCAGATGCCAAGATATCAAAAATTGTCAAAGTGTAGTACGACGGGAGCTGGCAGAACCGTTAGCACACCGGGCGAAATGCGTAGCCGTATTTCGTCTGCCGTTACGTTCTGGGTTCAAATTCCGCAGAGGTCCACTTTGCCTTTCATCCTTTCGGGGTCGATAAATTAAGTACCAGTTACGCACTGGGTCAATGTAATCGACTTAATACCTATGTCTGTCCTTGTTTGTCCCTTCTGTGTTTAGCCCCTTGTGGGCAGTAAAGAAATAGCTATGAAATGGTCAAACTATTTTTTCGTTTTCTGACAAAGCAAAGTTTTGCACTTACGACACTTGCGTAATAGCAACGATATATTGTGTTAATATTCGAACTTTAAAAATGTAATTTTCGCTGCATTTTTTGTTTTGTATTTTTGTTGTTTGTAAGCTTCATTGTGATTGAATCCCACTGAACGAGCCAGGTCATGAGATGAAATTTGTTGCAAGCTGTTGCCTACACACAATATTACACAAAATTAATCAATAATTGTTTCAAATTTTGGCACAACGTCAGCAATTTCGGGCGAGAGGCAAGTCGATTACTTCGATCCCAGTGATCAACTAGTACTTATTTATCGACCCTGAAAAAAACGAAAGGCAAAGACAGACGAAATGCCGCAAAGCATTTTACCCGGCGTGCTAACGGTTCTACCGGCTCGTCGCCCTAGACAAATTTAATTAATATTAATCAACATTTCACAATATTATTCAAAACCAGTCAACAGACCTGCGACACCCACCCCACGCCTGAAATTGTTAAAATTGAGTAATCTGACCACTAAAGGATTCTGTCTTTACGAATCTGTCGTGTATAGATCAACACTCAATTAACTAGAAGACATATACGGGGCTTACCGCCAACGACTGCAATATCTGCAATATTTGTAGCCTAGCTAGGAAATATATCTCTCAAATAGGGAAGATATCACCAAGCTACGCTACAAGTTCTAGAGTCAGAGTGAATGCCATTTCCTGACTCGTTTAATTAGGATTATTAGACACCAAGGGCTTAAATGCCCCACAATAGTTGGAGCATTATACTTAGATCCCTTCAGAGTTCAGCTGGATCATGCAAATTACAAAAAGGGCCTGTCTGAGAAGCTGCATATTTTGAAGCAGTCCGCAGTAATTCTCTCATCGAAACCACTGTGTTTTGAAATGTAAGTGTTACTCCTCTTCAGAGTTGTCTTCAACTAATCATTCAACAACTTCTTTGGTTTTCCAGCCCGACATTGACCGCGGTATAAATGGTTGAAGAGAATCCTAAATTCTTGAACCATTTCATTTGATACTTGTATAGCATACTTACGTTCTGTTGCTTCTGTGAATGTACTACTACTGTGAGTGTTGCTAACTCAGTCATCATAAGTTTCTTCCATTGTTTCCCCTCGACTGTGCTTGTAGTCGCTTATACTGCAGTTGGGTTTTACGTGAATCTAATATGATTATTTCGTTTGCCTTCTGTCGAGTCACGTGGTAATTGTTGCTTTCTAATGTACTACAGCAACGATATGGTAAGCACGAGAAGAGTAAAGTTTCTCCAGAAGGGAGACTGAATTAAAGTCCGAACATCCCATCCCAGTATTTATAATAACTTCATACATTAGTCATGGTTCTGGACATCCCTTCATCTCCGACAGTAGCGTTTTTAAATGATTTTTAAATATTTATTTATGTATTGTGGTAATATTCGAACTTTAAAACGTTGTTCTTATTTGCATTTTTTGTTTTGTTTTGTTTTTGTTATGGGTAAGCTTCATTGTCCTTGGATCCCACTGAACGAGCCTACTATCGTCGCCCACGCACAATATTCATCACGAGCACTACTGATATCACTCGACTACAGTAACATTTTCTACATTTCGCAATGATATCATTGTCGCAAACAAACAGAAAATAAGGGTTAGGCCATCGCTGCTCCGACTTCTGAATGGTTTGGTCATCCATGCACATTGATATCTCTGTTTTATCAGCGCTTAACAAGTACAATCAAATACAAAATTGTTTCTCGAACCCATTTGCATCGTCGTCGTCATCATCGTCGTCGTACATAGAAGTAGTTCAAATATGATTGACAGTACTGCCACCTCTACCACCATTGCACCTGTTACTCGCATGACCGCGATAAGAAACCTAGCTGTCATTTTCTTGTCACCGACCTTAAGCCAGTAAGTTCGCTTCTATAAACTGGTGATGAAAACTCAAATAACTGAGAAAGTGGATCTTATTCTTGGAGCCATATTCTTATTCACAGAGAGAATAAACAACTGGAGCATTTCAAGAACTGATAATGGGAGAGCTACTACACCGTTGGGTTGAGGAAGCTGCCACGTCAATTATATAAGAAAACCACTTTATAGATCAGATAAGAACGTATCTACATCCCGCTAGAGAAGTAACTTCTACATCGTTACTCGACTTCCCATAAATACAAACCAAACCTTACTTCAATTGCACTTTACTGTTCTAAAATAGAAAGAAAACAAGGATGTATCATCATTATTGAAAAATAGTAAATATAAAGGCTGGTTGGCTGGTTGGTTGGCTGTAACTTTTAACATAGTACACACTGTGTTGGAGAGAGAGAGAGAGGGGGGGAGAGAGTAAAACAGATACGGTAAGAGTTAACATAAGAGGTGCAGGATGAGTGCACATATTAGGTTTGGTGGAAGGTAATAAATAAAGAAAATCTACACACGCACACAATGAGAATCAAAGTGGGGAGGAAACGAGGCTTAAGTAGCATGCATTTAATTACACAAGGTACCATGCAGTGGGACTGAATCTAGAACCATGTGCTTAGGAAGCAAACTTCTTAGCACACAGCCACGCCTGCCTCTATATGTGTAAATATGTATGTACGTGTGTGCGTTCATATGTATACATACTCTCATGAAAGCGCGTGGCTTCGTGGTTGGTGTATTCGACGCACGATCGCAAGGCTGTGAGTTCGATTCCCGGCGTGTATGTGTCCTTAAGCAAAGGCATTTTATTTTACATTGAAACTGTCCACTCAGCAGGCAAAAATCAGTAGTACCTGTGTATCAAAGTGCCAGCCTTGTCACATACTGTGTCACGCTGAATCTCACCCTGGGAACAACGTTAAGACTACGCGTATCTGTGGAGTACTCAGCCGTTTGCACGTTAATTTCACGAGCATGCTGTTCCTTGATCGGATCAACTGGAACACTCGTCACCGTAACCGACGAAGTGCCAGTTATATATACACATACACTCTCTCTCACTCCTTCTCTCTCTCTCCTCTCTCTTTCTCTCTCGCTCACACGCTCGCTCGATCACTCTCTCTAATAACACTATCAATACCACATCTACCCTACTGTAATATTGGCCTTTGTTACTTTAAAAGAATTTCATGGCTTACTTCTCATAAACTAACCGCCTCCTACACGAGTCAATCGATTTACCTCCACCCATCACTTAACACTCTCCCCCCTCTACTCTCTGACCTTCTATACTTATCACCTCACCCTCTTACTACCCCAGGCTACCGGCAACAATGACTCTTGGCAATGCTCTTAGTATTAACTTCATTGTAAAAATATATTCTCATTGGCTACGATAGTAACAACCTACTAATTAAAAACTGCTCATTTGTTCTGATACTCTAATTACTTGTACATAAAGCGGACTAATTTTTTAATTAGAATTTTTTGCAAGAACTATATTTTCACCTGCTTATTCACTTGGTTTGAACTGTAGCTGTTGTTTTAGGTTATGCATTATATGTTGTTGACCTCTGTTGCGGAAGTTGCTGCTGCCGCAGATGATGATGATGTTGATGATGATGATTCTTAACCTTAACTCAGTTCTAACTGAGTGTACCAATGATTACGAGCATTCCAATCTTCATCACTCTTTATTATTATTATTATTATTATTATTATTATTATTATTATTATTATTATTATTATTACTATTATTATTATTATTATTATTATGTTTTTTCCTTTCTTCAAATTTTCTTCCGTTTCTCGCCGAGTGTTTTCCATACACCTAGGGCAGAGAGGCTCATTGCATGCATTCCCAGATTACACACGCAAATTCACAGATAAAATATGTATTTAAGAATTAATAAATAAATAAATTCATGGATGGATGTTGTTTTCACAGCGATAATGCTCTTCACAGTACATGAGCTGTTCCAGTTAATACGATTTTTTGCACTTCCTGTAGGGATGGTAAACCTGGAATCATTTTCAAATAGGTTTCAGTACCTTTTTTATCATTCCTAGAGATCCTACAATCACTGGTACTGTAGTCGCCTTGCGATGCCACATTTTTTCAATTTCTGTTAGCAGGTCTTTATATTTACTAATCTTGTCAAATACTTTCGCCGCTATATTGTGATCGCAAGGGATACTCATTATTATTATTATTATTATTATTATTATTATTATTATTATTATTATTATTATTATTATATTGAGTGAGAGAGCAGTGCATGCCATCAAAGTGACACTGGGGTAAAATATACGAAGCCCAGTATACTCATCATGACTACCCGTCTGAAAAGGGTACATCAGGCACATGTATCACAACCATATGTGCGCGACATGGTGGTCTCATGTCAAGATAAACAGCACATGACCTTGCAGGTGGGGACCAGTTAGAATTTTCTTCTGGTCGAGTAACCCATCCTGCTCAAAAGATCCCTGAATAAGGGTTGTTTAAGGATGTTGAACGAAACACCCATGTTTCCAGAGGCGATTTATTCAAACCCCAAAGAATCCCTCTCAACGCATGGATATGATGCTCCCCCACTACTTCTGCTCGTGATCAGAGATGCACATATCATCAACCACTAAGGGACATGGTCAACTGGTTAAGATCAAACAACTAACAAGCAAATCTGTGGTATAGAGCAGAATATTTGCTGTAGCCCATCTTTTACACCAAGACAAAACATATACATGATAACACTTCCAATCAATTAAGATCAGAAGCCATGAGAGCCACTGTCTGGTACTGCATCAGGGCAGTATTATTATTATTATTATTATTATTATTATTAATATTACTTATTTTGGATTTCTTGTTTACGATGTCCTTTTTAAGACGGTTGAAAATTTGGCAGCAATTCGATCGAAAGAGTGTTTATTGAGTCCCTCGTTGACATGTTTTGTTGTTGTTTGGGTTATTGTTGTAATTGGTGGTGGTGGTGGTGGTGGCGGCGGCGGCGGTGGTGCAGGTAGCGGTAGTGCTGCTTCTTTCAGTTTCCGTCCACCAAATCCACTCACAAAAATTTTGTCGGCCCTAGGCTAAAGTAGAAGACACTTGCCCAAGGTGCCACGCAGTGGGACTGAACCCGGAACCATGTGGTTGGTAAGCAAGCTACCTTATTTCATTAAGATTTGCCATAAAGGCATTAAAAAGAGTAGCTTACTTACCACACAGCCACTCCTGCGCCTTGTTAATTTATTGTTAATTTATTGTTAATACATAACCTGGACAGCTGATTTGTTTTACACACACACACATAAACACATTTTCTCTTACCTCCTCTCCCTCTCTCTCTCTTTCTTTCTCACTCTCTCTCTCTCTCTGTATATATATATATATATATATATATATATATATATTATATATATATACACATACATACATACATACATACATACATACATACATACATACATACATACATACATACATAATACTTACATACATACATTTGCATATATATACATATATGTATACATACCCCCTACCCACACACACACATCCATTTGCCGAAACCGAATTCAGTATAAGGAATTCTCGAACAGCGTTTTATATTCCCTCTCTGTATATATGTATACAATTATGTGTGTGTGTGTGTGTGTGTGTGTCCATGTATGTATGTATATTGTGTTGTTGATCCATCACTTAAACCACTCTTTGATGTGTGTAGAACCTGAGCTCCGTTTCAATTTATGACCCCTACCAAAATTCCAATCCATTTCCACTTGAACATAACTCCCAGTGTTGGCGCCACAATAACACTCACTGGCCCTTCAAACAATCGAGAGAGCTTCTACGCAGTCGTTTGACCAGTATGTATGTATGCATATGTTTTATTTGTTATATATATATATATATATATATATATATATATAACAATTTAACAAATAAAACATAGGCATACATACATACATACATACATACATATATGTACATACCTACATCTATATGTATATATACATGCATATATATATATATATATATATATATATATATATGTGTGTGTGTGTGTGTGTGTGTGTGTGTGTGTGTGTGTGTGTGTGTGTGTGTGTGTGTGTTTCTCTCATACCCTGATATTTATTGTTTTTTTCTGTGACCCTTTCCGTAGAAGAGCGTAGGCTCGAAACGTGAAAGACTGTTTCTATTCTTGAGCGTTATACTAATACATCTGTTTGTTTTGTACACCACCTGTCTTCGTCTTTTGTTATTTCCGTAAACTCTCCTTATATATATATATATATATATATATACTGAGAGAGAGGGTGAGAAGAATCTAGAGGTGTAGAAATGAAAATACTAGAGAAATAAATGAGACGAAGTAAAGGAAAGAACATAAGAATAGGAGGATAACTAACTAAAGTACACAATAAAGTGTTATGTGTAGGTGGATAATTCGCGTTATAATCTGTGAGGTTAATCTGCAGAAGCAGTATCTGTAGTAACTGCAACAGCAGCAGCAATACAGCAGCAGCTTCTTAAGTAAGCATTGAATTATGAACACCGGTGGAAAGGGTGGATTAGTGATTAAGAGATAATTAGGTGTTGTGGGGGGCAGACGACTGTGTGTCTGAGCGTTTCATCAATGGTTAATAGGTTTGTGCGTTTTTGTAAATGAAATATGCACATTTTTTAACTCTTTAGCATTTAGATTAATCTCACAAATGTAATGCTTATTTATTCATATTGTTTTGAATTAATTACGCATTATCTCGTAGCTTCGAGATCTCAATGATGTGATTGTTTTATTCTTAGAGCGACATTGTAGGGAAGTGAGAAAGCCTGGATCTGGTTAGTTTGAATAGAAAACAAGCAGAAAGGCGGCGAGCTGGCAGAATCGTTAGCTCGTCGGGCGAAATGCTTAGCGGTATTTCGTCTGCCGTTAGGTTCTGAGTTCAAATTCCACCGTGGTCGACTTTGCCTTTCATCCTTTCGGGGTCGATAAATTAAGTTCCAGTTACGCACTGGGGTCGATGTAATCCACTTAATCCATTTGTCTGTCCTTGTTTGTCCCCTTTGTGTTTAGCCCCTTGTGGGTAGTATAGAAATATATAAAACAAGCAGAATATTTTGGCCTGATGTGACTGACCGGTTTAAATGGTAAATGTTTCAATCGATATTGGAAATAAAAGATTTCATACAGCATTTGTTGTCCATGTGTGTGTGTGTGTGTGTATTTATTTATTTGTGTGAGTGAGAGAGAGGGTGTGTGTGTGTGTGTGTGAGAGAGAGAGAGAGAGAGAGAGAGTATGTGTGTGCGTGTCCGTGCGTGCATGTGTGTTAGCGCGTTTCTATGTGTGTACTGGACTGTCACATAAATTCGTTTTTTCATGTAGTAGTAGTAGTAGTAGTAGTAATTCTAAAAATAAAACAGACCTCACGTTAACCTCTCTCGTAAGTGCATGGCTAGCAAGAATGACTCTGGTTGAGGTTTAGATAAAATGGTGGAGAGAATGTATGTATATAGAAGAGATGTAAGAAGTGAGATGAGATGGTAGATGTTTAAACGTCTACACTTTCATGTCACTTCTATCTGC
>NC_043003.1:38916715-38933773 GCF_006345805.1 Octopus sinensis | reverse complement strand
TGATCTCAATATATAGGATGATAAAAATCTGCAAGACTTAAAGGATGATTGCTTTCCTTCATAACCTTGCTACGAAATTGATTACCGATTAAAATTTATTCTAAATTAAAAAGAGAAAAAGAACATACATATATACACGCACTCACACATACATACATACATACATACATACATACATACATACATACATACATACATACATACATACCCGCACGCACACACACACACACACACGCACACACATTGATATTCTTCTATCAATATGTATTTCTTGTCCCTGTATATAATACAATACGTGTATTTATATTCTTTTATTCTTTTACTTGTTTCAGTTATTTGACTGTGGCCATGCTGGAGAACCACCTTTATTCGAGCAAATCGACCCCAGCACTTATTCTTTGTAAACCTAGTACTTAATCTATCGGTTGCTTTTGCCGAACTGCTAAGTTACTGGGTCGTAAACACACCAACATCGGTTGTCAAGCGATGGGAAGGGGGCAAATAGATGTAAGGATATGACAGGCTTCTTTCAGTTTCGGTCTACCAAATGCACTCACAAGGCTTTGGTCAGCCCGTTGCTATAGTAGAAGACACCCAAGGTACCACGCACTGGGACTGAAGCCGGAACTATGTGGTGTCGAACCTTCTTACCACACAGCCATTCCTATATACTTTCTTATGCGAGTAACACTTAATCATTTGAGGCTGTTGAATTTGTCCCATCTTAATTGATTATTTTCTAAATCATTCGGCATAAGTTTTAAATTATTCGACACAGGTTCTAAATTATTCAACACGGACTCGAGTCGTTCCGTTTATTTTTTGTATTCGAGACTTCATTCTGCTCTCTTCTCTGTGTCATAATGCTCTGTTAATCTTTATATGTTCATAAACGTTGATCAAATTAATGTTCTCTCTTTTTTTTCCTCATTGGTAAATCTAATCAATATATAAATTACATTATGTGTCATCAACATACATTTGATAAACTACATGTATTTATATGTACGCTTATTTTCCTGTTAATTAATCTACTTCATATATCCCCCTGTATTCCACTATTACCTTTTATAGTGTTTTCACTGCATACATGTATTTACTCTCTTTTAGTTGTTTCAGTCATTTTGACTGCCGCCATGCTGGAGCACCGCCTTTAGTCGAGCAAATCGACCCCCAGGACTTATTCTTTGTAAGCCCAGTACTTATTCTATCGGTCTCTTTTGCCGAACCGTTAAGTGACGGGGACGTAAACACACCAGCATCGGTTGTCAAGCAATGCTAGGGGGACAAACACACACACACACAAACATACACATATATACATATATATACATATATACGACAGGCTTCTTTCAGTTTCCGTCTACCAAATCCACTCACAAGGCATTGGTCGGCCCGGGGCTATAGCAGAAGACACTTGCCCAAGATGCCACGCAGTGGGACTGAAACCGGAACCATGTGGGTGGTTAGCAAGCTACTTACCACACAGCCACTCCTACGCCTGTATGTTTTTTGTTTTTTTTTATCAGAACAAACAACAAATAATGTGGAATTACAGATTGAAAATTCAGAAGGCCATGGTGGTTTGTGCTGCCTCGTTTCTATACAAAAAATGTTGTTCTTCGGGAACTTTTGCAGTGAATGTCAATAATAATGCTTATCATGTACATTGTAGCATTTGAGTGAAATGTGTCAAATATGTTGTAAATAAGCAAATTTTGCATAAACTAAACCTACTGTGCCTTGAAAACCTTTAGAAAATGCTGTAACCTGTTTGTAAGATCACGCACCCACGTGTAAATATGCATATACTTTGGAAGTTTTGATAACATACTTGTGCAACGTTTGTGAAATTAGGCAGAACATTTATTGTAGAAAATAACAATGTAGAATAACGATTGAATCACTGGCTACAACGTATTGTACATATTAAAAATAATCAAAGCTGTATAATATTTGAGACTTTTACGGATTCCATGGACAGCGAGGCTCACCAATGGAGAAGTTCTTAAGCAGATCAGGCCAAAAATGTCGCTAGAAGCTAGGATCACCAAGCATAGATTGACATATTTTGGTCATATTATGCGGAGAAAATCCCTGGAGAAGGACATCATGCTCAGAATGGTCAGTGGCAAGAGAGGAAGAGGCCGACCAAGAACCCGCTGGCTTGACACCATCAAGAGTGATACCGGAATGAACATAGCCAATCTGAAAGAAGCGGCCCAGGATAGAACTGACTGGAGGACACTGATCCATCGAGTAACCGAGAGTCGACTTCGACTGAGCGGATAGATAGATAGAAATATAATTTTCTTTTATTTTCCTATTATTTTGGTATTTTTATTTACATCCTCGGGCCTTTTTACATTTTACAACAATAACTCCGTCATTATTAACGACTCGGATACTCAAATAATTGTATAATTATATAATCATGGTTGTTGTTATAATTTAACGTAAGAATTACTGAAACATCTATAGGAAATGAATATTTAAAATATCACTGATATTGTTTCCTAATATTCTTTTACATATGTTTTGTTCTCTTTATAGATTATAGCCTATTCCATGCTATATGCAATAGTGTAAAAGCAAATGCATTTAACGCCATATTTGTATGTGTGTGTATATATAGTGTATATATATATATATATATATATATATTATATATATATATATTATATATATATATATGTATATATATATATATATATATGTATATATATATATATATATATACATACATATATATGTATATATATATATCTATATCTATGTCTATATCTATTTATATATATATATATATATATATTATAATATATATATATATATATATATAGGGAGAGTTACGAAAAAAAACAAAGACGAAGACAGGTGGTGTACAAAGCAAACAGATGTATTAGTATAACGCTCAGGAATAGAAAAAGTCTTTTACGTTTCGAGCCTACGCTCTTCTACAAAAAGGGACACAGAAAACAAGGAGAGAAAAAATGTGTGTAGTGGCTAACGTTCTATATATATATATATATATATATACATACAAATATCGCGTTAAATACATTTGCATGTACACTGTTGCATATAACGTGGAATAGGCTATAATCGATAAAGACACTGGCGGAAACCTATCAGTTTTCAAAGTTATATATATATTACTATTCTTCTATTTACATAATAGGCATTTTGCCGATGGCTGGATAACTGAAGAGATGGCGGCGTGGATTTCCACCTCGGCATCCGAAACTCGGAGTTTTATCATGGCTACCGAATAATTGTCACATATTACAGTTATATATACAGATATATATATATATATATATTATATATATATATATGTATATATATATATATATATCTATATATATATATTATATATATATATATATATATATATATTATATATATATATATATATATATTATATATACAGATATATATACATATAATATATATATATCTGTATATATATAACTTTGAAAACTTTCGTAGATTTCGACCAGTATAGTCCCAGGCCATATTCATACATACATACATACATACATACATACATACATGCATGCATACACACACATACGTACATGTATGTACGTATGTGTGTATGGCGTACGTACGTATCTGTGAGTATATATATTTAGATTTAGATTCATATATGTATGCGTGTGTGTGTGTGCGCGCGCGCATACACGTGTATGCTTACATACAAATAAATATGTTTACATAAAAATATATAAATATGTGTGTGTATATACATATATATTGTTAGGTTATCTATTTATCTGCTTCATTTTTAGTCATTCCCAAGACACCAATTATTATGAGGATTATTTATACTTTTAGTTCCCATACACTGGCTATTTTTAGTTCCATATCTTTAATTTAGGGTAATTTTTCCATTTATTTTAGAGATACTATGTTATCTACTGGATATAGGAATTATTTCTGTAGACAAAAATATCTGGTCGATTTGCTTTAATTTCCCTGTCTGTGTAAATTTTTATACCTTACAGTTAATACTTTATAATATTTTTTTAGTTTCAGGAGGTCCCTGCCTTATTCTATTTGTGGTAAATATATTTTAGTGTCTAATTTTACCAGAGGCAATTCTAAATACAAATAAGTTTTTGTTTATTTTTCAGTCCTATAATTATCTAGTTGAAAAATATACATGTTATATAATCTAATAATCACAACGTATTGCTGAAACGAGAGTTGGTAGAATTTGCGCACAAGGGTTTGTCTGGTTTGTCGGATTTTTCGTGGCCTCTTTGTGTCAAATATTAGTCAGCTCGGAGTCAAAGATCGCAAACGAACAGTGAGAAGAGTTCAATTTGGCTATGGGTCAAGAGCTAAAAATGAATACTGCAAGCTGCTAAACATAGTAGCAGGGAAACCCGATTTTAAATAGATCTACAGAGCAAGTTCTTATGATGACCTTCGTGGCCAAGCCATATGCGGTGATCTTCGTGCACCAGAGTTCAAGGAAATAAGATCACCAAAGATTCCGAGTTCAATCCCCACTAAATGTGGAATTTCCAAAACAGCAAAAGGATACCTGAGAGTCATGACGTAAGTGGGCTCGTCTACCTCAGAGCGTCAGGAATTAATGAACCGAAACACGTGCTTGACGTGAGTTCTTCTGCTGAAGGTTTTCCTTCTGTCCGCTCGCCCGTAGCGAGTTTCCATTTACTTGCATCCAATGACGTTAGTGTTTGCTATTAGCTTTGTATTGAGTTTCAATATAATGCGACTATAAAATTCTCTCTTGGAATTTTCTTTGATTCGTTTGTATTTTGATCCGTGTGTGTCTTTGATTCTTCTTCGTTACTTTTATTTCTGAAGTATTTGCAACTGTGTTTGGTCTAATTCACTTATCTCTCTTTCTTTATCTAACATCATACCATTAGCGTTTTTAATTAATATTCCTCTCTTCAAGGTTGGTGTTGCTTTATCAGACATGTGATTAGTGTTTTTAATTAATGCCCCTCTTTTCAACTAAAGCAACAGCAGCAGCAGCAGCAATAGCAGCAATAGGAGGAGGACGAGGAGGAGGAAGACGACGATGACGACAACAACGACGAAGGGGAGGAGAAAGAGAAGGGAGAGTAAAAGGAGGACGGGGAGAGGAGGGAGAGGAAGAGTTGTTGACGGGGAGAGGAGTTGCTGTCTGTTACTGCTGCTATTGTTATTGTTATTATTATTCTTGGTGGTGGTGGTGGTGGTGGTGTTCTTGTCATTATCATCATCATCATCATCATCATCATCATCATCACCATAATCATTGTCATTATTATTATTATTATTATTATTACTATCATTATCATCATTGTCGTTGTTGTTGTTATGTATTCAAAACGTAGTAAGAATAACGATAATAATTTTTGCATTCATCTCTGGACTCCAGTAGCCTAACTCTCTCTCTCTCTCTCTCTCTCTCTCTCTTATGGAAACTATACATTAATTAATTATGTGGCTCTTGTACTTACAATCATCTTCTTTATCTATATTCTTAATTAGTTTTTCAGGACCATATTCACAAACGGTTTCAATGGTGATTGCTATTAAATGAAAAGAGAGATTACAGAGTTGAAAGTGTATAAATCTAAGAAAATCCCAGCATACACAATAACGGTGTTATCTTATTCAGGAGATAAGAGATGGATGAAATCGTGGTGCAGGTAACTTAGCTAGGAGGTTCTTGTGCCAGATACGATCGGAGGCTTTGTTGCTCTCACTTGCAACAACAATGCTTTCGTTGAAATTCACAAATGCGCAAAACCACTGGTAACTGACATAAGACCAAGTATCTGGTAGATCTATCTGGCTGAACGGAGGTCTCTGATGAGGGAGAATTTTTTCATGGGGTTAAAAGAGGTAACTGTTTAAGTCCATTTCCATCACTACTGAGATGGTGGAAACAAGAGCGATCGGCTTTTTGTTATCAATGAAGCAGAGGTATCTCTTTTTCAGAATGGAAAACGTAATCGCGTGTTTCTCTAGAGTCATTTGTATGGGGCAAGAGAGAATTAAAGGGATTGGCTGGAAAGCATCTAACTCTGGAACTCAACTTGAGTGTTATTTGAAAGGAAAACGCCAAGTCTTGTCACTTTGTAAAGTTGAAGGGATCGTAGTCTTTAGGGTTATTTTTTTCTGCCCAGAAATCGTAACGGCATGATTAAAGGAATGCGGAAAGAAAATTTTGTAGAAACTACGTAGTGTAGAGTTAAAGGCAAATTTCGTTCGGGGTCCAAATTTCTTCGAAGCTTATATTACCTTGCACCCTTCTGTGTTCCATAAAATAAAGTATAAAATACAGAAGCATATGTGATCGACTTACTTCCAAAAATTGCATGCCTTGTGCCAATGAAATAAATGGCTATAATATTCTTTTCTACTCTAGGCACAAGGCCTGACATTTTTGGGGAGGTGAGCCAGTCGATTATATCGACCCCAGTACGCAACTGGTACTTAATTTATCGACCCCGAAAGGATGAAAGGCAAAGTCGACCTCGGCGGAATTTGAACTCAGAACGCAGCAGCAGACAAAATACCTATTTCTTTACTACCCACAAGGGGCTAAACACAGAGGGGACAAACAAGGACAGACAAACGGATTAAGTCGATTATATCGACCTCACTGCGTAACTGGTACTTAATTTATCGACCCCGAAAGGATGAAAGGCAAAGTCGACCTCGGCAGAATTTGAACTCAGAACGCAGCGGCAGACAAAATACCGCTAAGCATTTTGTCCGGCGTGCTAACGTTTCTGCCAGCTCGAATATTATTAACTGGGGCAACGTGTTAGCACGTCGAACACAATGCTTAGCGAAAATTCTGACTCTTTGCATTCTGAGTTCAAATCCTACCGTGGTGAACTCTGCCAATCACCCTTTCGGGCTCGATGAAGCAAAGTACTAGTTGAGCACTGGGGTCGACGTAAGTAGATTACTTATCCTTCCCCTAAAATTGCTGGTCTTGTGCCAAAATTAAAAACCACTGCGAATCAAGGCGTTAAGCTGACAGAATCGTTAACACACCGGGTAAAATGCACAGCGGCATTTCGTCCGTCTTTACGTTATGAATTCAAATTCCGTCAAAGTCGACTTTGCTTTCACCCTTTCGGGGTCGATAAAATAAGTACCAGTTAAACGCTTGGGTTGATGTAATTGATTTACCCCTTCTCCTGAAATTGCTGACCTGGTGCCAAACTTTGAAACCATTATTATTATTATTATTATTATTATTATTATTATTATTATATTATATTATTATTATTATTATTATCAGTAAAGGCAGCGAGCTGGCAAAATCGTTAGCGCGTTGGGTGAAATGCTTAGCGGTATTTCGTCTGCCACTACGTTCTGAGTTCAAATTCCGCCGAGGTCGACTTTGCCTTTCATCCTTTCAGGTTGATAAGTTAAGTACCAGTTGAGTACTGGGGTCGATGTAATCGACTAGCCCACTCCCCCAAATTTCAAGCCTTGTGCCTATAGTAGAAAGGATTATTATTATTATTATTGAGTGAGAGAGCAGTGCATGCCATCAAAGTGACACTGGGGTAAAATATACGAAGCCCAATATACCCATCATGACTACCCGTCTGATAAAGGTACACCAGGCACATGCATCACAACCATATGTGCGCGACATGGTGATCTCATATCAAGATAAACAGCACATGACCTTGCAGGTGGGGCCCAGTTAGAATTTTCTTCAGATTGAGTAGCCCATCCCGCTCAAACGGTCCCTGAATAAGGGTTGTTTAAGGATGTTGAAAGAACCACCCATGTTTCCAGAGGTGAACTATTCAAACCCCAAAGAATCCCTCTCAACACATGGCTATGATGCTCCCCCACTACTTCTGCTCGTGATCAGAGATGCACATATTGTCAGCCACGAAGGGACATGCTCAACTGGTTAAGGTCAAACAACTGACAAGCAAATCTGTGGTATTGAGCAGAATATTTGCTGTAGCCCATCTTTTATACCAAGACAAAACAATGTACATGATAACACTTCCAATCAGTTAAGATCAGAAGCCATGAGAGCCACTTATTATTATTATTATTATTATTATTATTATTATTATTATTATTATTATTACTATCATTATTATTATCAGCAGCAGCATCAAAAGGTGGGTGAATGTTGCAAGAATGGTCCGTGTGAACGGACCTACTCTAAACATGCGCCTGTAGGTTGAATGAGAACAATGTAGAGAGGACACGTGCTCTAGCGGGCAGGGTTACCGTAGTTTTGTGGGGTTTCCAAGAGCAGCGCTACGATGTCTCCCTCATTTGGTGAATTATTCATGGTTATAATTTTATGTTATTACAGTTTTTCACTTTTTACACGCCTTTTATGTAACCCCACGTTGTATTGTCCTGTACCGTTCCCAATGCTTTATTTTTTTTTTTGCGAATCCTTAGTGATTAATAAAAAACATTATTATCATTATTATCATTATTATTATTATTATTATTATTATTATTATTATTATTATTATTAAGGCGGCGAGCTGGCAGAACCGTTAATTCGCCGTACAAAATTTCGACGAAACGAATCTTACTTTTCATTCGATTTGCTCGATACAATAAAGTCCTAGTCAGGTTCTGGGTGGAGAGTTGAGAGAATGACGACTGCATTCCTCTCCCAAAACATTTGACTGAGCATCAAAATCACACTCTGTTCTTTTGTTCTTTGGGTTTCTTTTGTTTTTGTTAATGATGTTGCTGGTGCTGTTGTTGCCAAAATGATTAGCAATTCAATGTAATGAGCAATAAGAATACCAATGGTGAGTATGACGTAAAATGTTGTTATGAGTGATGTATGACGCATCAGTAGCTGTAAAGAAGACATTTTGTATTATGTTAGCGTTATAGTTGTGGATATTTGACAGTTGTGAAATATTTCACTGTTTTAACTGACATTGTTGGGCGGCATCACTCTCGCTCTCATTCTCTCTCCCTCTCTCCCCTCTCTTTCTCTCTCTCTCTTTTTCTCTCTCTCTCTCTCTCTTTCTCTCTCTCTCTCTTTCTCTCTCTCCTTTTCTCTCCGCGTGTGTGTGCATGCCTGCGTGCGTGTTTTCCCCACTACCTATTGACATGTGTTATTGACGGTCCGAACTGCATGCTTACAGCTTTCCGTAATTATTACGCATTATATACAAACAAAGCAACCAACCTACATACATACATGCATACACAGCACACACACACACACACACACACACACACACACACACACACACACACACACACACACACATACATACATACATACAAAATCCACAAATCTATATATATATATATATAAGTATATATAT
This sequence comes from Octopus sinensis, assembly GCF_006345805.1. Lineage (NCBI taxonomy): Eukaryota > Metazoa > Mollusca > Cephalopoda > Octopoda > Octopodidae > Octopus > Octopus sinensis. The sequence goes on along the minus strand of NC_043003.1, from coordinate 38,924,450 downwards.
GTATTATATATATAAATATATATATATACATATATCTATATATGTATATATATGTATATATATGTATATATATATATATATATATTATAATATATATATATATTATATATATATATGTATTATATATATATATATATATATGTATGTATATATATATATATATATATATAATATATATATATATATATATCAATCTGTCATATTGTCTCTTTCTCATTCACTCCGTATCCCTTTGTCTCGGTGCTGTGTGTAACAATTTCTGTTGACATTCCTGCAGCTTTTGTCACCATTGTTATTGCTGCAGTTGTTCTTGTTAACGTTTTTTACTATATTTGACGTCAAATATGACGCACTTTTTTTTCTTCTTATTCCCAAATGGTTTAGAAGAAAATCAGTCCCGATCCAATAATTAAATTTGGACCTATATTATATGCTTTAACGCGCTAAAAACTGAATATGTGCTGCGGTAATTGGAGTGCATCTGATATGCCTGTGCGCCTTTAACTCAAATCAAAGACAGCAAGTTCTAAGATGCTCTGTAAATAAACAATCAACATGTTAATTTACGTCATTAAATACATGTATCTCTTTGTTTACTTGGAGTAACACTATTACGCATAGATGTGTGTGAGTACGTGTGTATGGGGGGTGGGATAATATTACTAGAATATTTAACTTTAGAACTACTGAAATACGTCTTTAGATAGGCCTGGGTTTCCGTCCATTACGACTAGGTTTCCCATTCATACAAACAACCAAACAGCCTGATCGTGATATTAACGTGTAGATGGTTGAGCACTCCACAGACATGCGTACTCCATAGACATGCGTACCCCGCAAAGACACGCGTACCTCACAGACACGCGTACCCTTAACGTAATTCTAAAGGAAATTCAGCGTGACACACTGAATGTGACAAGGCTGGCTCTTTGAATTACAGGTGCAACTCATTTTTGCCAGCTCAGTGGACTGGAGCAACGAGAAATAAACTGTCTTGCTGAAGGACACAACGAACCGCCAAGAATCGAACTCACGACCTTACGATCGAGGACCGAATACTTAGCCACTAAACCAGGTACCTTCACATGTCTAGTTAACCTAGGAAAAGACAAATATATCTTGCAATAACCTAGGTTGGTACTAACAAATGCAGTTGTCATTATTTAATCGTGTTAAAGCAGCTGGTAAAATTGTTAGAGGAAAGGAATAAATGCCTTGTGGAAGCTGTTCCGACTCGATACATCTGCCACGGGCAACCCACGGTCCGCAGAATTTTCTGAATAGCACGTCTAACAAAAAATTACCTTGAATTTTTGCAATAGTGCGGCTCGCTAATTGACTCATGCGATCCGCTTCTCGGAAAGGTTGCTCCATTTCTACTTTACATTCAGAGTTCAAATACAACAGAAGTCAACTATGCATTTTGTCCTTTCAAGGCCAATAAAATAATGTACTAGAGTCGATGGAATTCATTACCCACCCTTCTACCCTTGAGAAAAAATTGTTGACCTTATGCTTAATTAGAAACCATAAACTAACCAGGGTTCTGAGTTCAAATGCCAATGAGGTAGACTTTACCGTTCAACCGTTTGGATCGACAAAATTAAGCACCAATTGAGCACGGGGATCGATGTAATTGACTTCCTCTCTCCCCAAAATCATTGGCCTTGTGCCAAAAATAGAGAAGTTTAATTAAGCAGAGTAAGGCGGCGAACTGGCATAACCGTTCGGGTATCGGAATAAATGTTAGGCGCTGTAGTAAGAAGCTTACTTCTCAATCACATGGTTCCGGGTTCAGTCTCACTGCGAGACACCTTCGACAATGTGTCTTCTACTATAGCCTCTCGACGACCAGAGTGTTATCAGTGGATTCGGTAGACGGAAAGAAGCAGTTCGTTATATATATATAAATGCATCCACCCACCCATCCATACGGACATACGTGTGTGTGTATGTGTTTGTGTGTATTTGTGTTTGCATTTGTCCACCCCCTCTACACCGCTGTTGGTTTGTTTACATCTCTGTAATCTAGTGATTCCGCAAAAATGACGAATAGAATATGTTATAAGGCTTTATATATATATATAAATATACAGAGAGAGAAAGAGAGAGAGAGAGGCAGTGGACTCGCGGTCGTAGGATCGCAGCTTCGATCCCAAGACTGGACGCTGTGAATGTTAATTGAGCAAAAACACGAGGCTCTGCAAGGGGATGGTGTCGAACCCCGCTGGACTCTTTCACCACAACTTCTTCTCAATTTTTCTACCTGCATCTGTGCCATGCTGAATCTCCCCGCGAACTACGTTAAGGGTACACGTGTCTGTCGAGTGCTCAGCCACTTGCACGTCAATTTCACGAGCAGACTGTTCTGTTGATCGGATCAACTGAAACCCTCGTCGCCGTAACCGACAGTATGCCACCTATATATATATATATATATACATATATATATATATATAAATATATATATTATATATATACATGTATATATATATAATATATAAATATATATATATTATATAATACATATTATATAAATATAATATAAATAATATATATATATATATGCATATGTGCATACTTACATCTGTACGTATATATATATATGTGGTGTGTGTGTGTGTGTGTGTGTGTGTGTGTGTGTGTGTGTGTGCGTGTGTGGGTACAGAACGTCATGAAACGTGTACAACAAAAAAATACAATACGAAGTACGACTACGTGGAATATGAACTATTTTTTCGAACAGCGAAAGACACAAATTGAAAACAAGACAAACAACACAAAGAACGACCCCTCATCAGTTGTTGGCTGTTTTCTAATCTCGTATTTCGAGCATTTAACAACAATATACGCTTTCGATAAAAGAGTTGCTACCGCAAATCACATTAATTATAAGGTAGGATTTTGTGGAGGGTCAACATTGGTAACACAAACAGGACAGTGAAAACAAACAGGAAGGGCTGCTACGCATATATATATATATATATATATATATATATTATATTATATATATATATATATACATGCTTACATAGTGAAGGCGCATGGTGGAGTGGTGGTTTGAGCGTTGGCGTTGAGCTTACGATCCTGAAGTTGCGAGATCGATTCCCGACCGGAATCGATGTGGTGTTCTTGAGCAAGACACTTTATTTCACATTGCTCCAGTTCACTCAGCTGTAGAAATGAGTTGCGACATCACTCGTGCCAAGCAGTATCGGCGTTTGTCTTTCCCATGGATAAGAGGGGAAGCTGGTATACATGGGCGATTGATGGTCTTCCATATACAATCTTGCTCAGACTTGTGCCTCGGAGAGTAACTTTCTAGGTGCAATCCCATGGTAATTCATGACCAAAGGGGGTTCACCTATATATATATGTATGTATATATGTATGTATGTATGTATGTATACACACAAATATATAATACTAATAATATATATGCATATATATGTGTGTGTGTGTATTTCTCTCTCTCTCTCTCTCTCTCTCTCTCTCTATATATATATATATAATATATATATATATATATAGCTCAAAGTTCACTCGTCTTGTCAAAAAGACGCCTGTCTGTGACGTCCTGTTTTTGTTATTATTATTATCATTATTGTTTTTACGTATTTTCGTATTCTTATTCGTGTTATCATTATTGTTTTTACGTATTTTTGTATTCTTATTCGTGTAACATCGTCCATTTTCCCGTCCTTGTTTTGTATACATTCGAGGCTTTCTTCCAAGGAATCTAATGCGCTCGGCTTAGATTTTCCTTTGGGGCTGGCCAAGGCGGAGCAATCTCAAGATTAATCAGCCGAAATTGCGAGGATGATCCGGTCCTTGACTGAAGATTGAAGGCTTCGAATGTTCCGTCCGTGTTTTTTGTATCATCTTCTAAATGTTTTGCGTTCTTGTCCCAGTTTGTATTTTTTACATATACATATATATATACATACATATATATATATATATAATATATATATATATATATATATATATATATATATATATATATATATATATATATATATATATGTATATATATATATGTATATATATATATGTATATATATATATATATATATGTATATATATATATATATATATATATATATATTATATATAATATTATATATATATATATATATATATATACACTCACTGGGATCAATTTGCTCCACTAAACCCTTCAAGGTAGTACCCCAGCATGGCCGCAGTCTAATGAGCTAAATAAGTAAATGGTAAAAGAAAGACAAAATGTCTTACAGTATTACTTTCGGCTCAAAGCGGCGAACTGGCAGAAACGTTAGCACGCAAGGCGAAATGCTTAGCGGTATTTCGTCTGTCTTTATGTTCTGAGTTCAAATCCTGCCGAGGTCGACTTTGCCTTTCATCCTTTCGGGGTCAATTAAATAAGTACCAGTTACGCACTGGGGTCGATGTAATCGACTTAATCTGTTTGTCTGTTCTTGTTTGTCCTCTCTGTGTTTAGCCCCTTGTGGGTAGTAAAGAAATAGGTATTGCGTCTGTCTTTACGTTCTGAGTTCAAATCCTGCCGAGGCCGACTTTGCCTTTCATCCTTTCGGGGTCGATTAAATTAAGTACCAGTAGCAAACTGGGGTCGATCTAGTCGACTGACCCTCTGTGCCTAGAGGAGAAAAGTATTACTTCCGACAGTTTATGTACTGAGTTCAAAACCCGCAGAGGTCGACTTTGCCGTTCATACTTTCAGGATCGATAATTTAAAACGCCAGTAATTAATTAGCATTGATGGTATCAGCGACCCCGCCCCCTCAAAACTGTTGGCCTTGTACCTAGATATAGAATTAGTTAACCAGGTTTATGCTATTATAACAATGGCGGTTGTCATTAGTTAATTTCTTTGTTTTTCTTTTTTGTCATTCATCCTTCACCCTATCTTTTGTGTTGTCATTGCTGTAGTTATCATGTACGGAAAGGAAAAAAAACCAAAAGACGGTCACTCATTATTCGGTTGACTGCCTTAAAACAAATATGTTTTTTTCTTTTTGATTTGTTGACTTTGCCACAACTGTTGCTGAGGCATTGTTGTGGGTGTTGTGGTTGTTGTTATTGGCGGTGGTGGTGGTAGTGGTGTTGGTGTTGGTGGTGGTGGTGGTGGTGGTGGTGGTGGTGATAGTGGTGGTGCTGCTGCTGCTAGTGCTGCTGATGCTGATGCTGATGGCAGCAGCGGCGGCGACGTTGGTGGTGGTGGTGGTAGTGGTGGTGATGGTGGTGTTGGTGTAGGAGCCAGTTCTGTTGCTGGTGGTAAAAATGCTGGTGATGGCAACAGCGGTAACGGTGGTGTTTGTGGTGTGGTGGTGGTGGTGGTGGTGGTGGCGTATTTGCTGGTGGCGGCGGTGGTGGTGGTGGTGGTGCTGCTGCTGCTGATGATGATGGTGGTGCTGGTGTTGGTGCCAGTTCTAGAGCTGATGGAGAAAATACTGGTGATGGCAACATCGGTAATGGTGGTGCATTTGCTGGTGGCGGTGGCGGTGGCGGTGGCGGTGGTGGTGGTGGTGGTGGTTTTGGTGCTGCTGTGTGCTGTTGGCGAAGGCGATGGCGCAATGGCGACTAGTGTGATGACCGCAGTATCCTGACATGGCCATAGTCGTTTCCTAAGATAAAATTTAAGAGAAATTTCGCCGTTATTTTTAGCATGTTGAGGGACACTTAATAGCTCCTGTCTGAATCATATATATAAGGTGGGTATGCGCTATATAAGTGAATGTGTTTACGTGTCTTTGTGTGCTGTGTATTAAGGAATGGTGACATGTGTATTGTGTATGATGCGTCTACTGAGCGTCTGTATGTGCGTGCGTGTTGGAGCATTTTGCGTGCATGCATGGTTATCTGTGAAATGTTTTGATGGTTTGAAGGTAAATGTAATGTAACTGTTGACATCTACTATGGAATGTAGGTATCGAAGGTGACATCATTATTACCACAGTAGTGGGCGGGGTGGAGAAATGTGAGTGGTAGTGAAAATTGAGGGAGTGGGTAAAAGTTGGGGTGGTAGCGAAAATGGTGGTGGTTGTAGTGGCGTCGGCAGCGGTTGCGGCGGCGGCGGCGGTGGCGGCGGTGCGGCGGCGGTGGCGGTGGCGGCGGCGGCGGTGGCGGCGGCGTGGCGGCGGCGGCGGGGCGGCGGTGGCGGCGGCGGTGGCGGCGGCGGTGGCGGCGGCTGGGTGGCGGCGGCGGGTGGCGGCGGCGGCGGTTGCGGCGGCGGCGGGCCGGCGGTGGTGGTGGTGGTGGTGGTGGTGGTGGAGAAGGTCGTTTGGACTGTGTGGTGTGATCGGTTGTATGCTAACGATGGTATGGTTTGGAGAGATATTACTGGAGAGCAAGACCTATTTCTTTACTACCCACAAGGGGCTAAACACAGAGAGGAGAAACAAAGACAGACAGACGGATTAAGTCGATTACATCGACCCCGAAAGGATGAAAGGCAAAGTCTATCTCGGCGGAATTTGAACTCAGAACGTAGCAGCAGACGAAATACCGCTAAGCATTTGGCCCGGCGAGCTAACGATTGACCAAAAGAGCGGAAGTAGAAATGTTTGAGACTGGTAGCTGACCATACACTGACTGGAGCTGGAAGGCCGATGTCTTCAGACGTCTAGAGACTTCCATGTGGACCGTCTTGTTCAATAAGGCTAGTAAGCAAGCAGAATGCCGTGTTAAACACGCGCAGGAATAGTTTGAGATTGGCCGATACGAGAGAAAGGTACAAAACCTTTGCAAACCATCATAGGCAGTTGTGCCTACTTGATAGGTTTCTTCTAGACTCCTTGAACGTACCTTTGTGAACTTAGACAAATTGCAGTGTGTCATTCAGGTTGTATTTAGAGCATTAATTCAGTTAACCCAGCGATTTCTAACCATTTGTTTTTATTACTTTCTGATACACTTCAGCATGGAAAGTTTAAAGAACTGTTAACGTTAAAAGTTTAAAAAACAATGCTAGAGAAAACTATTACTTGCAACGTTTAATGTTTGCCACTACGTTCAAACAGTTGTATGGATATTATAAGGTTTCAAATTATATATTCCGTAAATCCTCGAGTATAGTCCGCCCTTGAGTATAATCCGCAGGGGATTTTTAGGGGGCTGTACTTCTGATACCGCCATATTCCCGAGACAATTGAAAGAAGCTACAATAAAACCTATATAGATTACAAAGCTAAAAATTACAGACCTGTTTCCCTCACATCTTACACGTCTAAAATTCCTCCAACTTCCTGGAAAATTGGTCGGAAACTTCATGGAAATTTCCTAGGTTTCCTGGAAAGTTCCTAGGATTTCATGGGAAGTTCCGGGGATTTCCCATCTTCCTGGAAAGTTCCGATGGTTTCGTGGAAAGTTCCGAAAATTTCCTGCAAAAGTCCGGGGGGTCCCCAATTTCCTGGAAAATTGGTCGGAAACATCCTCGAAAGTTCCGAGGTTTTCATGTGATGTTCCGGGGATTTCTCGACTTCCAGGAAAATTGGTCGGAATCTTCCTGGAAAGTTCTGAGGATTTCATGGAAAGTTCTGAGATTTTCCTAACTTCCTGGAAAGTTGGGTGAAACTACACTACATCCGGATGGACGTTTTTTTCTTTTTATTTGTAGTGCACCTGAGCACTGTATACAACAATTTCCTTCATGCTTATATATGTGTGTGTGTTGACTTTCTGTGCAACATTTTATGGCTGTTAGTCAATCTAATGTCACACACTCACTTCTGTT
>NC_043003.1:38904215-38911715 GCF_006345805.1 Octopus sinensis | reverse complement strand
CTGTTTGTATGTAAGTGTGTTTAACTGTGCACATGAATGTGAATATTAAAGAACATATTTATTTACTATGATTGTTATTTTCAGAACAAATAAATCTTTTGGCTGTTATGTTATTGATGTTATTATTATTGCTAGTTAAAGGGTGGTGACTTGGCTGAATATTTTGAGTCTTGTAGTATGTAGTTGTGTTAGTCAATATTCTGAGTTCAAATCCAACTCATTTCTTTATCATCATTATCTCTCCCCCACCCCTCTTTCTCGAGAGCGCATTTTTTTTTTCATATTCGTTTAGAGCAAGTTGTTTTACACATATTACACTATTTTTTTTTTGTTTTGGTGCCCGGGTCAGCCCCTCAGACGCTTCGAACTTCCCGATGTGAATTTTCCGAGGCCTCTCCCCCACCCCCCTTTCGCGTGCGCGAATTTTTTTTTTCATATTCGTTCATAGGAAGTTGTTTTACACCTATTACACACATTTTTTTTTTGATTTTCTGATATTTGTTACGCCCTATATTAACCGAATTATGACCCTAGTATCGATCTATTGCATTTCAATCTATTTTAGGGTTAGGGTTAGAGTTAGGAGTGGGGGAAAGGGTATCTTTCTTTCTTCACAAATGTAAATAAACCCAATATGTTTCTTAAACGAGGGACATATTCATACGGTACAGAATGTTTTTTACCTCAATGGACGTAATTGATTGGTTGAAATTGCAGAAATTGAAGAAAAAAAACAACAAATATCTTACAAACTATAGAATTTTCTCAATAAAGCCAAGAGAAAAGATGTTTTATAAACACATTCTACCAGTGTACGAAGTTTAAAATTTTTAGTTACCTAGAAATTATGTTAAAAACTGCCGTTCAAACCGAAAAGATCCAAAATGTTATTAGATTCAATAACATGATTAATTTTATCAGTTTTCCCGTTTATTAATTTTTTTCAAATTTTCATGTTTATTGATTTTTTTTTCATTTTTTTTTTTTGTTTTATTAAGAGTTGAACAATCTTTTTGTGGTGGGGGAGATAACCAAAAGTACCGATATTTTTCATATAAACGGTGGAGGAAGATAACCCAATTTTTCTTAATGAGGGTGAGATAACCAAGAAGTACCAAAATGTGTACCAATCATGTACTGGGATCAAGTACCTCTAAAATTACTGGCCTTTCGTCGAAATTTGAAATCATTATTCGTTATAGAAACCAGGGCGCACGTGGCGGAGACGTAACCAGACCCCTCCTGCCTTTTTTTAAAATATTTATTTTTACAGAATCCCACCTTTTCGGCTATGAAGATTCCGATTCTGAAAAAAAAAAATTTGCAAAAATCGCAACTTCAAAACTTCAATTTTTTTTGTTTGTTTTGAAAGTTACAAAAAATATGAGTGCAGAAATAACAGCAAACTCTTTTGAAAAAGAAAAGCGAAAATAGTAAAGAAATACTGTGACAAAGTGAAATTAAAGTGTTCGGTTTATTTGTTGTTGCTTTTGTTCGTTTTTTTTTTTTTTTTGTACGACTGAAACCTCAGCTATGTGTGCCAGTGGAATTTAGGCGGGATAAAACCTCGGCAATGTGTTTCAGAAATGTATAGAAATTCTGGAAATTTTTCTTCGCCATAAATCCATACATTTCTCGATACATAGATTCGTCGATGCGTGACCATTTCATATCATCCGATGATCCAGTGACATGCTTCAACCGTCTTTGATTCGGGACCAATAGGCCTCAATGTGGTTTGTGCAAGCGCCGGTTTCAAAGTCGACGAAGGTATGTGAATGGTTTACCGTTCGGTGAATATAGCCAAGTTGCTGTAAATTTCTATAGCTGGCCCATTTATCGGTATGAATTACCGTACCGAGCAACACATTTTCTATTTTTACAGTTTCCAGTGTTGCTGTGCTTCTGTCGGGTACGCGCTGTAAAAATCCTATCTTCACAGTGGTGTCAGAACATCCGACAACCCACGTTTGATGACTTATCCTCCCTACGTTTGCTTTTCCTTTTGAATAGCAAACTCATCTATTTCAACTTCATAAACCAGACCACCGAGCAGAACTTTGTCTTGAAGCATCTTCCCCGAACACACTTCTCAACAAAACTCATACAACTACATCGCAGTTGTTGAAATTTTGAAGCTGCGATTTTTGCAAAGTTTTTTCCAGAATCGGAATCGCCTTAGCCGAAAACGTGGGATTCCGTAATTTTTTTTTAAAGGGAGAATGGGTCGGGTTACATCTCCGCCATGTGCGCCGAAACAGCAACATAAACTACAAGTTAATAGATTATAGTTTCATCCAGCTTTGTTCAGAGTTCGAATCCTGCCAGGATAGACATCTTAACCTTTCATCAGACTTTGTGGTTGGTAAAATATAGTACTAGCAAGTACTTGGTCTAATTTAGAGGACTTCACCCTCCCTTAACAAAACAAGAAATGTGCTGTATTTCGCCAATGCTTAAAAAAAATCATTGGATTGTTGAAGCGAGTTTCAAAATACCTTGTGATATTTGTTCAGGCTCTTAGCATTCTGAGTTCAAATCCCATCGAAGTCAACATTGACTTTCATCCTTTAGGGGTTGATAAAGTAACGTACCAGTCAAATACTGAGGTTGAGAGAATCGATTATTTTCTACTCCTCAAATTTGCTGGCCTAATGCCTACATAGGAAACAATTCTTAAAAGATGTCGAATTAACAGAATCATCTAAGTTCAAGTCCTGCCTAAGTCAAACTTCCTCTTTCATCTCTTTGCAGATCGACTAATCCTTCCCCGTCGACATCGATGGTATTGTACCTAAAAATTCAACCCCAACACTTGATTGCTACTTATTTCATCAACCCCAAAAGCGATGAAAGGTAATGTGGAACTCGGATGGAATCTGAACTCAGAACGTAAAGAGCCAGAAGAAGCGCCTCCGGGTGCTACCAATTCTACCATCTTGCCACCTTACATGGATTTCAAATTTTGGTTCAAGACCAGCGATTTCGGGGATGGAGAGTAAGTTGACTACATCGATCCCAGAGCTTAAATGGTACTTGTTTAATCGATTTTGTAAGGATGAAAGGCAAAGTACTCCAGTGAGATTTGAACTCAGAAAGTAAAATCGGAAAAAAAGCCGCTAAGCATTTTGTCCGCTGCGGTAACTATTCTGCAAGCTCACCGCCTTATATTCTTTTCTATTCTAGGCATAATAAGGCTCGATATTTTGGGGAAGGAGCCTGTCGATTAGATCGACCCAGTATGCAACAGGTACTTAATTTATCGACCCTGAAAAGATGAAAAGCAAAGTCAATCTCGGCGGAATTTGAACTCAGAACACGGAGACAGACGAAATACATATTTCTTTACAACCCACAAGGGGCTACACGCAAAGAGGACAAACAAGGACAGACAGACGGATTAAGTCGATTACATCGACCCCAGGGCGTAACTGGTACTTAATTTATCGACCCCGAAAGGATGAAAGGCAAAGTCGACCTCGGCGGAATTTGAACTCAGAACGTTGCGGCAGACGAAATACCGCTAAGCATTTCGCCCGGTGTGCTAGCGTTTCTGCCAGCTCACCGCCTTGCTTTCTTTATTTCCTCCTCTTATCAATGCTTTGTCAAGGTTCTCACAGAAACAACAATTGCTCTCGTCCGAATTACAGAGTGAAACAATCGACACACTTACGAATGACATGAGGTCATTACATTTGTACAATATGGCTGCATAATTTCACGATTTACTTCGGTGCGACATTTTAATCACCTTTGTATAAATATAACGGGTAGCTACACACTATAAAGCTTCGTATTTGAAAAACATATTTAATGGTTGTTTTTTAAAATTTTTTTTTTTTGGAGGGGGGGAGTCTGCTCAGTTTCTGTCTGCCAAATTTCACGGCTGTAGAAGAGGACACTTGCTCAAAATGGCGCATTGTGGAATAGAACCCAGTATCACAGATTTACGAAACAAACTTCTAAACCACACTGCCATTGAAACAAATATAAATACTATTCAAGCACTTCCAGCCTTAGTGTTTGGGGGGAGGGGGCGGTGAATGTTACAGCTGTCACAACTTTAGTCACTGTAGTGAATGCCAACACTCCTATGTTGACTGCTACTGGTATTGTTACAGAAGCTGTCACAACAGTAGCCGCTGTAACTACAACCAGCATTGCTCCGTTTACTGATGCGGTTGTCACAGCATTTGTCACTATAACTATAGCTGATACTGCTATGTTCACTGACGCTGTCAGAATTTGTTTTGTTACAATTGTCACAACTGTTGCCACTATAATTGCTACCAACATTGTTACGTTTACTGATGCTGGCAGTTATTGTCACAGCTTTTGTCACAGCGCTATCATTACAACTGCTGCCAACATTGCTACGAACTCTGGTGCTGTTACAGTTGTTATTTTTGCATAGCTTGTCACAGCTGAGGCTGCCTAAGCTACTACCAACATTGTTACATACGATGGTGTAGTACTGGTTGTTATTTTTGCATCATTTGTCACAGCTGCAATTGCTGCTAACATTGTTACACCTAAAACATTCTTACTACTCCTGCTGCAGCCACAGAATCGCAGCTGCTGTCATTGCAATGGCTGTCACGATCGCATTTCTTAAAACAGCGAGAACATATGCGGCTACCACTACAGATTTTTCAGTAGTGATACTCAGCCGTGTCTTGGCAACGGGCATATGGCGTTGTGGTTAAGTTCGTGGGCTAAGATTCCGAGTTTGATTCCAGGCAGTAACCTGAATAATAATATTATTTAAGGCGGCAAGCTGGCAGAATCGTTAGCATGCCGGGCGAAATGCGCAGCCGTATTTCGTCTGCCGTTACGTTCTGAGTTCAAATTCCGCCGAGGTCGACTTTGCCTTTCATCCTTTCGGGATTAAGTACCAGTTACGCACTGGGGTCGATGTAATCGACTTAATCCGTTTGTCTGTCCTTGTTTGTCCCCTCTATGTTTAGCCTCTTGTGGGTAATAAAGAAACAGATACTCAGTCGTGTCGCAGTAATTGCTTCCACTGTAGCTCACTGCTGTTAACCCTGCTACTGCAGCTATCCTCGCAGAAACTGCTCATACTATTGTTACTGCTTCTGCCACAATTGCAGTTGTTGCTTTTGTTGTGGTTACTCTTAGTATTTCAACTTCATATATATATATATATATATCAGCCCTCTTCCACACGCACATACATACTCTCTTATACACACGCATCGCACGCGCACCTTCGTTTTGGGATCACCACTACTTTATTATCTCCCCCTTCTTCCTAGCTCTCCTGTGTGACCCTTCGGTCCGTTATTCGCCATGATAGATCGCTAGCCACTACACATTCTTTATTTTCTCACCTTGTTTCTTTCTGTGTTCCTTTCTGTGGAAGAGCGTAGGCTCGAAACGTTAAATACTTTTTCATTTTCCGAACGTTAAAATACATCTGTTTGTTGTCTGCACCACCTGTCTTCGTCTTTTGTTTTGGATTTTTTTTTCTGAATTCATCCTATATATATATATTATATATAATATATATATATAATATATATATATATATATAATATATATATATTATATATATAATATATATATATAATATATCTATATATATAGATATATATATATATATATATATATATATAATTATATATATATATTATATATATTATATAAATATATATATAATATATATATATAATATAATATATATATATATATATATGTGTGTGTGATGTATATATATGTATATATATATAAGATGAATTCACAATATATATATATATATATATATATCCTTGCGATTTTAACAATAAAAATGTATCTTCTAGCACGACGGGCGAAATGCTCGGTGGTATTTTGTTCTTCTTGACGTTCAGAGTTCAAATTCCGCCGAGGTCAACTTTACCTTTCATCATTTCGGGGTCGATAAAATAAGTACCAGTGGAGCACAGGGGGCGATGTAATTGACATATCCCCTCTCTTGAAATTACTGGCATTGTGCCAAAATTTGCAACCAGTATTATTATTATCATTATTATTATTATGCAGGCGCAATGGCCCAGTGATTAGGGCAGCGGACTCGCGGTCATAGGATCGCGGTTTCGATTCTCAGACCGGGCGTTGTGAGTGTTTATTGAGCGAAAACACCTAAAGCTCCACGAGGCTCCGGCAGGGGATGGTGGTGATCCCTGCTGTACTCTTTCACCACAACTTTCTCTCAGCCTTTTTTCCTGTTTCTGTTGTACCTGTATTTCAAAGGGCCGGTCTTGTCACTCTCAGTGTCACGCTGAATATCCCCGAGAACTACGTTAAGGGTACACGTGTCTGTGGAGTGCTCAGCCACTTACACGTTAATTTCACGAGCAGGCTGTTCCGTTGATTCGGATCAACCGGAACCCTCGTCGTCGAAACCGACGGAGTGCTTCCCCATTATTATTATTACTGCAGATTATCATGAAGGCATATGGCTCAGTGGTTAGAGCGTCGGGCTCACAATCATGAGGTAGTGAGTTCGATTCTCGGACTAGGCTTTATGTTGTGTTCTTGAGCAAGACACTTTATTTCAAGTTGCTCTAGTTCATTCAACTGTAGAAATGAGTTGCAACGTCACTGGTGCCAAGCTGTATCGGCTTTTTCCTTGAAGTCGTGGAGAGGGGAGGCTGGTATACGTGGGTGACTGCCGGTTTTCCATAAACAACCTTGCCCGGAGTTATGCCTCGGTGGGTAACTTTCCAGGTGCAATCCCAAGGTCGTTCATAACCGAAGGGTGTCTTTACCCTTTTCTTTATTACTGCAGATTTTCGTATTATCGTTGTTGCTGAGGTAGGTTTCCATATTGTTATTGATATTCTTGTTAAAGTTTTGATATTCTTGATATCCTTGTTAAAGTTGCAGCTGAAGGTCGTTCATATTATTCTTACTTTTGTTGTTGCTTTTACAAGCTTTGGTTTTATTGTTGCTATAGGTTTTACTAATCTTGTTGATATTGCTGTTGATGTCGATTTTGATGTTATTATTGCTATTGTTGTTTCTGACGGTTTTTTTTTTTTTTGTTATTATTGTTGCGGCAAGTTTTGATATGTTGTTGTTGTTGCTATTGTTGTTGCTGTGGCAGGTTTTGATATTATTGTTGTTGCTATCGTTGTTGTTATCACTTCATGACCTTCAAACCAAAGATGCCTAGACCATGTGAACCAGACGAATTAATCAAGCAGTAAAAGAGGAGACATCCGGACTAAATATATATCGTTTCCTGAACTTGGCATTATTGTCCTCGTTACTTTTTAGTGTCACTGCCTCTCTGTCAAGTCTACTGCTCTGTCGGCTTGCCTGCGTGTCTGTATGCCTGTCTGTCGCTCTGTCTGTTTGTCTAGCTGTTTGTCTGGCTGGCAGGCTGGCTGGCAGGCTGGCTTAGCTGGCTGGCTGGTTGGCTGACTGGTTGGTTCGTATCTTTGTCTTCTCATTAGTATTCGCTTTCTTTCACTTACACGGTATTTATGTATGTGT
>NC_043003.1:38891715-38899215 GCF_006345805.1 Octopus sinensis | reverse complement strand
TATTATTATCATTGTTCAAATTCCGCCGAGGTGGACTTTGAATTTCATCCTTTCGAAGTCGATGAAATAAGCACTAGTCAAGTGCAGGGGTCGAAGTAATCCACTAGTACTTTCCCCTAAAGTTTCAGGCTTTGTGCCTATAGTAGAAAAGATTATTATTATTATTATTATCAAGGTGGTGAGCTGGCAGAAACGTTAGCACGCCGGGCGAAATGTGTAGCCGTATTTCGCCTGTCGTTACGTTTCGAGTTCAAATTCCGCCGAGGTCGACTTTGCCTTTCATCCTTTCGGGGTCGATAAAATAAGTACCAGTTATGCACTGGAGTCGATGTAATCAACTTAATCCCTTTGTCTGTCCTTGTTTCCCCCCCCTTGTGTTTAGCCCCTTGTGGGTAGTAAAGAAATATATTATTACTATCAAGGTGGTGAGCTGGCTGAATCGTAAAAAACACCGGCCAAAACGCTTACATTCTGAGGAGTTCAAACGCCGCCGAGATCGACTTTGCCAAATACAGCAAAGAAATTCGTCTCTGAATCGATTAGAAGACGCGGCTTAAACTTTATTTAAATTTATTGGCATTTAAGTGTTAAATTATTACGCATAGATTCAGGATGCAAAGATTTTACGCTGGGCCAGCCATGTAAACAGACAGCTTAAATTCGATATCATATAATTTTATTCTTCTCCTATTTCTCTTATTCGTTTTTGCTCTCTTTGATGAAGAGTATCTCTCGAGACGTTAGACTCTCTTGTCTCCCGCTTGGTGTCAATAGCTTCGTTGTACACTCCTATTGTTGTTCTTTTCTTTTTTCTATTTTATTTCAACGCATTTCCCATCTAGAGTTTGCTGACCTGACTCCCTGTATTATACGTATGTCTCCTCCTTGTAAGGCGGTGTGGCAGCACTTCCCAACCAAGCATTTGAATGGCGTCCTTGGTCATATTGGCGATATGAGGGCGTGCGTTGTCATGCAGCAGAAGAACTCCATGATGACGATTAGGTCATTTCTCTTGAATAGACGTGTTGAGTCGTTCCATCTGTTGAACATAGAGTTCCGCGTTGACTGTTTGGTTCCGTTCAAGAAATTCGTAATGGAAAATCCCTTCCCAGTCCCACCATACGCACAACATCGTTGTCGCTTGTTTACCGTGGCTAAGCCATTCCTTATGCTGCTTCATATTGATGCAGAGGCACCATTTTTTATCGCCAGAAACGATTCAGTAAAGAAATCGTTGCTGGTGTCCATGAGTTGAGCGATGACGAGCAAGCAAACCAGCGGAGATTGTGGCTCGTTGAATTTTGTTGTTGTCACTTAAAGCACGCGGAACCCATGCTCCATACTTCTGAACCTTTCCCATCGAGTGAAGATGCTTCTCTATAGCTGTGTGGGAGCATTTCATTTTCTCTGTAAGCTCCCTTGTAGTTTCACAAGAATTTTCGTGCAATAGTTGGTTTAATAGCTCTTCATTGAATTCAACTGGACGGCCAGAACGAGGTGTGTCTTTGAGGTCAAAATTTCCATTTTTAAACTTGGCATACCAATCACGAGCGGTTCTCCCAACTATGGCACCCTCTCCATACACAGCACAAATGTCGCGAGTAGCTTTTGCGGCCTTTGAACCTTGATTAAAAGCAAAAAGAAGAGGGTGTCGAAAATGCTCGTTTTTCTTAACTTGACATTCCATTTTAATGATCTGAAAATAAACAAAAATTGACTAAAATTAACTAGAAAAAAAAAAATAGATTCGAAAATGATTCAAAAGTACAATTCTCGAAAAAATAGATTCCAAATTTAAAAACGCAATAAATTCCAAACTTTAAAAAAACGGCGATAACTTACATACATACATACATACATACATACAAGGGCGGTGCCCCAGCATGGCCTCAGCCGGATGGCTGAAACAAGTAAAAGAGTAAAAAGAGTATACATACATGTGAATTGTTCATACAGACACTCTATAGAGTCAGAGACGTAATGACCGCGGGAATTTCCAGTATTTCAACCAGGTCTTTCATTGGGTTATATATTTATCATTTCTTCAACTGAATGATCAAGATTGGGTCAGTGAAAAATGAGAGTTGTGAGCAAATATGTTATGTTAATCGCCCCATGTGTTTGAAATGATCCATAAGCATGCCCTTCATCTTTTTTGTTGAGTAGAGTTAATAAATAAAATACTAGATTCATTCTCTCCTTGGATCATGGATAATCTTGTGATTGAACCGTAGTAGAACGGGAGGGTGTTTTTGTCTTCCGACGACTACATGTACACCTAAAACCATTAGCGAATTCATGGTATATGCTAGTATCAATCATCCGCGGTTGCGATAGACATCTAGACATAACCTGCTAGGTATATTTATCTAAGAATGTATCTGTCTCTCACTGTATCAGTTTATCGATATGTTTGGTTGTCTATTGCTTCAACAAGCATCACCAGATGCCATAAAGAAGAAAAGCTCAATCTTCTAAAACAGCTCAAAATGAAGGAATGGTTCAACCTTCTAAAAACAGCTGTTAAACATCCTTCAAATAACACCCTAGGATCTTTAAAAGAGTAATGAGACATTATGTAATGCACTCCTGGATATATTTTCTTACTTAAGCCCTTCGCTCCCTATGGGTCATGGGCCATCAACGACTTTTCTCCACTGTTCTTTACTCTGAAGTATCTTTGTTATTTCTCTCTAGTTGGATCCCTGCTTTTTCATGTCTGCCTGAATAGCCTACATATGTTTCTCGGAAGGAGGGTCTTCCTCTCTTAGAACTTGTTGGTTTAGATTTGTCATCGAGGCTTCTGTAACTTTGCTTTTCTCTCGGAAGAAGCATTGGCTCTACGCAAGCTTATTTTTTTTATTAATGACTTGTAAGGACGCCGTATTTCGTTATGCAACCATAATCTTTATATATAAAAGTGAAGTTGTGTGAGTGTCTGTCTCCTACGATTTAGATTCCTAACTACTCCCACATTTTGCGGTGCAGTTTAACCAAAAGCGGATATCTTGTAGTCGTCATTCATATCGAGCTCTTCTGGGTATTAGCGCGCGTCTATGATGAGTCTACGATTTATAAAAAAAATTACCATCATTTTTTCCCATTTTTAATGCATTTTTTTACTATTATATAAGGGAAGTAACTCTCTAAAAAAGCTTATATAGTTATTTCCCTTACAAACCCGAGCAACGCCAGGATTTACTGCTAGTATACTATAAAGTACATTAAACGTTTTTATAAATCAATACCGTGTTCAACTGTGTTAGTAGTGCGCTTTAATTCACTTACTCTTTTACTCTCTTACTTGCTTCAGTCATTTCACTGTGGCCATGCTGGAGCACCGCCTTTAGTCGAGCAAATCGACCCCTGGACCTATTCTTTGTAAGCCTAGTACTTATTCTATCGGTCTCTTTTGCCGAACCGCTATAATTACGGGGACATAAACACACCAGCATCGGTTGTCAAGCGATGTTGAGGGGACAAACACGCACACACACATATATATATATATATATATATATATATATATATATATATATATATATATATATATATATATATATATATATATATATATATATATATATATACGACGGGCTTCTTTCAGTTTCCGTCTACCAAATCCACTCACAAGGCTTTGGTCGGCCCGAAGCTATAGAAGAAGACACTTGCCCTATGTGGCACGCAGTGGGACTGAACTTTGAACCATGTGGTTCGTAAGCAAGCTACTTACCACACAGCCACTCCTAGAGATAACCTTAACAAGTTTATTTTTACCTCTGGGAACTGGTGATCCCTACCCTTTGACCTGACCAGCATGAGGAGCTTCACCAGGAGCATGCGCTCCGCTGACATAGCTCTCATAATTATGAGAGTTATGCCAGCTCTATAATCATTGGGGGTAGATAAGCCACTACATTGCATCAAGGACTGGATCTCCTGGAGGAATCGTGGATATATTTTCTGAATAATAGTCAGAATGATCACAACTAGAATATGATTATCGATCTACCTAAACAGAATTGAGCAGGGAATAAACAACAGTAACAACCTCTCTAGGTCTCACACTGGACAAAATGAACCTAACATTAGCCATTCCCCTCACGCCCATACACATATATTTACATCTCTCTAATCAGTTTCCGTATCAGATAGGGTAAGCTTTTGTTCGGTTGGTTGTTTGCTTGTTTTTGTTTGTTTTGTTTGTTTGTTTGTTCTTTTGTGCCTTTTCGCTTCCCCACTGAGGGGTGCTGCACCTCAACCCCTCACAGCACACCAACATACCCCTGTACCTTTCAAACACATCTTTACAGGATGTGTTTATTTAGACAAAGGTTAGAGCGAGAAAAACATTTGTCTGGAGCCAACGCCTGGCAGTTAGATACTTGGAGAGAGAGAAAAGTTCAACAGGTCAGTAGGAATGAAAGGTCAGTGGGTCAACAAGGATAAAGTTCGAAAGGTCAACACCACTTCAATTAGGTGTTACTGCTGCTTTCAAATCCATTCTTGTATTTGTCTATTCGGAGTATTAATTACGCTGTCACTATTTACACATAATTTTGAATAATATAAATTTTATTTTCATTTGATAGACTCTCCAATCGATTTTTCTTTGTTTTTTTAACCGATTTCTTTGGGTGTGTGTTTGTGCACATGAATCTAGATGTCTGAATGTATATGAAGGTGTGTGTGTGTGTGTGTGTGTCTGTCTGTCTGTCTGTCTGTCTGTCTGTCTGTCTGCCTGTCTGTCTGTGTGTGTGTGTGTGTGTGTGGTGTGTGTGTGTGTGTGTGTGTGTGTGTGTGTGTCTTTGTGTGTGTGCGCACAGAGAGCGAGAGAGTCAGTAGATGAGTTCCAGAGATGCTCAACATAGAAAAGACTTAGTAGAGCTCAAATGATTTTAACTTTCACTTTGAAATCTTTATCAAGGACCAAGTCTGCAGAGGTACAGAATGGTTATAAGAGGAATCCAGGTGAACAGATATGGAAGATAACGAAGCAACGACAAATAATAATAATAATAATAATAATAATAATAATAATAATAATAATAATAATAATAATAATAATAATAATAAAACCGCTTGGGCTAGATATATAAAATATACATACATATATACATATAAACAGAGGAAAAAATAAAGACTGAAAATATTCAGATGATGAATATTCACGTATAAATATATAGATATTCATGTGACCGTGTGTGTACCGTTGGCGATTTTCTTTCTCCGTCTTCCCTTTGGATGTTTTCTATATTTCTGATGAAGAGCTCCGCTCGACACATGAAGTCCTCATTCCTTTCTCTCCTTCCCTGAGCGTCCAATAACACTGTACTTATACCATGTCCTCTTGTTGTTCTGTTTTCTCTTTGTTCATGTTTGGATTAACTATTCATATATAAACAGATCAAATGTACACAGAGGGATAAAGACCCCCTTCGGTCATGAATGACCATGGGATTGCACCTAGAAAGTTACCCTCCTAGACACAAGTCCGGGCAAGGTTGTTTATGGAAGGCCAGCAGTCGCCCATGCATACCAGCCTCCCCTCTCCACGCCACCAGTGTTATCCAAGGGAAAGACAAAGGTCGATACAGCTTGGCACCAGTGACGTCGCAACTCATTTCTACAGCTGAGTGAACTGGAGCAACGTGAAATAAAGTGCCTTGCTCGAGAACACAACACGCAGCCCGGTCCAGGATTCGAGCTCACAACCTCACGATCGTAAGCTCGACGCTCTAACCACTGAGCCATGCGTACAAAGACAAAATTAAGAGGAGAATATTTTTTTCCGCCTTTGTTTTCTCGCTATTTACATTCATATACGTACAGGGTTTTCCAAATGAATTGAGACCAATTTTAAGCAGTTGACTTAGTGGGTTTAACATTTCATTTTTTGATAAAACCTTGCTTGAAAATCTAATCCTCCTCTTTATTTTTCAGGTAAATAGCGAACTGATACGAAAATAGAAGGTCATGGAACAACAGAATCGTTCCACTCACTGCCAATAAAATTGTTAACTTAACGAAACTTCCAAAAGCAACAGTTTACGTATGCATAAACATTTAAAGACAAGGAAAAGATTGATAGAAGAGAACACAAGACTCGAAGTGATTCCAAGCTGAATCCAAAGTTTCTCGCTGACATCAAACGCTCGATTTGAAGCCAACCCATCCACATCCATGACAACTCTCGCAAAGAGACGCAATGTGTCTCTTTCCAAAGTGTCCAGAGCTGTGAACAGGAACCTTGGTATGACTAGCTATGTTCAACCACGCCGTCACCTCCTTATAGCCAAGGCCAAAGCAATAAGAGCCGAGAGATGTCCTACGCTTTTGTCATTCATCAAGCATCAAGGTTCAGGAAAAACTCTCGTGTTTGTGGACGAAAAGAAGTTTACTGTGGATGCTGAGGTGAAACGCAGAGATTCTCGACTGAGTGCATACAAACCTTCCGACGTCTCCCCTCTGTTTCAAACTAAGAATCCTACCTCTGTGATGGTATTTGGAGCCGTGGCGAGTGATGGAAGTGTCATGGATCCACACTTCATTGATTCTGGCTTGAAGATCGGTACAAAGGAGTATTCTGGATATCCTGAAGAATTCCCTATTACTTTGAATGGAGCAGAAGTTTGAGCTTGACAATGTGGTGCTTATCCAGAATTCTGCACCATGCCATGGATCAAAAGCAACACAGATCTTACTTGTTAGAAGGTGCTATTTTTTGAGAGGGCCAACATCTGGCCCAGTAATAACCCAGATCTCAACCTTCTCGATTACTTTTTATGGGGCGTACTTCAAGCAAGGACCAATGCTTCACTACACTCCAGTGTCGACAGTTTGAAAACCTGTATTGTGCGTGCGACACGCACAATCAAAGTGTAGGTTGCGGCAGCTGCAAAAAATTTCGTTCTCGTGTGGAAGCAGTAATTGCTCGACAAGGCGGCCATATTGAGTGATAAATGTTTTCGTTGTCATAAATGTTACATTAAAATTGTGTCTCTACTACCATTATTTTAGTATTTATAACCAGTTGTATGCATCGTAGAAATCTGCAAGACTTTGTATGTGTATTTTGTGTATCAAGCCCAAGCTATTTTATTTGTTTATTTGCTTCATTATTTTCCTCATCTATCCCTTCCACTCTCTCTCCCTCTTTCTTTCTCTCTCTCTCTCTCTCTCTCTATCTCTCTCTCTCTCTCTTTCTATGTATATCATACACACAAGATTACATCCTGGTGAAACGTAGGAGTATTGGCAGAACTCACTTCACAGCATCGAGTCCCTCGACGTGCTTGCACAACACTCCTAACTCCATGAAGGATAGTTCAGCAGATCAAATTGTCAGCAGCTAAGAAAATGAGTGAGTAGTGGAAGTTTGAAGATGTGCACAAGATTCTACAGATATGAACTATGAGCGATGCTGTATGTTGGTTGCAAGCAATGACGACAGTTATTGCCAGTACTTTGTCGTTGATATGGAGAACAAAAAACCTCATC
>NC_043003.1:38846715-38886715 GCF_006345805.1 Octopus sinensis | reverse complement strand
CTTTTTCTATTTGCAATATGCATTTTCGTTGATTTTGCATATTTTACCCTTACATTTCCACGTGTATTTTATATTTTCTTTTCGTAACATATTTCTACTATATATATATAGTTATTATTATTATTATTATTATTATTATTATTATTATTATTATTATCTACTATACATACATATTCTACTATACATACACACACACACACACACACACACACTCACACACACACACACACACACATATATATATATATATACAAATATATACAGAAACTGAAAGAAGCCTGTCGTATATATATATATATATAATGTGTGTGTGTGTGTATGTGTGTGTGTGTTGTGTGTGTTTGTCCCTCCCCCAACATCGCTTGACAACCGATCGTGGTATGTTTACGTCCCCGTAACTTAGCGGTTCGGCAAAAGAGACCGATAGAATAAGTACTAGGCATCCAAAGAATAAGTCCTGGGGTCGATTTGCTCGAGTAAAGGCGGTGTTCCAGCATGGCCACAGTCAAATGACTGAAACAAGTAAAAGAGTAAAAGAATATAAATGTTTTGATTAGTCAAAGTATGAGCCTTGAACATCTATGCATCTCTGCCATCGATCAACGAGATTATTTATGCCTGTTGATAAAAACTTATTGGCTTTGATGCTAAGAATTCTTTGAAAGCTGATTCCACCTCTGGTTTGGACCTGAAAATTTCATCACTTAACAACGTGTTTAAATGCTTTAAAAAATGGTAGTCAGTGGGTGAAAGATCAGGAGAATATGGAGGATGTTGTAAAGTCTCGTTTCCCAAGTCAGGGAGTTTCTTGCATGGACTGTAACGCCAGCCGCTATCTCAACATATCTATCGTGTATCGGACGACTGCAATAACCACTACATTATGCCGACCTAACAAATGTTATCGAAATTAGAAGTTTCAACTGGACAAACAACGAAGCTGGTAGCTTAACCGATACACGGGGAAGCATTATTTATAGATATATTTGCATTACCGGGGCTTTTTATATGCGCATTTTACCATTTCTCATTGATTCAAGCAAGCAAAATATAAATATTTACTTTCTGGCTGGGTCTGGATAAAGCTTCTAATTTTGTAGGCTAACGACTTAGACCAAAAAAGGAATATACATAGAGAGAGAGACGGGGGAGACGGGAGAGATACAGGCACACACATGTAACTTATGTTGTTACTATTTACATATAATTATTAAATAATGCAAAATCGATTTTCACTTGCTGGTTTCACAAATCAATATCGGGTATTTACATAAATCATGATATTTGTAAACATATAGCTGTGTACATATATTCTAACTGCAGAGAGAGAGAGGGGGGCGGATAGATAGATAGATAGATAGATAGATAGATAGATAGATAGATAGATAGATAGATAGATAGATAGATAGATAGATAGATACATAGATATGTTTCTTTATTAGCCACACAGGGCTGCACACAGACGGGACAAATTACAAGGTAGAGCTTTTCTTTTGGGGATAAAAAAAAGGAAGGTTGGTTTTCGATCAAAAGGGATCGTAAAAGGAAAGAAAGAGGAAAGCAAAAGCAAAAAAAAAGGTGGGGGGGATAAAATAAAGGAAAAAGAAAAAATCGATCAATAGGGATCGTTACCACAGAAATGTCAATATAAAGTGTAAAGGGGAAGACAGGCGAGGTTTACCCGTGGAAATAAAAGCCTACGGAAAAGACCACGGTAACCTCGGTCAATGAAGTCACATGTTACATTTTTTTTTACCAAGAAGTAACTCTCTGTATTAAATTTTTACCGTTCATAGGATCATACTCAAAGTGGCTTCGTCATTCATACGTACCATCCTTGCTACATTCACCCATCTTTTTTTAAAACATTCACTAGACAAAACTTGCCTCTCTACTCTCACTTTCCTTTTCAAGTGATACTTGAAGAAGTTGATGCGAGATTGGCCAGAGAGGAAAGTGTTTGTCTCTAATCCTTTCCGGCGCGTTCACCAGATACATTCTTTCGCCATAGCTACAAGTATGATAAAAATAGCTCTTCCTTCCCGTTTGAAGGAAGGGGGCGTGGCGATATTAACGATAGACTCGGCTGATAAACCGACACGTCCCACACGTGACAGCAGTCGTTCGACATAAGTCCACAGGTCGGAGATTATTGGACACTGCACGATTGCGTGCAGAACGGTTTCGTCGCTCTGACCGCATCTCAGGCAGGTCGGCCCCGTGTTTCTCGAACCATGCCTATAGAGCTTATCCCGAACGGGTAGCGCTTCTCGGTAGCACTGCCAGGCCAGGGATCTCTGGAAGTTGTCCATAGGTCCCGGCCCGAAAAGGACAAACGGTGAAAAGGACAAAACAAGAAACACGGATCATTCGCAGCCAATTGCTTCATCAGTTGGAGTCTGAAATGTCCACGTAGTTCCGCGTAATCCTCTCCGATACTACTCGAAACCAGTTGGGCCAAAGGGCTTAAGCTGAAGGCATTAAGCCCCTGAACAAGGCAAACGAATGTACATATACAAACACAAGGTGTGTGTGTGTGTGTTTGTGTGTGTGTGTGTGTTTGTGTGTGTTTGAGTGTTTGTGTGTGTGTTTGTGTGTGTGTGTTTGTGTGTGTGTGTGTGTGTGTGTTCGTGTGTGTGTTTGTGTTTGAGTGTTTGTGTGTGTGTATGTGTGTTTGTCTATGTTTGAGTTTGCTCTCCACCCCCACTGCTTGACAACCAGTATATTTATGTCCCTATTAAATAAAAATCACTGATAGAGTAAGTACAAGACTTAAAAGTAGACCCAGGGGTCGATTTGTTTTACTTAACCCTTCAGGGCGGTGCCCCATCGTGGGCTGCAGTCCAAAGATTGAAACAAATGAAAGATTAAACGCGCACACACGCACACACACATACACACACACCACACACACACACACACGCACATGCTTTGGTCAGTCCGAGAAAGAGAGCGATAAAGAGGAGGGAGAGAGAGAGAGATAGGAGGCGGAGAGAGCGAGAGAGTGATGATGACGATGATGATGATGATGATGATGATGATGATGATGATGGTGGGGTGGTGGTGGTGGTGGTGGTGGTGGTGGCGATGATTGGGTAGTGAAAATGTTTTTTTTTTAAATTGAACTAATTTTTTTTTATATCACCTATCACTTAACAAATGTACATAGGTGCAATTCCGGGAAATATTCACGCTTAATTAAGTGACAGATATATGCAGTTTAAGAAAAGGTTGTATCATACGTACGGGATACCTTTTTTTTTTATGGAAAAATGGAAAAAAATGAGTGAAAGTTTATTTTATGAGCACTGTGTATTAAGTCTATAAAATTGAGCATAATGTATATAATAAAGTGTATATACAGGCGTGGCTGTGTGGTAAGTAGCTTGCTAACCAACCACATGGTTCCGGGTTCAGTCCCACTGCGTGGCATCTTGGGCAAGTGCCTTCTGCTATAGACCCAGGCCGACCAATGCCTTGTGAGTGGATTTGGTAGACGGAAACTGAAAGAAGCTTGTCGTATATATGTATATATATATATGTGTGTGTGTGTGTGTGTGTGTGTGTGTGTGTGTGTTTGTGTGTCTGTGTTTGTCCCCCTAGCATTGCTTGACAACCGATGCTGGTGTGTTTACGTCCCCGTCACTTAGCGGTTCGGCAAAAGAGACCGATAGAATAAGTACTGGGCTTACAAAGAGTAAGTCCCGGGGTCGATTTGGTCGACTAAAGGCGGTGCTCCAGTATGGCCGCAGTCAAATGACTGAAACAAGTAAAAGAGTAAAGAGTATACAAAGTGCATTAAGTAATCATCGTGTTCTAATTTCTTTCACTTTTCAATGATTAGCAGACGAGAGACTGTCTTTCCATACAGACACAACACAGGCTACGCTTTCCGGTTTCTTGGATAAAGTTTTCAGAAATAACTCGATAGGTTTACCATTAATTCCGTGAAATATTCACGGTTCCGCTATTTATTTATTAATTATAGTTTTTTATTAAAAAAATTCATATGAGAGGAAAGCTTTTAGTATCTTTTACTTGTACTTAAAAAAAAATTGAGAAAAAAATTACAATTAATAAACAGTTTATATTTTGTTGTGTCTGGGGAGGGTCATTCTCTTGTTGTGCCTTATTATTGAACACACTCACTGGTTAAGTTTCCTCTCACTTACTTATTTATTCTTTCTAAAGTTTTCGTTGCGTCTCGCAATCGTTTCAATAGTTACTGACTGTCCGTTATCCGAGAACGGACAGAGTTAATGACTATTGAAAAGGTTGCAAGACACAACGAAAATTTTAGCAAAAATAAAGAAGTAAATGAGGGGAAACTGAACCGGTGCGTGTGTTAAATAATAAGGCACAAGAGAATGACTCTCCACAGACAAAGCAAAGTATGTTTCAACACACCAACTCACATAAAGAATCTTACGAGTATTTTAAAATAGGGAGTTACTTTACAATCACTGTGTGTGTGTGTGTGTGTGTGTGTGTGTGTGTGTGTGTGCGTGTGTGTTGGCAAAGAAGTGACGACTGAAGTTAATGTAGGCTCGTTTTACTGCTTTCAAAGATTTTTCAAACAGTTCCAAAGTCTTTGAAAGTAATGGAACTAATGCCACACCTGTTGCTCTCACCTTTTTACCGTCATTATTAATTTATTCCATCCAATTGTGCCGAATTCTATTCATAGTTTCTAATCTTCTCTCTTCCTGACGACTACTTTCAAACTATACATACATACACACGCATATAGACTCACATACACACACACATACTTACATACACATGTATGCCTACATATATGTACAGCTCGCTCTGGGCGACATTGGGTCGACTGTACACAGCTACCAGTCCACAGTCGACGCTATAGCATTGGTGTCACTATCACAAACGGGTTGGGTTGGAAACATCGGGGCTTACGCCCCTCGACGTATACGTTAAGGAATTCCTCCCCAATTTCTATTTTCTCCTGTAACTGTTCTAAAATTGACTGTTCTGCTTGTATTAGGAGGTGAACCGTTTGACCGGTTCAATAAGCCTTTTCTGTGATGGTAGCCTGAAGGAGTGTTATATTATCTTCTTTTTCGCCAGGACTGCCGCTATCAATCACATAGGGTTGACTTGAGGTGTGGCCATTGGTATACGTATCTTTGACGTCCTCATTTCCATGTATATTGGAATTAAAACAACGTCCTCCGTTTGTAAAGATTTAACTGAGTGCATTGTGCAGTTTCTATATCTTTTAGTCGTACTTCGATAGTACCAAACTTCTTCCCTCTGGCTAGATATGTGATATCCTGCCAGATAGGTTTCAAGCACTTCTCTCTTCGCTCACCTGATCAATTATTTTTTTCCTTTTAGACAGTAAGATTTAAAGTTAATTGTTTTTCTTTTTTCGAACATCGATAGTTCTTCCGGGAATTGTTATCATATCTTTGTACTTTATCAGGTCATTTTTGTTTGTCGACAGCTGGCGGATTCCACCTCCAGCCGCTGACGCAAAAATTCTTTTTTGTTTAATTTCTTCTGTTTGAAGGCTTTTCACGTCAATATTCCTCTTTTCAAAAGTACATATTGGGGAAATTCATTTTCAGAAGAATCCTAAATATCGCTAAATATTAAACTTCCGATCTTTTTTGCCTCCCTGTTGGTTGACGACTCTTCGCCAGACGAAGTTACACTTTTCGGCATCTTGCCAGCAATTAATGTTACCCCCCACACTCCAACTTTCATTTCTCCTTAGCCCTCACGTTACACAGTTGTTAATGTTTATTTCAGTTGGGTCACGCCCTTCCAATTGCTATAGATTCGTAATGCATCTTACGGCTGTGCCTGTCACCTGGATTGTGAGGAATCCTACATTGGGAGTGGTAACGACTAGGGTAGGGTAATTGACTGCTTATTGTAATCATTCGTTTTTTGGTTTTCTGTAGCTTTACTCTCTTTTACAAACCCAGTGAACATATATTTCCTATTTCAAAGAAATTCAAACAATGGATATAAGACCTAAGTTAAAAAGATTTTCAACAATTCAACTTCTCTGGTTGACATTAAGACGCCCACCCCAAACAGGGGCCTTAACTCTCACATTTTAGAGCTCCATGGCCTTCATTTTTCAGGAGCAAAATCTTTTTAACAGGTTCAATAAGACTGGAATTTTCGAATATGCGCATAAAAATCAGTAGTATGGGATACATGTGGCACGATTACAATTTTTTTAGGGTGTCTAAAAAGGGAAATAACCCTCATCTACAATTTTGATGAAATTCGAAACATAGATATTCCAGTTCATTACAGAAAATATAACAGAAAAGTCTAATTCTTCAATTGAATGTAACCGGGCAACGCCGGGTATCTCTGCTAGTAAAATATATTCCTTTTAGACCAATGAAACTATTTTTAAAAATCACAATATTGTTAACGGAAAATAGCAGTGGTAAATATTTATATACAATTCTCAAAAGAATACATTGGCACGAAGTTGGGTGTATTACTTAGCATTAACGAACACACAAGTAAAATATGGTTAATTGGAGATTTAATATTTATAGAAACACAAAAGCGCAGGCGTGGCTGCGTGATAAGAAGTTTGCTTTCCAACCACATGTTTCCAGATTCAGTCCCACTGCGTGGCACCTTGGGCAAGTGCCTTATACTATAGCCTCGAGCCGATCAAAGCCTTGTGAGTGGATCTGGTCGACGGAAACTAAAAGAAGCCCGTCGCATATATGTGTGTGTGTGTATGAGTGTGCTTGTGTGCGTGCGTGTTCGTGTTTGTGGTTGTCCTCACTACCGCTTGACAACAGGTGGTATTGTGCCTATGTCCCTGTAACTTAGCGGTTCGGCAAAGTGACCGGTAAAATAAGTACCAGGCTATAAAAAAAAAACGTACTAGGGTCAATTCATTCGACTAAAAATTCTATGACCGCACTCCAATAACTGAGGTAAGTAAAAGATAGAAAAATAATGATTGCATAGTTTCTGAGAAAGAAAAAAGCTACTGTACCCATAACTTACCTAATCTTACTTGACTGCTGTAGCATGGTAAGGTTCTATAGAATAAGTATAGATGACAGGTACTAACTAGAGATTATCTTAAGTAAAATGGCAGGATTAGTTGTTTTAAAGATCCACAGAAAAAATATATAATTGCATATATCAGATTTAAATTTACTTAACTAGGCGCAAACGTGGCAAGCGGTTTGCCTCCAAATGTCATGGCTCCGAGTTCAGTCCCACTGCATGGCACCCAAGACAAATGCCTTTTATTATAGCCCGGGGCCGACCAGAACCTTGTCAGTGGATTTGGTTGACGGAAACTAAAAGAAGGCAATTGTAGATACGTGTGTGTGTGTGTGTGTGTGTGTTCTTTCCACCACCATTTGACAACCGGTGATGTTTTGTTTACGTCCCCGTAACTTAGCGGTTCGGCAAAAGGATCCGACCTGATGAATACCAGGCTTTAAAAAAAATAAGTTCTGGGATCGATTCGTTCGAATAAAACCCTTCAAAGCGCCGCCCCCTCATGGCCGCACTCCAGTGACTGATTCAAGTAAAAGATAAAACATAACCAGTGTAGAATTAAAAGCACGGATCTTAAACTAAATATATGACTAAACTTCATGGAAATAAACATTTTCTGAAATTTGATGAACATCCGCACATTCTCACCAAAAAAGTAGACAAAACAATGTTTATATCATACAAGAATCAAACCCAACTATCTGTGAGAAGAACTCGAGAAAATTCTTGTATGAATTTCTGGGATGAAGAATTATTATTATTATTATTATCATCATCGTCATTATTATTATTATTATTATTATTATTATTATTATCATTATCATTATCATTATTATTATTATTATTATTATACACAAGGCGTGGAAACGAATTGGAAGCAAACTACCCGTGATTTTAGTGAAAGATTGGACTCGAAATCCCGAGAACATCGTGAAATCCGACAGGCAACAGAAGTAGGCCGGAGGACACGTAGTATACAACGGCACGCGCGCGCGCTACCATTCATATATATGTACATACATACAATAAAGATATGAAATATAATATATGCACATATATATATGTATATGTAGATATACATATTTTACTCTTTTATTTATTTCAGCCATTGTACTGTGGCCATGCTGGAGCACCGCCTTTAGTCGAGCAAATCGACCCCAGAACTTATTCTTTGTAAGCCTAGTACTTATTCTATCGCTCTCTTTTGCCGAACCGTTAAGTTACGGGGACGTAAACACACCAGCATCGGTTGTCAAGAGATGTTGCGGGGACAAACACAGACACACAAACATATAGACACACATACATATATATATATATATATATATATATATATATATATATATATATATATATATATATACATATATACGACGGGCTTCTTTCAGTTTCCGTCTACCACTCACAAGTCTTTAGTCGGCCTGAGGCTATAGTAGAAGACACTTGCCCAAGGTGCCTCGTAGTGGGACTGAACCCAGAACCATGAGGTTCGTAAGCAAGCTACTAACCACACAGCCACTCTAACGCCTATATATATATACATGATATATATACATGATATATACATGATATGTATATACACACACAAATACACGCACTCGATAATTGCATATTTTATATTTCTATTATCTTTATTTTTCCTTTGAAAACACGAGACAACTGTTTATATATATATATATATATATATAGAGAGAGAGAGAGAGAGAGAGAGAGAGAGGGAGAGAAAGGGAGAGAGAGAGAGAGAGAGAGAGAGAGAGAGAAACGTTAGCACGCCGGGCGAAATGCCTAGCCGTATTTCGTCTGCCGTTACGTTCTGAGTTCAAATTCTGCCAAGGTCGACTTTGCCTTTCATCCTTTCGGGGTCGATGAATTAAGTAATTAAGTACCAGTTACACACTGGGGTCGATGTAATCGACTTAATCCGTTTGTCTGTCCTTGTTTGGCCCCTCTGTGTGTTGCTCCTTGTGGGTAGTAAATATATGTGTGTGTGTGTGTGTGTGTGTGTGTGTGTGCATGTGTGCACATAATTTTTTATGGTATATATATTTACAAACACACACACATACACACACACACACATACACACTACATTGCTTTATCAACAATTACACATTATTAGCTTCTGCTTTAGGCATAAATTAACGCATGCGAGTTATAGCAGAAAGGTACTAGATCAAGAAACATACAAACTCTGCCTGACATGTATCGCATTGTGCAAAAACTACGCCTTCAATATGTTTCTTCAAATCACAAAATCACAGTTAATAATATCTTGCCAAAGTTGCCAATGTCTTAGACGGCTACTAGGATTTATGAAACATTAATTTTAGCCGGGAGCGTTCAAATCCAATAAGTTCCGGAGTGAGGCCGTTTTTTTTTTGTCTCGTTCGTTACCTTCCAGCGCGAATTTGTCTTATTTTTTATTATTAGTAGTATTTTTTATCATTATTTCATATCTCTGGCAGGTTTTTCCATCTGATCTAGTGACGCCAACAATCTAGAGCTGGCATCTGGCAGCAACAAGCTACGATGGAGGGGAGGGGGAGAGATCACCGAAAAAGCAAAAGGAAAAAGAAAAAAGGTTAAACTGATAAGTTGCCACAGAAATGCCTCGAGACGTTTACGTCATTTACAACTACACTCTCATAATTTAGGTGACATGAGGGCCTTCGTTCATGCATGTGCGTGCATGCGCGCGTGTGTGAGGGGGGCGTTATGTAGGCGTATGTATATCGTGTTGATGGCGCTAGCAGCAAAAACAGTAGTAGTAGTAGTAGTAGTAGTAGTAGTAGTAGTAGTAGTAGTAGTAGTAGTAGTAGTAGTAGCAGCAGCAGCGGCAGTAGCAACAGCAGCAGCAGCAGTAGTAGTAGTAGTAGTAGTAGTAGTAGTAGTAGTAGCAGTAGTAGTAGTAGTAGTAGTAGTAGAGTAGCAGCAGCAGTAGTAGCAGTAGTAGTATCAGTAGTAGTAGTAGTAGTAGTAGTAGTAGTAGTAGTAGCAGCAGCAGCAGTAGTAGTAGTAGCAGCAGCAGTAGTAGTAGTAGTAGTAGTAGTAGTAGTAGTAGCAGCAGCAGCAGCAGCAGCAGTAGCAGTAGTAGTATCAGTAGTAGTAGTAGTAGTAGTAGTAGTAGTAGTAGTAGTAGCAGCAGTTGAATTTCTGTTGCTTGATGCCTACGTGGATATTCCGGTATTCCAGGGAATAGTAAGATCGGAGGAAGAGGGTATGGGAAAATGTTTGTTAATTGAACTAAGTAGTTGGAGAGGTATGTGCATGTCAAGTGGACGCAACATATATATTGTCATCAAAGAATTAAAAGAGATAAAAGGATGGAAATGGACGCAACACGTAGGACAGGATTAGTGTTTAATGTGTGTTGTTGAGTGAAGGCCATATTTCGGATGTGAACTTAAATGTTTGTATGTGCATAAGCGCGGGAACGAAATTTACTTAGGGGTTGCAAACGCAGATCCAAAGTTTTTACAAACAAGATCGATTTTTGTTAATATCAAAACAAATACAGGTATAATAATAATAATAATAATAATAATAATAATAATAATAATAATAATAATAATAATAAAAAATATTCAGACAAATACATAACAAAAACATCAGGACTTACAAACACATATAACATACAGAAAATTGCACTACTAGGCACTGCACACATCCTACGCAGAACACTTTCCATACAATAACCATCAGAGCATCACAACAAATCACAGCACATACCTAAGGCACACAGAGCTGCGCTCGGTAGTGAAGTGAAAGCACGCTATAAAAATAAAACTACTGAATAATAATAGTAATAGTAATAATAATAATGCAGTACCAGGCAGTGGCTCTCATGGCTTCTGATCTTAACTGATTGGAAGTGTTATCATGTACATTGTTTTGTCTTGGTATAAAAGATGGGCTACAGCAAATATTCTGCTCAATACCACAGATTTGCTTGTCAGTTGTTTGACCATAACCAGTTGAGCATGTCCCTTAGTGGCTGACGATATGTGCATCTCTGATCACGAGCAGAAGTAGTGGGGGAGCATCATAGCCATGTGTTGAGAGGGATTCTTTGGGGTTTGAATAGTTCACCTCTGGAAACATGGGTGGTTCTTTCAACATCCTTAAACAACCCTTATTCAGGGACCGTTTGAGCGGGATGGGCTACTCAACCTGAAGAAAATTCTAACTGGGCCCCACCTGCAAGGTCATGTGTTGTTTATCTTGATATGAGATCACCATGTCGCGCACATATGGTTGTGATGCATGTGCCTGGTGTACCTTTATCAGACGGGTAGTCATGATGGGTATATTGGGCTTCGTATATTTTACCCCAGTGTCACTTTGATGGCATGAACTGCTCTCTCACTCAATAATAATAATAATAATAATAATAATAATAATAATAATAATAATAGTAATAGTAATAGTAATAGTAATAGTAATAGTAATAATAATGATAATAATAATATAATAATAATAATAAATATGCTCTGATGCAGTACCAGGCAGTGGCTCTCATGACATCTGATCTTAACTGATTGGAAGTGTTATCATATACATTGTTTTGTCTTGGTGTAAAAGATGGGCTACAGCAAATATTCTGCTCAATACCAGATTTGCTTGTCAGTTGTTTGACCTTAACCAGTTGAGTATGTCCCTTAGTGGCTGACAATATGTGCATCTCTGATCACGAGCAGAAGTAGTGGGGGAGCATCATAGCCATATGTTGAGAAGGATTCTTTGGGGTTTGAATAATTCACCTGTGGAAACATGGGTGTTTCGTTCAACACCCTTAAATAACACTTATTCAAGGACCCTTTTGAGCGGGATGGGTTACTCGACCAGAAGAAAATTCTAACTGGGCCCCACCTGCAAGGTCATTCACTGTTTTTCTTGATATGAGATCACCATGTTGCATATATATATGGCTGTGATGCATGTGCCTTTATCAGACGGGTAGTCATGATGGGTATACTGGGCTTTGTATATTTTACCCCAGTGTCACTTTGATAGCCTGCACTGCTCTCTCGATCAATGATGATGATGATGATAATAATAATATGGGGGTAAAAAGAAGTATAGTAGTAGTAGTATAGTAGTAGTAGTAGTAGTAGTAGTATAGTAGTAGTAGTATAGTAGTAGTAGTAGTAGTAGTTGATAAATATGGATCCCTGAGAATTGAGATCGCTAAGATGTGACAGCTACGAGAGTCGAACATAAAGGTTATCCCTATTGTCATCGGAGTATTGGGTTTAATACCACCCAATCTGGAATTACCCTTAGAATTACCCTACCATCTAGATGTATTGCAAAAGTCGGCATTACTTGGAACTATACGCATATTGCGTAGAGTACTGTCTATCTGAAGTCTATAATAATAATAATAATAATAATAATAATAATAATAATAATAATAATAATAATAATAATAATAATAATAATAATAATTTTTTTTGCGCACCGTGAAAGCATTCAGCGATGACATCGGGATGGAGTTTGGACTTGAGAAGTGTGCCAAGGCCACTTTCCAGAAAGGGAAAGTGAAGACCACAAATTCAGTCGTGTTAGATGTTTACACAGTCATAAGAGAGCTTGAGCAAGAACAAACATACAAATATTTAGGGATAAATGAAGGCTCTGGTATTCAGCATGCAAGCATGAAAGAGAAGATCAGGAAGGAATGTTATAGGAGAGTTCGTGCAGTCCTGAAATCTGAACTAAATGCACGTAACAAGGTGTTAGCTATAAATTCCTTAGCAGTTCCAGTTGTTACTTATAGCTACAATGTGTTGAACTGGAATATGAGTGAAGTAAAGAATATAGATAGGAAAATACGCAAGCTGCTGAGTTGTAATAGGATGCACCACCCAAAGGCAGACGTAGATCGCCTTTACCTTCCCAGAGCCCAAGGAGGTCGAGGCCTGATCCAATTTGAACTAGCTTACAAAACAACCACAATTGGACTGGCCAAATATCTCGAAATATCGAATGACTGGATGCTAAAGCTCGTGGAAAATCACGAGAGACGAAAGAAGCTTCATTCTATTATAAAGGAAAGCAAAAAATTTGCTATTGATCTCGTGCAGGATACCCAAACTGAACAACCCAAGGGAAGTACGGCAACTATTGTTGCAAAGAAGGTGAAAATGATGGCAACGAAAAAAGCGCACGAGCAATTGGCTGATAGGTGGGAGGAGAAACCTCTGCACGGCAAATATGTGACCCGCAGCAAACAAGCTGATGTTGACCAGAAGCAAACCCATCAGTGGCTACGGAGCTCAGGGCTAAAAGCAGAGAGCGAAGGTTTCATCCTGGCTGCTCAAGATCAAAGCCTATTAACCCGGAACTACCAGGCCAATGTGATGAAAAATAGAGCAGACCCAAAATGCCGATTCTGCAACGACATGATTGAAACAGTGGACCACCTAATCTCTGGATGTAAAGTCTTAGCACCAGTGGAGTATAAATTAAGACATGACAGAGTTGGCCAATATCTCCACTGGCTAATAAGTCGGCATTACAATATCAAAACTGCCGACAAGTGGTATAATCACCACCCTGAGGCTGTAACTGAAGGAGAAAATGTAACCATTCTGTGGGACTTTCCAGTACATACAGACCGAACCATCAAGGCCAATAAACCAGATATTGTTGTGAAAGGCCAAAACAATAAAGTTTGCTTATTGATCGACATGAGCATCCCCTGTGATCATAATATCTCAGCGAAAGAGTTTGACAAGCTCAGAAAATATAAAGACCTACTCATTGAAATTGAGAAAATGTGGCATCTCAAGGCGGTTACAATACCAGTGATCGTAGGAGCACTAGGAATGATCAAGAAGGGAACCGAAAATTATATGAGAATGATCCCTGGCTTACCATCCCTGCAAGAAGTGCAAAAGATTGTCTTAACTGGTACATCACACGTATTGAGAAGAGCATTGTCGATGTGAGAACTGTTGCTGCTCATGTATTTTAATTTAACTTTAAAAAAAATAAATAAATAAAATGAACGAACTATTGAGTTTGGTTTAATGGCCTACCAATGTATACTATGAGTTTCTTTGCCCTAGGAGTCGGGAAGACACTCGGCAAGAAATGGAACCAAATTTGAAAGAAGAAAAGAAAAATAATAATAATAATAATAATAATAATAATAATAATAATAATAATAATAATAATAATAATGAAAGGAAAGGGATGGATCCTCCTCCTCCACATGAGCTTATTAATGATACATCTAGTGATGATGTTACAATAAAAACACTGATAATCGCTACCTTATATGAGTGACAATGAAAAAACAAAATATTGTGAATAAGGGTGGTAATGAAACTAAAACCAGAAAAATTTAAGGTGGAGTACTTGCGCAGACTGAGACTGATCCTTAAGTCGAAATTAAATACACGGAATAAGATCGAAGCTATCAACACCTGAGCGGTTTCACTCCTTAGATATGCCAGGTTAGCTTGGGAAATTAAGCAGTTGTGGTCGATGAAAAGGGTAGCAGTAGTGCCAATAATTGTCGGAGCCCTGGGAACAGTGAGCAAAATTCTCGAGAAATACGTAGAACAAATAGGAGCTGTAATAAGGGTGGAGCACTTGCAGTAAACAGCACTGCTTGGAGCCGCTCGAATACTCCGGAAGGTGCTCGAAGAATAAGAGATGTTACCTTAGTTCAATGGTAGTGAACAGCTGATACTGTAGTACATCTCCAGCGTTAGAAGCTGTGCAAAGGCAATAGTAATAATAACAATAATAATAATGGTTAATGAATATGGGTAATGGTTAAAGAAAGTGAGGGAAGAAGTAGAGAGTGAGAGGCAACTAGATCTAAGATTAACTAGAGCATTAATGAGTAAAGTGTTAGGAAAACTGCCGAATTGGAATGGCTCAGGACCAAATTTAGTTCAAGGGTACTGACTATAGAAATTCAGTAGTTTATATGGGCGGCTGAGGGAACAACTTCAGGATTGCCATAATGGAGGAATAATACTAGATTGGATGACTAGAGGGAGGACAGTACTCATTATGAAAGATAAGAGCAAGGGTAATGCAGCTACCATCTATAGACCAATTACTTGCTTACAATTAGTGAAGAAGCTATTAACAGGAATGCTTTCATAAAGCATTTATGAGCGCCTTGACAACAAGGATTTACTACCAGAAGAACAGAAAGGTTGCACGAAGAAGGCAAGAGGAACGCATGATCCATTATATATAGACAAAGCAGTTTTAAATTAAGTAAAAGCTAGAAAGAAAAATCTAACAATAGCATGGATAGATTATAGGAAAGCCTATGGTGTGGTCCCACACTCATGGATAAGTGAATGTTTGAGTATATTCAGTATAGCAGACAACATAAGAGAATTGATTAGCTGTAACATGAAGAAATGGAAAGTAGATCTCTACTCAGGTGAAACACTCTTAGGGAAAATTAATATCAAAAGAGGAATGTCTACCCTCCCGGGACTTTATATATATATATATATATATATATATATATATATATATATATATATATATATATATACTAATAGTATTTTATTAGCTTTAAGCTTATAAAATACTATTATTATTATTTACTGAATTATAAAAATCATGGCTACTAATAAAAAAACATCGCACGCACACACACACACACACACATATATATATATCTATATATCTACATCTATATCTATATATATATATATAATATATATATATATATATATATATATATATATATATATACTAATAGTATTTTATTAGCTTTAAGCTTATAAAATACTATTATTATTATTTACTGAATTATAAAAATCATGGCTGCTAATAAAAAAACATCGCACGCACACACACACACACATATATATATATCTATATATATATATATATTATATATATATATATATATATATATATATATATATATATAAAATAAGGGTGAAAAAATTGGATATTAATTTAATATACCATCAATTTAACACCAAGTGGTTTAGCGCATAAAAACCAGAGATACACTAAAAATTAATACACAAATATAAGTGAGTGTCCACTATGTGGTCGACTCTTGCGCTAAAAAATAGATCCGCTATGGTCTCAACCACCGAGAATTGTTTCCAGGGAGAATTAGCACAACTATGAACGTAAACGAGCAGGACAAGTGAAAAATAACAAAAATGTAGATTAATTCTAGACAATTGTTTCGCTATTAATGTATTATGCAATTTTACTTACACAATATATATGTAGCTCTTCAGTAGAATTTGTCTTGAATACAATTTATTGAACCGAACTGCTCGTTTACGTTCATAGTTGTGCTAATTCTCCTTGGAAACAATTCTTGGTGGTTGAGACCATAGCGGATCTATTTTTAGCGCAAGAGTCGACCACATAGTGGACACTCTCTTATATCTGTATGTATATATATATATATAATATATATATATATATATATATACTGCGTCACACATTAAGCAAATCAACCTTCTCTCAATAAATAAATGTATATTCACTCAAAATCAATTCTTTTCCCACTGATTATTGGCACCACCTATCTGCGTACATTATCGTGTAGCAGCAACATTTCTGCTGTCCCAAATTATTAGGCAGGTGCCCAATTTAAGTGTCATTTTGAGTCAGAAAGTGATCTTGCCTTCAATGAGAAGTCTATCATCGTGTCAGAGCTTGGAAAAGGAAAAACAACCATAGAAATATCAAAAATACTGGGAAGAGATCACCGAAAAGTGAAGATATTTGTGCAGCCTTCTATTTCCGTCCGGTCGAGAGCATATAAGGGTAAGACAAGGGTTGCCTTGACTAGTACTTTGCCACGTGTGAAAAGGGAAGTTGTATGGAACCCATGTCCTACAAGTAAAGAAGTCTTCTTACATTGTGGCAAGGAAGACGTATCGAAAATTACCAGGTGTCGCCTCTTGAAGCAGGTAACCTGGAATGTTAAACTTGTTACAAGGCCCCCTCTGAAGGCTGCTCATAAGCAGAAGAGACTGAAATGGTTTTTCAACAGTTCTGTTCACTGACGAATGTCGTGCTACGCTTGACGGACCAGATTGTTGGAGTAGATGTTGGGTATCAATCAGCTTAAACTGTCCTCATCATTTGAGACGCCAACAGGGGGGGGGGAGAGATGAGGTCATGTTTTGGACTGATATCATTGGTGGTATGATGGTCGGGCCATGGAAAGTCCCAGATGGCATTAAGATGACAGCGAAAACATATATTACCGTCTTAAAAGAAAATTTCCAACTCTGGTTCAAAAAGCAAAAACCTATCATTCAAGAGAAAGCTGGTCTTCATGCAAGATAATGCCCCATCTCATGCAGCGAAAAACTCTAAGGAATACCTGCAGCAAATAGGCTTTACTGGAGGTCGTTTGATGAAGTAGCCACCTTATTCCTCTGACTTAAATCCGATCGAGAACCTGTGGAATGTCCTGAAGAGATGCATTTACCAAGATGGACGGCAGTTTTCAAGTAAAGTAGCCCTCTGGGATGCTATTGTAGATGCTGCTCAAAGCATGACACAAGAGGATATCATTTCCTTAACAAATTCAATGGATCAGCGCATAAAGAAAGTTATTGCATGTGGAGGATATATATATATATATATATATATATATATATATATATATATATATATATATATATGGAAGCACAATGGCCCAGTGGCTAGGGCAGCGGATTCGCGGTCATAGGATCGCGGTTTCGATTCCCAGACCGGGCGTTGTGAGTGTTTATTGA
The DNA here is from genome assembly GCF_006345805.1 of Octopus sinensis. Classification (NCBI taxonomy): domain Eukaryota; kingdom Metazoa; phylum Mollusca; class Cephalopoda; order Octopoda; family Octopodidae; genus Octopus; species Octopus sinensis. Next base: position 38,868,953 of record NC_043003.1, on the reverse strand, counting down.
CCGAAAACACCTAAAGCTCCACCATGCTCCGGCAGGTGGGGGGGCGATCCCTGCTGTACTCTTTCTTTAGTAGGCCTGCTCGCTTAGCCAGCGGGGTGGCATCATTTGAAGACTAAAACAATGCGAAGCGCATTGTGACCAGCGATATATAATATATAATATATATAAATATATGCATATATACATATATGTACATACCTACATATATATGTATATATACATGCATATATGGGTACAGGACATCAAAAAATCGTTGAACACAATGAGAAACGAAAACATAAAAACAAAAACATAGAAACGAACTTTTTGTCAAGCAAAGGAAAAAACAGAGAAACAAGACATACAACACAAGGAATATTCCCCTTCTTCAGTTGTCCCTATTTCATCTACTCCACCTTTCGAAGGTAAGGATATATATATATATAGAAAGAGAGAGAGAGAGATAGCTAGATAGATAGATAGAGTGAGAGAGAGAGAGAGAGTGGGGGAAGAGAGGGAGAGACGGAGAGAGAGAGTGACAGATAGACGACAGACAGACAGATAGACAGAAAAACAGATAGACAGACAGATAGTGAGACACACATATACACACACATACGCACACTAGAGCTTTACCCATGATATGATTTGTTATTTTGAATGTATATTTTTGCTACCATGTTTAATAACAGGAAATGCGCCGTACATACAATAATTATAATTTAACTCATCAAATTTGCTGTTCTCTTTGCCTTCTTTTTTCTTTCCCATACTAATTTTCGTTGCGTTTCTTGTTTAGTTTCTTCCATTTTGTAGTTTCATGAAACAACTGAAAAGAAATTTACCCATACGCTCGAGTAACGTTCGTTTCACTCCATAATATGTCCCCAAGCTTTAGAAATATGATGTGCTTGTTTAGAGATGATATACTCTATTAACTGTTTAGATTTTTTTTTAATTATTAACGAAATAGAAATTCTGTTTAACTAAAACGGAAAAAACAAATTTTTGAGAGTGAGATAAAATATTTACTGGTGTTTAATTTTGCTAGTTTTCTAGTTTAGTATTCGACAAATTTTACATGCTATAATAATACATCAGCTGCTCTTAAATTACGTAACTTCACTTCCTCTCTTTCCGTTGTCGGTTATTATATTTGGGACCACACGCAAAAAACATTCTGGAATCCGGGAGTGTCAACAAAAATTCTAAAGTATGTTGTTTCATTGTTTGTCTTAATTGATACAAAAACGTTAATTAAGTCAGTTTAATTAATCTTTCTAATCACTGGTATCATTTACACTACATATGTGGAAGCCCCGAATGTTTAAAAAAAATCCACGTTTATCTTTGTACATTACTAACTTTTACTAGTAGTAGTAGTAGTAGTAGTAGAGTAGTAGTAGTAGTAGTAGTAGTAGTAGTAGCTGCAGCAGCAGCAGCAGCAGTAGCAGTAGGTGGTGGTGATGGTGGTGGTGGTGGTGGTCGTCGTCGTCGTCGTCGTGTTCAATCCTCAGTCAACCTTCTGAATCAACAAACATGAGATCTTTCTGTTTCATTCAGTTTTTGAAATTTTAAAATTAAGTGAAAATTTTCAAATTTGGTATATTGATGTAATTTTACACACTGAATCTATTTTTGCTATTCACTTGTTCCAGAAAATGTTACAGAGGTTTGATTATTTTTATCCAATCAGAAAACAGAACTTGGAAGCTAGGAATGTGTGCGTGATAGCTGTCTATGACAATATTCTTTTCCGCTCTAGGCACAAGGCCCGAAATTTTGGGGGAGGGGCTCAGTCGATTAGATCGACTCCAGTACGCAACTGATACTTAATTTATTGACCCCGATTGGATGAAAGGCAAAGTCGACCTCAGCAGAATTTGAACTCAGAAAACCTGACACGTAAATAGAACAACTTTCAGAATATAGGCGTAGGAGTGGATGTGTGGTACGTAGCTTGGTTACGAACCACATGGTTCCGGGCACCTTGAGCAAGTGTCTTCTACTATAGCCTCGGGCCAACCAAAGCCTTCTGAGTGGAGTAGGTAGACGGAAACTGAAAGAAGCCTGTCGTATATATGTGTATATATGTATATATATGTGTGTGTGTGTGTTTGTATGTTTGTGTGTCTATATTTGTCCCCCAACATCGCTTGCCAACCGATTCTGGTGTGTTTACGTCCCCGTAATTTAGCAGTTCGGCAAAAAAACCGATAGAATAAAGTACAAGGCTTACAAAGAATAAGTTGTGGGGTCGATTTGCTCGACTAAAGGCGGTGCTCCAGCATGGCCACAGTCAAATGACTGAAACAAGTAAAAGAGTAAAATAGAATTAATAACTAAATATCGAAGGAAATATGTATTGATTGATTGATTGATTAATTCTAGTTTCAGCTCATGAGCTGTGGCCATGCTGGGGCACAAATAGTGATATTAACAAATATTTCGGAAATGCAAGAGAATATTATTTTTATTAGCTTTAAGCAAATAACTAGCCTCAAGAAAAAGGATAGATACGTTATATGAACATACAACAAGAATAAGAACGGTGATAACAATAACAGAAGGACTAACACCGAATCTAACAAAGCAGACATTATCAACAACAACAAAAAAACACCAATAAGGATAGCAATAACAAACAACAACAACAACAACAACACGAGGAATAACACTAGCTTCAAAAGACAACAGTAGCTGAGTGAAACATTTGTGAAGAGCAAAGTTGAGCAGCGGAAGGAGAGAAAGTGGGGAGAGAGATTAAGGCGAAAAGGGTGAAAACGGAGATTGAATAAGATAACACACAATTAATGTTCATTAAACTTTATTTAACTCCATATTATCTCCTTCGCTGCTCTCTCTCTCTCTCTCTCTCTCTCTCTCTCTTCCGCCTCACCCTCCCTCCCACTCTCTGTCTTCTCCTATGTCTCCCCCCTCTCTCTCTTTCTGTCTCGGCATTATGTCTTTCTATCTCTGTTTATCTGTCTTTTTCCCGATCACTGATGTGTGTGTGTGTGTGTGTGTGTGTTGTGTATATGTGTATGTGCGTGTGTGAGTGTGTGCAGAGAGAGAGAGAGAGAGAGAGAGAGAGAGTGGAAGGGGTGACTGTATGTGTGAGTGATGTATGTATATGTATATGCATATATATATATTCGTAGGTATGCGTACGTACGTGTACACATATAAACAATACACACACACATATATATATAAATAGGTATGTATATATACCTATTATACATGTGAGAGTGTGTGCATGTATGTGTATATATGTGTGTATATATATGTATATATATATATATAAATATGCGCATGTATATATATATATACATATACATATATGTATATATATATATGTGTGTATATATATATAATATGTATATATATATGTATATATATGTATATATATGTATATATATTATATATATATATATCATTGTCACATATCAAATTTCCCCCTCACCTCTCCATCTCTATCCTTCCCCATCTCTCTCTCTACCCCAAACCGCCAGGACTCTCTACCACTCCCCCTTCTCTCTTCTCTCTCTCTAGCTCTCTCTCTCTCTCTCGGACACACATACTCAAACACTGTCACCTTCTCAGTTTATCTGTCACCTCCCACCGCCACCACTTAATAACCAGTACCCAACAGCAGCTACGTGATCAGCTCTTACATCTGTGACCTTTCCTAATAGCTGTCCGTATGATGGATCTGTATGTAGTTACCCCTAGTTTTGTGATTTGTTGTTGTTGTTGTGTGCGAGTGTTTGTGCGCGCGCGTGTGTGTGTGTATATATATATATATAGGAACATATGTGTGCGTATGTATATGTAAACGTGTGTGTGTGTCTGTGGGTTGGGAAGCGACAGTTCTCGTTTCTGAGTTTGTGCGCGTCAGTATAAGTGGTTGATACGTGTTTTAAATATCCATGTGTTTGGATACACGCGTAGAACACGTGTTCATAATTTATTGAAATAGATAGACATACATTGAGAGAGTCGGGCAACTGGATAGCTATGTATACCATACAGGCAGATAGACAGAATAGACAGATACACACCTATACAAGCAAGCAAATAGGGATTGAGGAAGAGACAGGGAGAGACAACGAGATTGGTTGTAAGTAATACAGACAAACAACCATTTAAAAATGATACCTAGATATATAGAATATGTAGCCTTATTTCAATGTTTATATAGTATAGTTTATTTTCCATCATGTTAACCACTTCACGCTATTTTTACGTTTCTGTATATTACATCGATATAGCGAATCTATCTTATTTCTTGAGGTTATTTGCCAAAGTTAATAAACTAAAGTAATATTGTCTTGCATTTACGAAATATTCGTCAATATCACCGATGTTTGCTATAGCTTTCCATATTTAGTTATTAATTCTGAAGTTTGTGCTATTTATGTCAGATTTTATACATAATGCAGTAGACTTTGAGTGATTTGCAGTTTTGGGTGATTTCAATAAATATTGGAAGGTCTAGATAAATAATAATGTCGTACAAAGGATCGTTAAATGAAATTTATTCATATGAAGTCATATTCAACACATTCGGCTGCCTTCAGACATGAGAAGACCTTCCGCTGTCGAGATAGTCCCGGGAGAAAGTGCTTCTCTTAGTCATGAGTGAAGACACAAGATCGGCTGTGAATAAGATCATTTGTTCATAAACGCATGCGTTTCTGTGGAATTTGACTTTGTCAGGTAGGAACATCAAATCTCTCGCCCGCAGCCCGATAAGAACGAAATTATTCTTATTGAAACAGCATATGGTTTGTACGAGATGGTATCAGAAAGTTTCCGGACTAGTTATGTTTAATAAAAAATAACTTATTTGCCTAAGTTTTAATATCACCTCTTTCGAAATCATCACTTTGCGTATCAATACTCCGGTACCAACGTTCCTGTCACTTTTGGAATCCGGCCGGGAAGTCGTTTTCCGTAAGCGAGTCGAGGACCTTCTGCGATTTGCTCTGGATCTCGACAACGGTGTTTAAGCAGCGACCTTTGAGCTGCCTTTTTCTCTTGGGGAAGAGATGGGAGTCTGCAGGTGCTAAATCTGGCGAATAGATCGGGGGCGGAAGAGATACCGTATTGTTTTTGGCGAGAAACCCACAAGTGAGAAGAGCTCGGTGACAGGGTTTTCGTGCTCCACAGATCCGGTCATTTTCGCATAATGTCCTCCCTCAAACACTTCAAAACGTCGTTGATTGTCCTCTGACGATCCTCATATACTAACTGATGAATTTTCTCCACATTTCAAGGGGTGGCGCTCGTGGCAGGCCTTCCAGATCGCTCATCGTCTTCCAAAGACGTTCTTCCGCTTTTGAAGCGCGTGTGCCACTCGAAACATTGCTTACGACCCATTGCCTCATTGCCATAAGCTTGCCGAAGCATGCTCAATGTCTCTGTAGCAGATTTCCAAAGTTTAACGCAAAATTTCACGTTTGCTCTTTGTTCCAACTTCCTGTCCATGACAAAAATCACAGACTATAGCATACACCTGATCACAAAAACGCAAATTTCACAACTTGCGAAGTAAACACACCGTTGGAGTGGCCGTGTGGTAAGTAGCTTGCTAACCAACCACATGGTTCTGGGTTCAGTCCCACTGCGTGGCATCTTGGGCAAGTGTCTTCTGCTATAGCCCCGGGCCAACCAATGACTTGTGAGTGGATTTGGTAGACGGAAACTGAAAGAAGCCTGTCGTATATATGTGTGTATATATATATGTATGTGTGTGTTTGTGTGTCTGTGTTTGTCCCCCTAGCATTGCTTGACAACCGATACTGGTGTGTTTATGTCCCTGTCACTTAGCGGTTCGGCAAAAGAGACCGATAGAATAAGTACTGGGCATACAAAGAATAAGTCCCGGGGTCGAGTTGCTCGATTAAAGGCGGTGCTCCAGCATGGCCGCAGTCAAAATGACTGAAACAAGTAAAAAAAAGAAAAAGAAAAAGAATGTCACTCGGCACACAGCCTCATGAAGATCACCGCTAGCTCTAACTGTGCATGCAACCTATTTCTTTATTACCCACAGGGGGCTAAACACAGAATGGACAAACAAGGACAGACATAGGTATTAAGTCGATTACATCGACCCCAATGCGTAACTGGTACTTAATTTATCGACCCCGAAAGGATGAAAGGCAAAGTCGACCTCGGCGGAATTTGAACTCACAACGTAATGCAGACGAAATACCGCTAAGCATTTCGCCCGGTGTGCTGCCATCTGTTGGCGTGCTACAAAACTAGTCTGGGAACTTTTTGGTACCACTTCGTATGTTAATGTTCGTGAAGCTTGGCCAAGCTACAATTAAATAAATAATACTCCCACCAATGGCGATGTGCATATTTACCAATTAACACTCGAAAATTAGTTCCATTTTACTGAAGGTTAATGGCAAGACTATGGTGCATCGTCTGTGTTGTAACGTAATTGTTACGTACAATAAATGAGATAAAAACAATGTAACGAACTAACAAATCTCTTAACGAACCAACAATCAATATTCCTTGTTAACTAACCAACCGACACCTTCCGACTTCACTGCGAACTAACAGTCCAACTCAACGTCCACTTGCTTTATTGCCGCAGAAGGCACTTTCCTATTAGGCTTGAACAACGGTGACTGTTATCATCTAATTCAAAACATGCTTCAGCCTTTGTGCATAGACCTAGTTTGTCCAAGAGTAGTTGCGAAAATATTTTTTTAAATTTTCTCTTTAACTCTTCAGACGAATTATTTTTAGAGGAACAACCATCTACGTTTTTACAAGAGAGATTTATGGGAAGATCCTATAAATCAAAAAATTCTAACCATCGGTACCCAACAGATCGGTTGCATTTTTAACGATGAAGACTTTCGCCTTGAATGTTTTCCTCCGAAATGTGACATCAGTCCACATTTCGTCTAAGAAATGTAATTTGTCGTCCGTCACGTTAGGAGCAGATTTCGCTGTTTTTCTCAACATAGGTTTCCCTATTTTCTTCCATGTGTCTATATTTATTATTGAAATCTCATTTCCAATATCATGTTGAAGTTTAATATGAATTTCCATTTATTTTTACGTGTACGAATTTTCTTATGTGGGAGTTGATTTTTGTTTCTGCTGAGAGCTCTCTAAGATTTTTAACGTTTGACCTTCGTAATTTTGTTCTGCAGTGTGAACTCTGGTGACCAGTTCTTTTGCAACTGTAACGTTTTTTTATTATTTTTAAATGAACAGTCTTTTCTGAAATGTACACCCCCACATCCATAACATGGATTAGGACGTGGCGCTTTTTTGGGGGTGGGGTTTGTACTTTTCCGGTCAGCATATCTGTATTTTTGAAGAATCCTTTACTTGAATTTTTTCTACATCGTGTTTCAGGTTTACCATCGTTTGGCATTCTTCAGCTAGGGACTGTAAGGTTAGATCTTAGTTCGCTTGTTTCAATTTAGAAAGAATTCTTGCCCAAATTTCTGTATCTTCGCTTGCTGTAAGGCCTTGTACGAAAATAAAACACTTGAACATCTCGGGTGTAAGTTCTTTGAACTTAAAACTTTCACACATCCTGTTGACAGTTCTTGTGTATGTGATAAAATCATCATTCTCTTTTTTTTCGGTATATTTCAACACTTCAGTGTTAACGAGAAGTTTTATCGCTGAATATGTTGCACAGTAATTCTATTGTTTCTTTAAAACAAATTTCATTAGGTTTTTTTGGGCAATATGAAATTATAGTAACGTTCATGCTCTAACGGAGCAAATTTTCGGAATAACAATCTCACTTTTTGTTCGTCCGACCATGATTTGCAATCTTATTTAAAAACCTCATCGTACCTTCTGTAGTACGATATAAAAGTTATACCCACCTCTGGGTTATAACTGAATTCATTAATCAAGTTCGAAACACCGTCTGGCGAAAACGAACTTAACTCATTTTTGGACTTTTTTTAATATAGCTTCAATAATTGTTGTTGCTGTTATAGTTTCTTCCGCAATTCTTGTTGCTGCTCTTGTTGTTGCTTTTGCAACTGTACTATGGAAGCTGATAGGTCTTCCATTATTTAACAAGTTGTATCATGAAAAAATTGTTAAATAATCTACGTGAGATTCGAAACCCTTGTCGCCAGATGTTGTAACGTAATTTGTTATGTACAATAAATAAGATAACCAGACAATAATAAAAACAATTTAACAAACTAACAAATCTCTTTACGAACTAACAATCAATATTCTTTGTTAACTAACCAACCGACACCTTCCGACTTCACTGCGAAATAACACGTACTTCACTCGACTCTGAACTAATTCTTTATTACCCACTAGGGGCGACACAGAGGGGACACCACAAGACATTGGGGACATAGAACATTATAATTAATAGTATGGAGAATGAATTTTTAGAATGATAATGATAATATGAAAGCGATGCTGACGGCCCCATCCGCCAACACCACTTACCTGTCCTTGTCAACCCTTCGTCACCTATCATCTCCAATCAAAAGTCCCTCTTTTCTTATCACTTTCTCAAATATCCTTTCATACTCTTATCTTCTCATTCGAAAATTCCACCTCAATCGCTTTTACACCTTCATTTACACACATCTTCCTTATGTCCATTACTTCACCTTCCACCACCAAGTAACTCCCATCTTCTCCCTCATACCATGCTTCTTTACCAAAGAATCTTGTTGAGTTCTCATTGTCTTCCTTTTTTTTTTACAAAACATAAAAAATGGGACTTGGGCTCTTGTTTACTCTGTATGTCTGCGTTTTTAGGTTTTCATGTAGGCGGGGAGTGGGTGGGATCTTTGTTTGCAGGGGAAGGATGGGGCTCAGAGGGTGCGGGTGGTGTTGGGGTGGATTGGGGTTCGATAAAGTTCACTTTCCTTTTTCTTTTTTTCCTTACGTCTTCCCACTCAGTTTGGGCCTCCTTCTCCTCCTCAGATTCTTCCTCCTCAACTTTTTCCGGCTCCGTCTCCTCCTCTTCCTGGATCACTGTTTCTTTTTGTGGGGGAGGGCAGTAGGCTCTTATGTGGCCCCCTCAGGCCACACTTATAGCACCTTGGTGCTCTGCCCTCCACCCACACTCTCATTACTATATTCCCCAAAATTATGCTGTCCGCCATCTTCTCCAGTGCACCCTCCTCTGCTTGAACGCTCATCTCTAGCGTTTTGCCACGTAAACCTTCATTTTTTACGGTCGCTTGTAAAATGTTTGTCTCTTCTTCCACATCTTTTATGATCGCCGCGACGACCCATTCACCCTCAATGTGGGGTGGGGTATCCCTTCAACTCTTATTCTATTTATTCTTTGGTTCATGTAGGAGGGTAATAATATTACTTTTTCAGTTTTTATTGTCTTCGTTGCCATTTTCCTTGCTATATTTTTGCTTTCGAACTGCACTATTATGGTTCCGAACTCGTTTCCTCTTGTCATGAATGTGATTTCTTCCTTCTCTCTTCTCAGCGCCTCCTCAATATCTTCCATTTTCATTATTTCTACTTTCCTGTTATCTTTTCCATATGTCCGGTATTTTATAATCCTTTTCATAAACCATTCTTCTCGTTTCTCTGGTGGAAGTAGTTTTACCTCACCACCTACTTTAGTTATGTAAGCTTGAAAACCTGGCAATTTTTCTAGGTTAATCTCCTTTTCCTCTGTCGTCTTCTTTTTTGCAGCTCCAGCGGACGTCTTCCCGGTTTTAATATCCATATTATTCACAGCGCCGATCAGCTCGTCCTCAGAAGTCGATGCTTCTGACAAGGTCTCGAACAACTATTCCTCCTCCGACTCTTCCATCAGGGAGGGGTCGTCCATATCCTCTTGTCTGTCTCACACAGACAGACAACGGCCGCCAGAACAGAAACAGTATAACACGAAACCGTATCAACAAACGTACAACAATTTTTCCTACTTACAATTTCACGCGCGTTCAATAACAACGACTCCGAAGTCTGAACTGTTTCTTTATTACCCACAAAGGGGCCACGAAGAGGGGGACATTACAAGACGGGACATGGGGTACATAAAATAAAAAAATAAAATATGAAGTAAAAAATGAATTATATATAATGAGATGGAACGGCTTACGAACCCCCAACTCGCAGTTCCGTTTAAAATACAATTGTACATTTCATATATTCCAATACAATTTTACAGTTACAATAATTTTACAATTTTACGTGTTAACATTACATATATTCCTGTTCAAAACACAACTTTACATCAAATAATTTTACAATTAACAATTCTAATTCTTTTACATTAGACGCTCGTCCGTCATATAATCCAATAGGTCCGTTTGATCTATCACATCTGGTAATTTATCATACCGTACATAGTGCGTTATATGCATAGCACTAAAATTCTTTTTTAATTTTATATATGTCTCTTTGTCTATAATGACGCCTTTTACATCGTCACCATACAGTTTTGGGTTCACCTTCACCCTGACCAACCCTTTCTTACCTACAAGTCTCTTTTCCACTTCTGTATTCTTGATATACATTACAACTGCCTTCAAGTTTTTCCCTGTAGGCCTTCTTCCATATTTACACGATTCCAATTGCTCGTTCACTCTTGTCTCCCATTCTTGTTCAAACTCTGTCCTTGGCCGCTCTCTCGCCTTCTCTTTTACTTCCTGTTCTTTGTATGTTTTCTCTTCTCTCTCTTCTGCTATCTTGCTTTTAATTTTTTTCTTTTTTTGATCTTTCGGTGGTGATTCCACCCTTGATCTCTTCCTGTCTTCTGTTTTTTCCTCTTCTGCACTTGCTCGTTCTTCCTCATTTAACTGCTCCTCCATTCGTGCTTCCTCCGCTTTCGCTTCCTCCACACACGCATCTCTACACTCCTCCATCACAACCTCTGGTGCTTTTGTTTTTTCTCGCGGGCACACATCCTTCATGTGGCCCCTCGATTTACAATTGTAGCAAATTGGGGGTCTTCCCTCTACCACAACTCGGAGCCGAGTCTCGTCAGGGTAGACCAACTCCTCCGGGATGTTGTACAGGTCTCGCACGGTTATGTGTGCCAGGACCTGCACCGTATATCCCCACCACTTCACCTCTGCTGACTTCTCCACCTTCAGTACCTCCACATCATCCTTGCAGTTAAACAGCACTGCTGCCAGCAACCTTTCCATATTAAATTCGGGTGAGATTCTATTGATTCTCATCCTCACTGCCCTCCTTCCGCAGTAACTTGGTAGCAAAGTCCACTTATCCGATTTCAAAAGTCTTGTTGCGTTCTTTTTGCCTCATTTTCTGTTTCAAAATATACCACCACCGTGGCATACTTCCTTCCCTCTTTGAAAAATGTGGGTTCACCCTCAATTTCCTTCAGACACCTTTCTACTTCTGCCATTTCCGCTACTTCAATTTTTTTCGACTCCACACACCACGTCCTGTACGTTATAGTACGCTTCTCTGCACTGCTTTCCTCCTCCTCGGACGGTGTGACTATCACACAGTCACCCTCCCTCTTTAAACTGTCGAAATACTTTTGTAAAGTCTTCTGTTCGACCACCACCTCCAGCTCACCGTCAACCAGGCCTCTGCCTGCCGCTCGCGCGTAAGTCTGCTCTTGCATTTTCAAGAAAAAAATTATTCCACGTCCTCCAAAGAACTCGAACTCACAACCTCTTCACTCGAAACAAACACACCAGAACAACTCCAAATAACTCACTCAAAAAAAATAACGAGTCTGAACTATTTCTTTATTACCCACAAAGGGGCCACGAAGAAGGGGACATTACAAGACGGGACATGGGGTACATAAAGTAAAAAAAAATATGAAGTAAAATGAATTATATGTAATGAGATGGAACGGCTTACGAACCCCCAACTCGCAGTTCCGTTTAAAATACAATTTACATTTCATATATTCAATACAATTTCACAGTTAATATATTTCAGTTCAATTTACAAATTTACATGTTAACATTATACAATTTTACAATTACAATTCTACATTAGACGCTCGTCCGTCATATAATCCAATAGGTCCGTTTGGTCTATAACATCTGGCAATTTATCATACCGCACATAATGCGTTATATGCATAGCATTAAACATCTTTTTTAATTTTATATATGTCTCTTTGTCTATAATGACGCCTTTCACGTCGTCACCATACAGTTTTGGTTCACCTTCACCCTGACCAACCCTTTCTTACCTACAAGTCTCTTCTCACTTCTGTATTCTTGATATACATCACAACTGCCTTCAAGTTTTTCCTGTAGGCCTTCTTCCATATTTACACGATTCCAATTGCTCGTTCACTTCGTCTCCCATTCTTGTTCAAACTCTGTCCTTGGCCGCTCTCTCGCCTTCTCTTTATCCTTCTTTGTATGTTTTCTCTTCTCTCTCTTCTGCTATCTTGCTTTTGATTTTTTTCTTTTTTTGATCTTTCGGTGGTGATTCCACCCTTGACCTCTTCCGTCTTCTGTTTTTTCCTCTTCTGCACTCGCTCGTTCTTCTCACTTAACTGCTCCTCCATTCGTATTCCTCCGCTTTCGCTCCTCCACACACGGTCTTTACATCCTCTATCACAACCTCTGGTGCTTTTGTTTTTTCCCGCGGGCACACATCTTTCATGTGGCCCCTCGATTTACAATTGTAGCAAATTGGGGGTCTTCCCTCTACCCAAACTCGGAGCCGTGTCTCGTCAGGGTAGACCAGCTCCTCCGGGATGTTGTACAGGTCTCGCACGGTTATGTGTGCCAGAACTGCACCGTATATCCCCACCACATTTCACCTCCGCTGACTTCTCCACCTTCAGTACCTCCACATCATCCTTGCAGTTAAACAGCACTGCTGCAGCAACCTTTCCATATTAAATTCGGGTGAGATTCTATGGATTCTCATCCTCACTGCTCTCCTTCGCAGACACTGTGGCAAAGTCCACTTATCCGATTTCAAAAGTCTTGTTGCGTTTTTTTTGCCTCATTTTCTGTTTCAAAATATACCACCACCGTGGCATACTTTCCTTCCTCTTTTGAAAAATGTGGGTCACCCTCAATTTCCTTCAGACACCTTTCTACTTCTTCTGCCATTTCCGCTACTTCAATTTTTTTCGACTCCACACACCACGTCCTGTACGTTATAGTACGCTTCTCTGCACTGCTCCTCCTCCTCGGACGGTGTGACTATCACACAGTCACCCTCCCTCTTTAAACTGTCGAAATACTTTGCAAGTCTTTTGTTCGACCACCACCTCCTCCATCTCCAGCTCACCGTCAACCAAGCCTCTGCCTGCCGCTCGCGCGTAAGTCTGCTCTTGCATTTTCAAGAAAAAAAATTATTCCACGTCCTCCAACGAACTCGAACTCACAACCTCTTCACTCGAAACAAAACATCAGAATAACTCCAAATAACTCACTCAAAAAAAAAAAATAAATAAAAAATAAAAAAAATAAAAATAACGAGTCTGAACTTCGAACTCACTCGGCTCGTTACTATTTATACTTTACTCGGACTAGTCTATCTCTCGCAAGGGGGCATCGTAACTCTCATCATAACAGTCTGATTGACAGAAACAAAATATCTTGTCCAGAAAAACTAAATACATAGTATACGTACATTTATTTTAATGTGCATGTGATAGAAAGCCATGACAAAAACAGATCTGCTAAACGTTCGAAATCTTTACAGTGGATCACAGCTCGTTTTCTTGTTGTTCTTGCTCTCAAGCTCGTTATCATCATTTCATCTAAGCCGGAGACAGAAATTCTGTGTTCCAAAGTTCTGTCTCACCCTTTTTTGACCTCTGCTTCATTAGACCATCTACTTAACTCAGCGTTAAACAAAGTAAGCACATGCTTAGGACATCAAGGGAAGGAGGTGGCACTACAGAAATGGTAAACGGTGTACTACTCAAAAGAAATCACTTTAAACTTGCTAAAGTTCTGGATTCCTTATCTCTACTAAGTACAGAAGCAGATGTTTTACGTAAGATTAACTTTGAGAATCTAATCAAAGATTTTGCAATTAAAAAAAGACGGGGAAAAAATTTCAAATATGAATAAAGTGGAAGTATATAAAACATATTTTCCATATTGCTGTTGGTTTTATTTTGAAAAATAAAGATTTATTTTGTGGTTTATCATTATTTATATTTTGAATTACATATATTTGGGGGCACCAAAATCTTTGAAGTGCTTAGAGCCTAAATGGATCTTAATTCGGCCCTGACTTAACTCCTCTATATAAGCTCAGAGAAGTAGTACATTCCAGCACTTGCTTCCTATTTTTCTAATTGAAAAGCAGCCTTTTTATTATTATTATTATTTTAATTCGCCCGTCGCAACGTTCCGAGTTCAAATTCTACCACCGTCGACTTTGCCTTTCATCTTTTCGGGGACGATAAATTAAGTTCCAGTGAAACACTGAAGTCGATGTAATCGACTAGTCCCCTCCCACAAAATTCAGGCCTTGTACCTTTAGTAGAAAGGATTATTGTTATTTTTTTTTTTTTTAGATACAGTATAATCTAGGACTACATTATCTCATGTGGCTTCCTTTTCTAAGACATTATTTTGTGACTTGTGGGAAATTTGCCTGCAAATCGAGTGACTACGTAGAAGTTCACAATGTTTGACCGCAAGAGCAACCTAGCCATGTTTAATATCACAGATACATATTTATATCTTATTTGATATCGAAGCAGGCGAATATGAAAGTTTTATGCGATGGATATCATGTTCGTTTGGTAAACAAAGATATCTCAGTTTTCATGTTAGATCAGTAATAGTTTTCGATCCTAAGTTGGTTATCTGCAAATGTAGAAAGCTTTATATTATTAATATCAATTCAAATTATTTTTCCTAATAGACGAAACAAACTTGTAAACATTACACACACACATGTGTGTGTGTGTGTATGTGTGTTGTGTACATGTATACCTGTTTGTGTGTATGCGTGTGTATGTGTGCACGCGCGGACGTGTATAATCTATCTTTTACTTTTTACTTGTTGCAGTCATTGGATTGCGGCCATGCTGGGGCACCGTCTTGAAGAACTTTTAATCGAATGAATCGACCCCAGTATTGTTTTTTTTTCTTTTAAGTCTGGTACTTATTCTATCATCCTCTTTTGCTGAACTGCTAAGTTATGGGAACATAAACACACCGACACCGGTTATCAAGCGTTGGGGTGCGAGGCGCAAACACAAACACAAAGACACATGCACACACACACACACAACACACACACACACACACACACATATATATATAAGTTTCCATTTACCAAATCCACTCAACAAGGCTTTAGTCAACATGAAGAGCCGATGCTATAGTAGAAGACACTTGCCCAAAATATCATACAGTGGGACTGAACCCGGAACCATATGGTTGGGAAGTAAACTTCTTACTACACAGCTACATCTATATATATATGTGTGTGTGTGTGTGTGTGTGTGTGTGTGTGTGTGTGTGCGGAGGCGCAATGGCCCAGTGGTTAGGGCAACGGACTCGCGGTCGTAGGATCGCGGTTTCGATTCCCAGACCGGGCGTTGTGAGTGTTTATTGAGCGAAAACACCTTGGCTCCGGCAAGGGATGGTGGCGATCCCTGCTGTACTCTTTCGCCGCAACTTTCTCTCGCTCTTTCTTCTGTTGACCTGCTCGCTTAGCCCAGCGGGGTGGCGTAATCTGAAGGCTAAAACAATGCGAAGCGCATTGTGACCAGCGATGTGTAGCAATATCTGATAGCCTGGTCGGTCAGGTGATCACGTGATATATATATATATATATACATATATATATATATATATATATATATATTGTTCTTTCATTCTTTTATTCGTTTCAGTCATTTGACTGCGGCCATGCTGGAGCACTGCCTTTAGTCGAGCAAATCGACCCAGGACTTATTCTTTGTAAGCCTAGTACTTATCCTATCGATCTCTTTCTGCCGAACCGCTAAGTTACGGGAACGTAAACACACCAGCATCGGTGTGTTTTAGTAAACTAATTTGGCATCTCAAAGACTGTAATAAGCAATTTTCTTTGGACTGGAAAATTTTGTCAAGATCTTTTTGCCCTCTTTGTACGGACGAACAACTATTTATCCTTTTTTCCAAACACGCATTTGTCAACATCTATAAAGAAAGTGTTTACTGGTGTTTACATTGGAAAAACACACTTTCAGCTATATCAAATAATATCTGCCCCCTTTAACTAATAATATCTGTAAATTTCACTTTATTCTTTTCTTTCTACACATCCCATTCTTTCCTTTATCATTTCTATCCATTTGTCATTCACCTTTCTATTTGTTTATTCTTTCATTACTTCTTTAATTTTCTTTCTCTTTTCCTTCTCTCGTCTTATGACATCAACTTTCTTACCAATATTTTAAAATTACTAGCGTTTTCTATCCGCCTTATATATTATTATATATATATATATATATATATATATATAATATATATATATATATATATATATATATATATTACATATCATAATTTCTTACATTTGTAAAAATTGCTTAAATAAACACTGTTATTTATAATCTTCTCCCTGATGAGATTGATACAACTATTCCACCTCATTTTCCCTCCCCGATTAATTTTAATGCATCCATCGAAACATAAATGCCAGTGATATAAATGATTTAAATAACATCTTGTGCGTTTCACTCTATTTTCCATTTCTCTTTGATATATATATATATATATTATATATATATATATATATATATCAAAGAGAAATGGAAAATAGAGTGAAACGCACAAGATGTTATTTAAATCATTTATATCACCGGCATTTATATATATATATATTATATATATATATATATATTATATATATATATATATATATATATATATATAAGTGAATATATATATATATATATATATTATATATATATATATATATATTCGCTTATATATAACTATATATGTTCACTTTGTTCTTCCAAGGAGTTTACTGTGCTATGGTGGACCGAAAGGAACAATTTTATTTAAGCGTAATAGAATATTTGAGAGATAATACATACATTACACATTATCTTTTAGAGCCCGAAAAAAAAGAACATTGTCTCTCTTTTACACCATGTATGCCAACTAAAAGATGAAGATTCCATAAAATATTTAATATATCATGGTCAGTGGATCTGGACCATGTTGATTATGCTCCAGCGAAAAAAGTTTCATTGTAACGACCCCCACCAACTTGGTTAATTCAAGTTATGAGCTAATTTCGAAATGCCGTCACCAAAACAAGTTTATAGTAAGAAACTGTATTTTGTATACACGCTAATTACAGGGCAATTCTTTTGATGAAATTTCTTTGGAATTTCTTCGAAATTTCTCTAGAAGTTGCTTGAAATACTTCGATCCTTTGAAAGTTCTTTGAAGTCCGATGAATACCCTTTAAATATCTATACTTCTCCTTCAAAAGCCGCATTTTGAGCCAAAAATCATTTGGCGACTCAGTGTTGAACGAATGAATTTCACACAAGAATGGAAACTCAGTATTAGTAAATGAACTCGAATCTGTCTGTTGAATCTTGAGTACGATACTACTGTACTCTGCTTTATAACATTTCATAGTATTTTGCTTTATCTTATTATCATTTTTTTAATTGTATTTTATTTTATTGTACTTCATCAGATTTAAGTGTATTGTATTAATTGTGTTTTATTGATATATTTTATTTTATTCTAGTTTATTATATTTTATTTATTCAAGAATATTTATTGTATTTCATTCATTTATTTATATACTAATCAATTTATATACTAATCAATTTCTCACCCCTATTTTAAATCTTTTTACTTGCTACTTTCCTGCTCCTTTCTATCTGTATGCATTGAATCTTTCATTTTCTTATTAGTTTCCACACTCCCCTCTAATAAAAGCTACTTATCGACTCTTTGTATTCCCTTGAAGTCAGCCTTATTCTTTCTTTGCTCTTGAGCCACCTCCCTCTGACATACGCCGCCTGTTTTGTGAAGTTTATTGTTATATGCTTCACGATAAACGACAGTAATGCCACAAATCATATTCTTTTCCTTTTTTCTTCCTTTGTCATATTTCCATGTTTTCATATTTCTTTATCTCTCCCTTGCTCTTCATTTCTGTCAACATACTTCCTCCTGTTTTCTTCAATGTACATCACAGCCTTCTTATTACACTACTTTCATTCCTAGACATTATATCTAAATACATTATCAAATATAAATAGTATTTACAGACCGTTTTTTCATCAAATGTTTAATACCAATTTAAAACTACCGTATAAATACAGAACACAGTCGTGTCAAAATATGATGAGGTAAATACTCCGTAATTTCGGTGGAAAATTTGTTTCGATGACGTCCCTTCACATTTCAAATTTCACCAGTCAACTATGCCCTCCAGCTTTCCGAGTCGAATGACGAACTAGTCAGTCACGGGATTAACATCGTATACTTCCCTCAGTATTTGTGTTATGTAAGAAGTCATTATTATTATCAACTCTATTTACTGCGTAACTTCTCATGTTTATGTGTGAGTGTGCGCGTGCGTGTGGGTATACAGAGAGAGAGGGGGAGATAGATAGATAGATAGATAGATAGACAGACAGACAGACAAACAGACAGATATATATATATATATATATATTATATATATATATATATATATATATATATATATATATATATATATGCATACATGTACGTATGTATATGTGTGTGAACATGAGTGTCTGTATCAGTGTGTGCGTATGTGTGTATAGGAATGCAAGTATAGTCATATATATATATATAAAACTTAGATAAACTTAGATATGTTTCGACCAAAGATTGCTCCAGGCCATGTCTAACCTAACAGCATCACCTGATAGGATTATCTAAATCCTTTTTTTTTAGTCAAGTTTTGTTTATGGTCCATTCAAGTAGTGAGTTCTTGTTGAGTGAGTTGTATCCAGGTATGAGTGACATGTCTGGCATTCCTTGAAGAAATCTGTCCAGACTCCGTTTAAAGGTGATGGGATCCTTTTCTTCTTTGATCAGTTTTGGAACAATGTTAAACAGGGCAGGCTTGTTGAGGAAAGAAATTGTGTCGCATTGTACCTATATGTTGTGATCCTGAATTGGGCAGGGGACGTATGGCCCGTGGTCCCAGCCTTGGATGAACCTTGAAACTAATGTTCAGGTCGTTTGGGCAATGCTGGTGGTATATTCTCCACATCGTGCAAATGATGTGCCGCTCGCGGCGGCGCTGGAGAGAGTAGAGTTTCAAGGCTTTAAGGCAGTCTCAGTAATTTAGATCAGTCATGACTTCAATTCGTTTAGTGAGTGCCCTCTGGGGTGATTCAGGTTTTGAGATGGAGAGACCACAAGGAGCAGTAGTATCTGGTCTTGTATTTTGATGGTGATGTTGGGATCTTCGGCACCATGCAGTGGCGCCCCGTTCTGCTGTTGGGGTAACTTTGAATGCCAGAATTCGGGACAAGACCCTCCAGGATTTTCCACATGTATATCACTGCATATCTCTCCCGCCTTCGCTCCAGGGAGAAGAGTTTTAATACTTTCAGTCTTTCCCAGTAGCTGATATGTTACATTGAGACGATCTTCTTAGTGTAGCTTCGTTGGATTGCTTCGAGTTCTGCTCTTAACTTTATATTGTGTAGTGACCATAGTTGGGAGCAGTAGTCCAAGTGGCTGAGAACGAATGTCTTCAAAAGGACCATCAGTGTCTCCTCTCTTGTTCTGAAAGTTCGGAGAGTCCATCCAGCTAGCCGTCTGCATTTTATTACCAAATTAGTAATATGCACTTGGAAATAGTAATATGCACTCTCCAAGTTTATAATATATTAATATATATATTAATATATATATATATATATATATATATATATATATATATATATATATAATATATATATATATAATATATATTTATAATATATATATATATACATATATATATATAATATATGTATATAATATAATATAATATAATATATATATATATATATATATATTATATATACATATATTATGCATGTATGTATATATATATCTATATATATATATATATATCTGTATACGTGTATGTATACATGCATGTAGATATACACAGACGTGTGTATAAGCTTCTCATTCTTTCGTTGCCAGATCCTCTCTCTGTCCCTCGCCCTCTGTCCGTCTATCTATCTATCTGTTTATCTGTTTATCTGAGTATGTGTACACATACAGATAGACATATATGCGTGCATGTGCATATATGTGTGCCACGTATGTATATAGTATTATGTATAATATATATCTTTATATATACATATATATGTATATACACACACACACACACAGACACACATATAGATATATATATATATATATATATATTATATATATATATATATAATATATATAAACACATGCACATATGCACACGCACACAAATATGCATACAGCATACCCACGCGCACATACGCCTCTGTAATGATGTTAAAGACAGACCAAGTAATTCCAGTGAAATGTCAGAACATCCCCTAAATTGGACTATCTCTGTAGGTCATCTTCTTACTTTTCATTATTGTTACTGTTGTTATTGTTGAGCAATTCCTCTACTTATCGCTGGCTGTTATTGTTGTTGCATCGTCGTTTTCTTTCTGTTCGTTGTGGTTGTTGTTGTTGTTATTGTTGTGGTGGTGGTGGTGGTGATAGTGCTGGTGGTGGTGGTGGTGGAGAGATCAGTTATTTGCTGCTGTTGTCATCGAGCTCATTTAGGCAATTTACGTATTTTTGATTGTTGTTGTGCTTATGTTCGTAGTAAATGCAGCAGTACTTATTTATCGTGTTGTTGTTGTTACTGTTGTTGTTATCATCGTTAATATAGCCGTCGTTTTTTTGTTTTCTACTGTAATTGGCGTTGTACCAGATGGTGCTTGTTACTATTGCTTTGATCAATCCCGTGATCAATGCTAGGCCTGGAGCTCATCATCCTATAGACATACGTATGTACTACTTATGTATTACGTAACAGTCTAAGGCCGTGGGCTAGCAGAATCGTTAAGCACGCCGGACAAAATACTTGGCGGCTTTTCTTCCGGCCCTTTACGTTTTGAGTTCAAATTCCGCCGAGGTTTGCTTTGCCTTTCAACCTTTTGTGGATGATAGAATAACGACCAGTTGAGCACTGGAGCTTACTCCCATCCCCTCAAAACTGCTGACCTTCTGCCAAAATTAGAAACAGGACAAATTGCTTAGCGACATTTTCTCCGGATCTTTATGTTCTTGGTTCAAATTCTCCCGAGGTTTACTTTGCCTTTTAACCTTTCGCGGTTGATAAAATAACGACCAGTTGAGCACTGGAGCTTATCCCCATCTCCTCAACATTGCTGATCTTGTGCCAAAATAAGAAAAACAGAAAGTTACGTGACAGTCTGTTGTGTAATAATGACTAAATGGGTCTCACTAGGTTTCCCCAATGATTATTCAGTTGTTCAGTCGACTGAACTACTATTTCATTGGATTACTATCTAAGTAACTGAGTGTTCCTCAGACGCTGAGGGTGGAGAACGTTTTTTTTTTTTTTCAAACTGATTTCCAATCCGAAGGGTTTGGGCATCCTCTACGAAACGGGATGTTATGCGCTGCAGAACTGTCTCTCCTTGACAACAAGAGCAGCATTGTTGGTAGAGAGTTCCTTCCTAATGAGTTATTCCACTGTTTTTATGTGGAACTGTAGTCGCCTCGTGTCGAACAGGTATGGAGAGACTCTCCTCATCAAAGTCTTCGGAAGCTCTGATGAGAGATAGGCTGGACGATATAACCCTGATTTACATTTTTCTCCTACTGGGGGACACTGAGAAGTCATTATTGTGTTTGACTTTGCGCGGCGGATCATCATGTAACTGAATGACCAGGTCGAAGATTTCGGGTGGAAGCATCCCATTAGCCCTATGATTTTCCACATAGCTTCTCTATTCAATGTTGAATGCTTTGCTAAGTTTACAAACTTTACTTACGGTACTTTGTTCTGTTATCTGCATTTTTCTTGGAGCTCCTTAAGAGTTAATTTCATATCGGTGGTGCTCCTTTTGCCTCTCATTCCATACTAGCTTTCTGGCATGTGTTCTCTGCAGTAACGGCTATCAATTAGCTCAGAAGTATTTTTTGCGAGGATTTTTCTTGCGATAAAAAGCAGAACTATCTCGAGATAGTCGGAGTCTTTGTTTTATACTGGGTGATGATAACGGCATCACAAAAGTTTTGTAGTCATTTACCTTGTTTCCAGCATCAGACAAA